>NC_058519.1:340159375-340475268 GCF_904849725.1 Hordeum vulgare subsp. vulgare
CCGCCCGTCTGCTCCTGCGGCGCCTGTGAAGGAGGAGGAGGACATGGACTGAGGGTCGTTGTGCGGGTGTCCGACATCTACGGCGACGACCCCCCTCCGGGATCTCCATTGCTAGTTGTCTCCTTGCTTTTCATCCCGTGTCCATGAAAACTAGAATAGGCCCTTCGGGCATGTAATGGATTTGGGCAGCCATCTCTTTTGTTAGTACTGTTGCTTCTCTGTTGGTTCAGATACTTAGTTTGGCTTGCTTGCAGTGAACTTCTTTGTTGTGACGCATGATTGTGGTGCTCGTGGGGGGTGTTGTTGTTCGGTTGGCTTCTCCTTGATGTGGGTGAAGTGGGTCGATGCTCTATGTCAGTAGGTCCCAGCTCCGCACATTTTCCTGCCGCTGTGAGGCCTGACCCGTTACCAAGGTCGCTCCTCACGGAGCAAGACCCTGACCCCCCTGATAGCGACCGGATTGCCTGGACGGCACCAGGGTGGTCAAGTGGCTTTGCGATCGGTGAGGGTCCTGAGGTGTGATGCTCAGGAGTCCCCTTAGACATTCAAGTGGCTCTACATCGACAAATCCAAGTCCCGCACATTCCCCTGTCGTGAGGTACGACCCGTTAAGGTCATCCTTCGCGAAACAAGGCCCTGGTACCCGGGTACCAGGTGGCTTTGTGACCGGTAAAGCTCCTGAGACGCGATGCTCAGGAGCCCCCTTAGATGTCCAAGAGGCCCTCGTGAATTATACGAGTTCCCTAGTCTGTATTCAAGAAGCTGTGTGTCGGCAGGTCCCAGTCCCGCTCATTTCCCTGCCATCGTGTGGCGCGGCCCGTTACCAAGGTCATTCCTCACGTGGTGAGGCCCTGGCACCAGGGTGCAAAGTGTCTTGTGACCGGTAAGGCTCATGAGGCGCGGTGCTCAGGAGCCCCTTAGGCGCTCAAGGTGTCCCATGACAAACAACTATGGCAAAAAAAACACCAAATGTGTTTCCTCTCCAGGGTGGTGCGCCGAGCCGTGAATGGGACTCTTGAGCGAGTATTAGATGGCATGAGTCTACCACTCGTCCATGAGTGCCACGCGAGGGTCCGGGCGCCAAGGCCTTGGCGAGGAACCGGGACCATGCCGCCAGCCCTCGCTCGTGGGATACGAGCGGGTAGGGACACGCAAATGCTCGACTTAGCGAAAGAGAGTGTGCTGCAAAGAGTGGCATGGAAGATGAGTGTCGCAAAAGTTTCATTTGGAAAGGCCTCGAGTTTTCGCAAATCAGAAAAAAGGCAAATGCAAGCCGCATCTGGTGCCTAATCTATTATCCGCCTCCGTCGCCCCCAGCGCTGAGCATAGGGCTTCCACTAGGCGTGGGGTGGACCCCTTCCGCGTCCTCGGGGGGCCCTGGGCGTATACAGCCTCGGCTCGTTATTACGTGAGAGTGTCACGTTGGGGGTGTATATGGGAGGTCTTGAGGACGCTTTGGCCTCGCTATTGTCCCTACCCCCGAGGCATTAGGGCTTGAGCTTCTAGAGTCATTGGTGGATTGTGTTGATTTCCTCCATCTTCCCACTAGGCGTGGGATTGACCCCTTTCGCGTCATCGGGGGCCCTGGGCATATAAAGCCTCGGCTCGTTATTACGTGAGAGTGTCACGGGATGAAGTAGGTCTGGAAGAATTGAAGGATGATGCAGAGTCGATGCAGAGGCGGTACGAAGTCATTACGGGCAGAACTTGCGGAGGTGTTGGATGTTCCAGGTGTTCTGGATGGGGACTCCTTCTTGAGTCTCCAGACGCACGAAGCCTGGCCTAGAGACGTGGACGACCTTGAACGGGCCCTCCCACTTGGGCGAGAGCTTGTGGAAGCCTTCTCTGGATTGGACCCGCATCAGGCCGAGATCGCCGACTTCGAGCATCTTGGAGTGGATGTTGTGGCAGTGGTAGCGCCGCAAGGATTGTTGGTACCTTGTAGCTTAGAGGGAGGCCCGGCGGCGCGCCTTCTCTCCGAGCACGAGGTTCGTCCCCCGCGCAGCCTTGTGATGCTTCTCGTCGAACGCCAAGACCCGCAGGGACCGGTGCTTGATTTCGTGGGGAAGGACCGCCTCAGCTCCTTAGACGTGGAAGAATGGGGTCTCGCCGGTGGGTTTGGTTGTGATGGTGCGGATGGACCACAGAACCGATGGGAGCTCGTCGACCCAACCCCGGTCGCAAGCTTCGAGCTTCTTCTTGAAGCTCCTCACTTTGAAACCCCGCATGACCTCCGCGTTGGCGTGCTCCGCCTGGCCATTGCTCCGCGGATGAGCCATCGATGCATCCCATATCTGTGTACCGAGGTTAGCACAATAAATCTTGATGAGCTGACTGGTGAACTGCGAACCATTATCGGTGCTGATGCGGTTGGGGACACCGAAGCGGCTCACGAGTCCCTTGATGAACTTGACGACCGACCCGGCGGGATGGTGCGCACGGGCTCCACCTCCGCCTACTTGGTGAATTTGTCGATGGCGACGTAGAGGTAGCGAAAGCCCCTGGCCGCCTGTGGGAAGGGCCCTAGTATGTCCAGTACCCAGACCGCAAAGGGCCAGGAAAGCGAGATGGTTTGGAGGCCCTGCGCGGGCTGGTGAATCTGCTTGGCTTGGAGCTAACAGGCCTCACAAGACCTTACCAGCTCGATGGCGTCGTCCAGCGCTATAGGCCAGTAGAACCCTGACCTGAATGCTTTATCTGTGAGCGTGTGCGAACAGGAATGATGGCCGCAGTCCCCTCCATGGATGTCGGCCAGTAGCTTGTGCCCCTGCTCCATGGAAATGCACAGTAGCACGACGTCATTCGGGCACCTGTGGTACAAGCTGCCGTCTCGCATGCAGTAGGTCGATGCTTGTCGTGCCACGCACTCCGCGTCTTCCTCCTTCTGCAGCAATGTGCCATGAAGCAGATACGCCCCAAGTTCCTGCATCCATTTGTCGGCCTGAGCCTCCAGGGCCAAGAGCAGTCGAGCCCCCGAGGCCTGATCGCAGTCTGGAGCCCTAGAAGGTGGTGCTGGGGGGAGCTCCTCTCCGTGTGGTACCGGGTCCTCAGGCAACGGTGTCACGAAAGGCTTGAAGAGTCACTCCTCAAAGATGCCTGGTTCTTGAGCCTCGTGACACGAAGCTCTTTTAGTGATGTCATTCGCCTCCTTGTTTTCGCATCGCAGAACGTGTTGCAGCTCCAGTCCCTGAAAGAGTTTCTCAATCTTACGTACCTCTTGCAGATATGCCTCCACATGTTCGTCCTTGGGTGTGTACTATTTGTTGGAGAAGTTGACGAGGAGCTGAGAGTCGCCCATCACGGTGAGGCACCGGACCCCCAAAGCCGCCGCCGCTTTGAGGCCGGTCATGAGGCCCTCATACTCCGTTATGTTGTTGGAGACCTTCTCCCCATGCTGGAAGCAGAGCTGTACGGCCTAGTGAAGCTTGTATCCCATCGGGGAAGTGAGCAGGACACCAGCCCCTGCTCCTCTTCACGTGAAGGCTCCGTCGAAGTGCGTGGTGCATCTTTCGGGTGCCTCCACAATGGGGGAAAGGGATTGGCTCCCTTCCAGCCCCCTGTCCGGTGCATCTGTCCACTCCGCTACGTGACAGCCAGGGCCACTCCCTTGATGACCCTGGTCATGCTGAATTCGATGTTGAAGGCCTGAAGCTCGATGTTCCATTCAGCGACCCTTTCCGCTGCGTTTGGGTTGTGCAGGATCTTCTCTAAGGGGTAGGCAGAGACTACCTTGATTGGGTGCCCTTGAAAGTAGTGATGCATCTTGCACAAGGCAACAACGAGTGCTAGAAGGAGCTTATGTTGCATAGGGTAGCGTGAGCGCGCGTCCCGCAGTACCATGCTAACGAAGTACACTGGGTGCTCGACGAGGGTGCATCCGCTCGGGGTGGCATGGTCCTCGACGACTTCAGGGGGTTGGGGTGTTCTGTCATCCAGAGGAGGAACCGGGGCCACAGGAAGGCCGGGCTCCTTATGGCACTATCTTTTAGTCTGGGCCTCTGGTTCCTCTGCTTGCGGGGGATTTGGAGCTCGTGAGTCGGGCGAGTCCCCAGTCGCCACGGGTGGGGGCCGCTGAGGCTCTCCGGAGTAGCGCCCTTGTTGGTTTGTTCCTTCCTTACTGCCACCAATGCCGCGCTGGCGGAGTTGGGGTGGCAGTGAGGTACAAAAGCAGAGGCTCCCGAGGGCGAGGCGCCACCATGACCGGCGGGCTCGTGAGCTAACGCTTGAGCTCGTTGAAAGCGGCGTCAGCCTCCGGGGTCCACTTGAAGGGCCCTTTTCTTTTCATGATCTTGAAGAAGGGCACGGCCTGCTCGCCAAGTTTGGAGATGAAACGACCCAAAGAGGTAACGCACCAAGCCAACTTTTGCATCTCCTTGAGGGTGGTGGGCGCGCTCATCTTGTTTATGGCATTGACCTTCACTCGGTTTGCCTCGATTCCTCGGTGTGATACCAGGAAGCCGAGCAGCTTGCCCGATGGGACCCCACAGATGCACTTCTCGGGGTTGAGTTTCAGGTTCACCTCCCGAAGGCTGCCGAAGGCTGGCGAAGGTCTCCTCCAGGTCCTCCACCAGGGTTTTTTCCTATCTTGACTTGATCACGATGTCATTGCTGCCTCTTGAGCTTGCGTTGGTTTTTCCCTTGAAGAGGAAAGGGTGATGCAGCACATGAGCAGTAAGTACTTCCCTCAGTTTGAGAACCAAGGTATCAATCCAGTAGGAGAATCGCGTCAAGTCCAGAGTACCTGCGCAAACACAAAAGAGCTTGCACCCAACGCTATAAAGGGGTTGTCAATCCCTTCAAGATTGATTGCAAAGTGAGATCTGAAGGCGGAAAGTGCAACCCAATGAATTTATCTTTTTCTTTCTGTTTTGTTGCGTCCACACCATTGTAATTTTGTTATGATTGTGTCTTTTTTGTTTCTTTTTGTGTTTGAGCCAAGCAAAACCTTTATGACTAGTCTTGGTGATGGTTGTTTGATCCTGCTGGAAAAAGACGGAAACTTTTCGCTCACGAGATTATTTTTAATTTTTATTCAGAAAGAACTATAGATATGTTGGAGATGTATCAAGCATCCCAAGCATCCCCTAGCTTAACTCCTGCTCGTCCTCGAGTAGGGAAGTGATAAAGACTGAATTTTTGATGTGGAATGCTACCTAGCATAGTTGTCATTTGTAACTTCTTTCATGTGGCATGAATGTTCAGATCCGTAAGATTCAAAACAATAGTTTTCTATTGACATGAAAACAATAATACTTCAAGCAAACTAGCAAGGTAATCATGAACTTTCAAAATAACAAGGCCAAAGAAAGTTATCCCTACAAAATCATATAGTCTGGCTATGCTCCATCATCCTCACACAACTAATTTAAATCATGCACAACCCCGGTATTGGCCAAGTAATTGTTTTTGCACTCTTACTTTCTCAAACTTTTTACAACTATCACGCAATACATGAGCGTGAGCCATGGATATAGCAATATAGGTGGAATAGAGTGTGGTGGTGGTTGTGAGACAAAAAAGGAGGAGATGGTCACATTGACTCGGCGTATCAAAAGGCTATGGAGATGCCCATTAATAGATAACAATGTGAATGAGTAGGGATTGCCATACAAAGGATGCACTAGAGTTATAAGTATGTGAAAGCTCAAAAGGAGGAGTAGTGGGTGTGCATCCAACTTGCTTGCTTACGAAGACCTAGGGAAATTTGAAGAAGCCCGTCCTTGGAATATACAAGCCAAGTTATATAGTAAAGATTCCCACTAGTATATGGTGGTGACAAAACAAGAGGTTGTCAATCATGAAGAACATGGTGCTATTATGAAGCACAAGTGTGGAAGAAGATAGTAGCATTGTCCCTTCTCTCGTTTTCTCCCTTTTTTTATTTGGGCTCTTTGGCCTCTTTTTTTCTCTCTTCTCTTTTTTTTATTTGGGCTCTTTGGCATATTTTTTTTTATTTCCTCACATGGGACGATGCTCTAATAATGATGATCATCACACTTTTATTTACTCAAAGCTCAAAGCTTAGAACGATAATGACTCTAGAGGAAATGCCTCCGGCAGTGTACCGGGATGTCCAACGATCTAGCTTGGCGTATGACGTTGGAACATCTCGCTAGCTATCTTACGATCATGCAATGGCAATATGAGAGTGACGGCACAAGTCATGAGACGGAACAGTGGGAGTTGCATGGCAATATATCTCGGAATGGCTATGAAAATGCCACAGTAGGTAGGTATGGTGGCTATTTTGAGGAAGGCATATGGTGGGTTTGTGTACCAGCAAAAATTGTGCAGCACTAGAGAGGCTAGCAATGGTGGAAGCTGAAAGTACATCTATACCATGGACTCACATTAGTCATGAAGAACTCACATACTTGTCGTGAAAGTTTTTATTAGTAATCGAAACAAAGTGCTAAATGCATATTCCTAGGGGAAGGGTTGGTAGGTGTAAATCATCGCGCGATCCCGACCGCAACACAAAGGATGACAATCAATAGATCAGTTATGCTCCGACTTCCTAACATAGCGGTTCACCATACGTGCATGTTACGGGAATCACTAACTTCAACACAAGTATTTCTAGATTCACAACACCCTATTAACATAACTCTTAATATTACCAAATCCACGTCTCAAAACTAATTGAGAGGAATCAAACTTTTCTTTCTACTCAATGCACATGAAGGAGGAAGTTTTTGTATCCTCTGTGGGTACCTATCACCTTTGGGACTACTTTCATAGCACAAACCAACTACCAAGTCACGCACCGCCGTGCTCCAAAAGATCTAAGTGAAGCACATTGAGCAAAATTGTCTAACTCAAAAGATATAAGTGAAGCACGATGAGCATTCTAGAAAATCCACGATGAGTGCATGTCTCTCTCCAAACGTGTGCAGAAAGGATGATTGTGACAAAAAAAAAAGATAAGTCTCCTAAGATACAAGACGCACAAAGCAAAACACATATCATGTGGTGAATAAAAATATAGCTCCAAGTAATGTTACCGATGGATTGAAGACAAAAGAGGGGATGCCTTCCCGGGGCATCCCCAAGCTTAGGCTTTTTGTTGTCCTTGAATTTGGCTTGGGATGCGTTGGTCATCCCCAAGCTTGAGCTCTTTCCACTCTTTATCCCTTTGTCCATGAGAGCATCACGCAAAACTTGAAAACTTCACAACACAAAACTTAAACAGAAACGCGTGATATCATTAGCACAAGAAATCAAACTACCACCTCTTTAGGTACTATAGCAAACTTGAATTCTATTCATATTTGTGTTAGATTACTGTTTTCTCACTTTTCCATGGTTAGTTCCCCCCGATACTATCCATAGTTTCATCAAAACAAGCAACCAACTCAACAAAAATAGAATCTGTCAAAAACAGACCAGTGAGTAGAAATCTGTATACATCGTATACTTCTGGTACCTCAAAAATTCTGAACAATTACGACTACCTGGGAAAAAGTCATATCAACCAGAAGCAAGAAGAATCAACTCGAAAGTTCTTTCTGAATAAAAATTAAAAATAATCTCGTGTGCGAAAAGTTTCTGTCTTTTTCCAGCAGGATCAAACAACCATCACCACGACTAGTCATAAAGGTTTTGCTTGGCTCAAACACAAAAAGGAACACAAAAGACACAATCATAACAGAATTACGATGGTGTGGACACAAGAAAACAGAAAGAAAAAGATAAATTCATTGGGTTGCCTCTCAACAAGCGCTACTGTGTAACCCTCATCATGGATTCCTAAGGCAATCTTATTTTCTTTCTAGGAAAATGCTCCATGCCCTTCTTTAAAGGAAATTTAAATCTAATATTCCCTTCCTTCATATCGATGATAGCACCGATAGTCCTTAGGAAAGGTCTACCAAGAATGATAGGGCATCTAGGATTGCAATCAATGTCAAGCACAATGAAATCCACGGGTACATAGTTCCTATTTGCAATAATAAGAACATCATTGATCCTTACCATGGGTTTCTTGACAGTAGAATCCGCAAGATGCAAATTAAGAGAACACTCCTCAATCTCATTAAAACCCAGAACATCACATAAAGACTTTGGAATCGCGGAAACACTAACACCCAAATCACACAAAGCATTGCATTCATAGTTTTTGATTTTGATTTTTATAGTAGGTTCCCACTCATCATGAAGTTTTCAAGGGATAGAAACTTCCAATTCAAGTTTATCTTCAAGAGATTTTATCATAGCTTCGACGATATGATCGGTAAAGGCCTTGTTTTGGCTATAAGCGTGTGGAGAGTTTAGCATGGATTGCATCAAGGAAATGCATTCAATCAAGGAGCAACTATCATAATTGAATTCCTTGAAATCCAAAGTAGTAATTTCATTACTACTCAAGGTTTTAATATCTTCTACTCCACTTTCAATGCTTTTAGCATCAAGATAGATGGACTACGAATCATTGGGGCATTTTCAACCAAAGTGGATTCATATCCAGCCCCATCATCATTAGGTTTTACAACACAAAACAAAGATTCAATGAGAGTCACACCAAGCACTTTAAGATCTTCGTGATTCTTATCACGAGAACACGCCTTTTTAAGCCATTCATGTCTAGCACGAATTTGGGCGGTTCTTTCTTTGCTCTCACTCATCGAAACACGCATAGCTTTCAAAGTTTCATCCATATTGATCTTGGGAGGAGCACATCTAACTTTCAAAGCATCAATATCACTAGACATTCTATCAATGCTCCTAGCCAAATCGTCAATTTTGAGTAGTTTTTCCTTTATGGACGCATTGAAAATGTTTTGCGAGTTGATAAACTCTTTGATATTACTCTCTACATCAGAGAGTAATCTATTGTAATTTCCATGAGTATTGTTGTAGGAGTTGCCAAAGTTATTAGAGGGGTTACTAGGAAAAGGCCTAGGAACATAGTTTCCTCTAAAAGCATTGTTGTTGCCAAAATTAGTCCTACCAACAAAATTAACGTCCAAGCTAGCGTTGCTACTCTCAATCAAGGAAGACAAGGGCATATCATTTGGATCTAAAGGAGCACTTCTACTAGAAACCAAATTCATTAACTCATCCATCTTAGCACACAACGAGTTAATTTCTTCTATAGCGTGTACCTTTTTACTAGTAGGTGACCTTTCAGTGTGCCACTGAGAGTTGTTCCTCATGATATTGTCTAGGAGTTTTGTGGCTTCTCCTAACGTGATCTCCATGAACGTTCCACCTGAGGCGGAGTCCAAGATATTTCTAGAAGCGAAATTCAAGCCAGCGTATAAGATTTGTATAATCATCCAAAGACTCAAGCCATGAGCTAGACAATTTCTACTCATCAATTTCATTCTCTCCCAACATTGTGCAACATGTTCATGATCAAGTTGCTTAAAGTTCATGATATCATTACGGAGAGAGATAATCTTAGCCGGTGGAAAATACTTGGATATATAAGCATCTTTGCACTTGTTCCAAGAATCAATACTATTTTTGGGCAAAGACGAAAACCAAGTTTTTGCTCAATCTCGCAACAAGAACGGAAAAATCTTCAATTTAATCACATCATTATCCACATAACAAGATTCAATTTAATCGCAAAGCTCAATGAAGTTATTAAGATGGGATTAGACATCTTCACTAGGAAGGCTGGAGAATTGCTCTTTCATAACAAGATTCAACAAAGCAGCATTGATTTCATATGATTCCGCACTAGTGACGGGAGCAATCGGAATACTAATAAAATCATTATTATTAGTATTCGAGAAGTCACAAAGTTTGGTGTTTTCAGTCATGGTGACTTCAGCAAGCAAGCAATCACACAAGCGAACAGAAAGCAAGCGAGAGAAAAGGGCAAACAAAAAAGGCAAACGAAAAAAAGGCAAACCAAAAAAAGGCAAATATTTTTGTAAATTTTTCTTTTTCAGAAGTGAGGGAGAGGAAAACGAGAGGAAAAAAAGTAAATGCAAGAGATTAGTTTGCGACACTTACTTGGATAAGTCCTTGACTTCATCCTCCCCGGCAACGACGCCAAAAATCCTTCTGCTGCCTCTTGAGCTTGTGTTGGTTTTTCCCTTGAAGAGGAAAGGGTGATGCAGCATAGGACTGCAACACAGGAGCAGTAAGTATTTCCCTCAGTTTGAGAACCAAGGTATCAATCCAGTAGGAGAATCGTGTCAAGTCCAGAGTACGTGCGCAAACACCAAAGAGCTTGCACCCAATGCTATAAAGGGGTTGTCAATCCCTTGAAAATTGATTGCAAAGTGAGATTTGAAGGCGGAAAGTGCAACGAAGTAAAAGAGTAAGGCTGAAAATATGGTGTGAAGTAGACCCGGGGGCCATAGTGTTCACTACAGGCTTCTCTCAAAGTAGCAAATAATACAGTGGGTGAACAAACTACTGTCCAGCAATTGATAGAACCGCGCAAAGACATGACGATATCTAAGGCAATGATCATACATATAGGCATCACGTCCGAGACAAGTAGACCGATACTTTCCGCATCTACTACTATTACTCCACACATCGACCGCTATCCAGCATGCATCTAGTGTATTGAGTTCATGACGAACAGAGTAACGCCTTAAGCAAGATGACATGATGTAGAGGGATAAACTCAAACCAATGATGAAAACCGCATCTTTTTACCCTTGATGGCAACAACACGATGCGTGCCTCGCTATCCCTTTTGTCACCCGGTGAGGTAACCGCATGATATGAACCCAAAACCAAGCACTTCTCCCATTGCAAGAATCATAGATCAAGTCGACCAAACAAACCCACAACTCGAAGAGAATTACAAGGATATGAAATCATGCTTATAAGAGATCACAAGAAACTCAAATAAGATTCATAGATAATCTGATCATAAATCCACAATTCATGGAATCTCGACAAACACACCAGAAAAGAAGATTACATCGGATAGATCTCCATGACGATCATGGAGAACCTTGTATTGAAGATCCAAGAGAGAGAAGAAGCCATCTAGCTACTAGCTATGGACCCGAAGGTCTATGGTGAACTACTCACGCATCATAGGAGAGGTCATGGTGTTGATGAAGAAGCCCAGGGCACCAGAACGTGCCCCAGATGGGATCTTGCGGAGTCAGAAGCTTGCGGCGGCGGAAAAGTATTTTCGTTGATCTCTTGCGCAGTTTTGGAATTTTTCTGGATTTATAGGCTGAAGTGGTAAGGGAGACGTGCCACAAGAGGCCCACAAGCCTGCTAGGAGCGGGCCCCCTGGCCACGCCTAGGGGGCTTGTGGGGTCCCCTGCTGGCCCCTGCCTTTGTTCTCAAGTCTGACACGTATCTTCTGTTCCGAAAACAATCTTTTCGGAAGTCTTATTCCGTTTGGACACCGTTTAAAATCCTCGTCTGAAAAGGGTCAAAAACACGGAAAAAATAGGAACTGGCACTTGGCACTGACTTAATAAGTTAGTCCCAAAAAAGATATATAAGGCATACAAAACATCCAAAGTTTGACAAGATAATAGCACGGAACCATCAAAAATTATAGATACGTTGGAGACGTATCAGTCATCGACGTAGGCCTCTGCGTTCCTCCCGAGCTGCGGTCCCACGGCGATATGCATCAGCCATTGGAAGGTTGCCCCGGTGTTTTGTAGCACTAAGGGCATGAACTCGTAGCTGTACACCCCGCACGGGGAGAGGAAAGTTGTCTTCTCAACGTCGTCCACCGCCATCTTGATCTGGTGGTAACCCGAGAAGGCATCCACGAAGCACATGAGGCCGCACTCCGCGGTGGAGTCAACGATCTGGTTGATGTGTTGTAACGGGAACGGGTCCTGAGTACAGGCCTTATTGAGGTTGGTGAAGTCGACGCACATGCCCTCCTTCCCGCACTTCTTCGGGACAACCACCCGCTTGGCCACCCATTTAGGGTAGCGCAACTCTCGAATGACCCGTGTCTCCTTCAGCTTGCACACCTCCTGAGTGATGAACGCCTGCTTTTCCGGGGCTTGCCTCCTTGCCTTCTACTTCACTCGACGTGCATTTGGGCACACCATGAGGTGGTGCTCGGTGACATGCCTCGGGACCCCCACCAAGTCGCAGGCGCTCCAGGCGAACACGTCCTTGTTCGCCCTGAGGAAGCCCACCAACGCCTTCTCTTGGCCTTGACGGAGGTTCGCGCCGATGGTGAAGTTGGGGCCGAACTTCCTTCATCCACCGGAAATTGCTTCATCTCTGCAAGGGTCCTGGAAGAACAAATGCTTCTTCTTCATCGGTGCAACGTCGTGGATGTTCCCCGGGTTCTCCGCTGTGCGCACCTCGCCCATGAAGTTGGCACGCACCGTGGCCACAACCCGGTTGGAGAGCTTGAGCACCCGAGAGGCGTACTTCTTGGCCCCTACTATGGTTAGGATGCCGCCGGTCCTGGGCATCTTGACGATGTTGTAGCCGGTTGCGTTGCCGCCATGAACCATGCGAGGGCTATGTAGCCGAGTATTGCTTTGTACGGTAGGTGGATGTGGGCGATGTCGAAGTCGATCTGCTTGGTGCGGAAGTCGAAGCCTGTGGCGAATGTGATGGGGAGGCGAATGCGTCCCATGGGGGTGGCAGATCCTGCCACCACCCCAGCGAAGGTCTTTGAGGGCACAAGCAGCTCTCGAGGTAACTGCAGCGCGTGGAAGGCCTCCACTGAGATGACATTGAGGTCCACGCCGCCTCGGTGAGGGTCTTGGAGACGGTCATGCTGGCTATGGTTGGCGTGCACATCATGGGAAGCGTCCCGGCGGCCGTCGTGGCCCGAAGGTGATGTTGACCTCTGGCCACACGCGGCGTTCCGGGGGCTCGGGCCTTGGTGAGTCCCCCCCCCCCAATCGCGCTACAGGAAACACTTGACATTATGGCCGGAAGGTGGCGCCTGTGATCCTCTTAGAATGCAGGCGACCACAGGGGCGGCCCTACTCGCCCGGATGTCGTCCATCACCGTGGACCGGTGGCCGTTGGGGGTTGCACTTGCCATGGAGTCGCCGAGTCGAGATCCGGCTCTTGCGGCTGAGTGGCGGCTCCGACACGCGCACCCTACCTGGCACGCCAAATGTCGAATTTCAGGCTCCGCAAAACCCTAAGGATTCGAACTCACGGGCGCGTGCAGAAACCGCGTAGCAGATTCGATCCCTCGGCTTGCTACTCGTTGGGAAAAGCAAAGAACTCACTCAATGGCAAGGAAGACACAGGGCGCGGCAGTTTACCTAGTTTTTGTCCGCTGGGAAGCGTAAAACCCTACTCCTGCTTTTGTGGATTGCCTCTCGTAGAGGTTGAGGAATGAACTAGTACAACGTTCTTCAGCCTCCTGAGGCTAGGTGGCCTTAGCAGTGCGATGGGGGTGAGTGAATGGTTCAAGGTCGGATCCCCTTCTATGAAGCAACCTGTCCTCTATTTATAGCGGTGACCCTGGTCCTCTTCCCTCATAGTTTCGGCGGGAAGGGATCCCATAACGGCCAATTTTGAAGGGGGACACGGGAACGTGCTTTCCCTGTCCAAAGGTGGTCTTCGCGTGCAAAGTAGCTGCCAGCGTTCAGGGGCTGGCCGAGGGATGATGTCCGTCCTGCCGGCGGGTGTCCTAGGTCCTGTTGCTCCAGAATGGGAACCTTTAGAAGATGCCTTGGGAACCTGCGTTCGTCCTTGCCCCCTTTGCACCAAAGGGGAAACTGCTCCACTCTGCTCTCTGCTGCTCGCCTGTCCTTCCCTTGCGTCACCCTTGACTCCTGAGGCCGGGCCTCGACTCGGAATATTCGCCACTCTGAAGGGTTCCTGAGGAGGCCCTTGCGGGTCATGATGTTGCTCCTCCACGCGAGGCTTGGCCCCTCGCGAGGGCCTTGTCCTGAGTGATGCCGGGCCCATGGGTTTTAGGTCGATGAAGTGGGCCAGCCCTCGGCCGCAGGCAGGTAGGTCAGGGTACCCCCATTCCCAGAACACCGACACCCTCATGCCCTTCGGGCTGGGGAACGCGGCTGCTACCTACTGGCGGCTCCAGCAGGCCATGCTCATGCCTTGCCTGCTGGGGCGTGGTGAGGAAGAGGAGGAGATGCTTGGCCCAAGTGAAGGTCCCGAGCCTCGGGAGATGGTGGACCCGTGAGGGTTGCGATTGTGGAAGCAAGAGGTCCGGCAATGACGGCACCCTCGGCCATTCAGCGGCATGGCCGGCAGGTGACTTTTTGTTTGTTGCTGCCACGTAACTTTTTGGCTCACAGGGCCATGTGGTTGTCCGAGGGCGCCCACGGGGCCATGTGGCCTCCAGGAGTTTAGGGCACTCCCCAGCCGCCGCTTGCATTTACGCATCCTTCAATTGTTTTAGTCGCGCCCACTTCGAACCCTAACATTCTACCTTGCTTGCATATTTGGGTGGTCGGTGCCCCACTTGGGGGCTCGAGTCGAAGATTATCCTTGTAGGCCTCTTGAGGCAGCAGACACCCTGCCTCACTCCCGAAGAAGAAGAAGTCGGCAGGATTTACCAATGACCCATAAGGAATCAGGCGCCTATGCCTCGGAGGTAGGGACACTCGCGAGGCCAAAGCGTCCTTGCGACCTCCAAGATACACCCCCCATTACACTCTCGCGTACGAGTTGTGGCTGTATACACCCGGGGGGCCCAGGGACGCGGAGGGGTCCGTCCCACACCTAGTGGTAGCCCTATGCTCCGCGCTGGGGAGAAGACCGTGACACTCTCACGTAATAACGAGCTGCGGCTGTGTACGCCCGGGGACCCCGGAGGACGCAGAGGGGTCCCTCCCATGCCTAGTGGGAGCCCTACACTCCGTGCTGGGGAGATGACGGAGGCAATCAACTCTGTCCGCCAATGACAATGCCCGCAGCTGGCAAGGAAATCAACATAGTCCACCAATGACTATGCTCGCAACTAGCAAGGAAATCAACACAGTACACCAATGACCATGCCCACAGCTGGCAAGGAAATCAACACAGTCCACCAATGACTATGCACATAGCTGGCCAGGAAGTCAAGCCTGTCCACCTACGACTATGCCCATGCCGAGTGCGGGGGACAGACAACTGGAAGTATGAGCCGCTCGTACGTCAAGGGGGACCACTAGCATCGCGAGTCAGGGGCCTAATTGCACCCGTATGCCTTCCCTCTTGTGCCATCCTGGAATCCGGTCGGTTCAACGGCGATGGAGGTACGCGTGGGGCGGGCCCTATCGACACAGAGCCTAGTGTGCTCAACAAGCCACTTAAAATCTCTTAGCTAGAACGCTGGAGTCACTATTACGTAAAGGGGGACTCCTGAGAATCGCGACTCAGGAGCCTGAACTACGCTCTTAGCCCCTTCCATCTTGGGCCACCCAGGCGGTCCAACAGCGGCGGAGGTACGCACGGGGCGGGCCCTGCCGACGTAGAGTGCTGAAGGAGTTCGGGAGTCTCAAATTGTCAGTTTTTTAGGATGGACATTGGAGTCGCTCGTACGCCAAGGGGGACTCCTGAGAATCGCGACTCAGGGGCCTAACTGTGCTCGTAGCCCCTTCCCCCTTGGGCCGTCCTGGTATCAGGTCGGTCCAATGGCGGCGGAGGTCCACGCGGGGTGGACCCTGCCGACACAAAGTGCTGAAGGTGTTCTGAAGTTTCAAAATCCTCGTTGCATTCCTCTCATGAGGGCTGCTCACACCTCAACGAGGACTCCTGAGCATCGCGACTCAGGAGCCCAACTAGACATGTAGCCCCTCACCTCTTGGGCCGTCCTGGAATCCGATCGGTTCAATGTAGGTTGAAGTATGCGCAGGCGGGGCCCTGCCGACGCAGAGTATCACAGCAAACATGAAAGAAACGAGGCAAAGAAAACATTCAAGCAGTCACCTAGTTATTACAAGCCTTAAGAAGTTCTTGAAAACGCAAATGAGTTTGATGCCTCCACGAGGCACGTTGTGCATTGCAAGGAAAAAAGAGGGGGAAGAAATCAGGAGGAACCGGCTCCGCCGGTCGCCCCATCTTCAGGGGGCTTGTCGTCGGCGTCAGTGGTGTCGTCTTCCCCGCCGTCGGCTTCAGCGGCATCTGGAGATGGGGGAACTGCGACGCGGGCGAACATCTTGACCATCGCCTCAACGGGGCCCTTCACCACCTCTGCAACGCTGTCGCGTGCCTCAGTATGGACCGGCATAATCACGGAGTCGAAGTCAAACCCCGGCTCACGAAGATGAAGGTGACTGAAGACGCGTGTTGCGGCCTCAGAAAAGAGGTCGCTGCACTCAGTGTCCAAGATTTTGTCCACCTGGATGACGGCGTCCTCCAACGCCACGGCGAGCTCCGCCGCGAGCACGGCAAAGCCGTTCTCTAGGGTGGCCACAGGCTTGTCGAACCCGTCCCGACAGAGGGTGTGGAGCGTTGTGCGAAGCCTGAGCTCAACGTGAGGGAAGCCGACCAGCTCCGCGGCCTTCTTCTTCACGGCCGCGGCGAGGGCTTCCCCTTGGCATTGAGAAGGGTCTTCTTCGAGGCGATCTCCTTCTCCTGCTCGTCCAAGCGTGCCTGTTTGGCGCCCATGTGAGTTTCCTCCTGGGACAACTCTTCTTCCCGGGCGGCGAGCTTGGTCTTGCGGGCCTCGGGTTCTTCCTCCTGTAGGCAAAGTTGCTCGGCTAGCTTGGCTTGTTCTTCTTGGAAGGCCTTCAGGAGAGCCTCTGCCTCTTCGCAGCGTTTGGCAGCTGCCACGGCTCCTTTCAACAACTCCTCGTGCGCGGCGCAAGCGGATTCAGCTTCCTTCATCGCCTCCTCACGCGCAGCGCGAGCGGTTTCGGCTTCCTCCAGCGCCTCCTCAGCACAGCGCGAGCGGTCTTGGCCTCCTTCTCGCCCTCCGCCATCACGACGGCGACCTTGCCAGGGCATCGAACTCCTTGTTCAGGATGCCCTGGACGTATACCGGACTCCTTTGGATCTCCCCTGAGGAACCTCTAGTGCTGTCGTGGGCGGTGCCATCAGGGAGACTGCGTCATGAGGGACAGGGGGCTCCGAAGGTTTCTTGGGGATTGCGAGCATTGGCGCATCAGTGAACTGAGGTCCCTCAAGAGCCTACCTCTTGGGCAACTTCGCCGCCACGACGGCCTCAAGACACTTCAGGGGCTCGGGGGGCTCGGCGACCAAAGCTTGAGAGGTCGCCTCGCCAGCCTCGCCTTCTTCATCGGCAGGCGGCAACGTGTTGAGGAGGGCTAGGGGTGTGTTAGGAGTCGCCTTCGGCCTGACGCTCACCTTCTTCTTCTTCGCCACCAGAGAGGCAACGCCCCTGGACATCAGGCAAAAAGGGAATCAGCCATACGCGGACGATGGACGTGCGGGGCGTACCAAGACGAGTCACTTACTCTTCGATGTCGACCAATCTCCTCTTCCTCTCCACCTCGGCGACGACACGGGCGATAGGGACCCTCATGGAGGGGGGCGAACCCGGCGCCTCAGACTTCCCGCCAGCGGAGGCGGGATGCGCCAAGGGCGACTCCGCCCCGTGCTTTCGGGGGGAAAGCACGCACGCGGACCGCGTGGAGCGCAGGACCGACGTGGGTCCTTTGGAGATCCTAGTCAGGTGCGAGGAGATCATCGTGGAGACTTTGTAGGTGACATCATCATCTTCACGCTCGCGCAAAAGGACAGCCCATCACGGGAGATGCGCGCTCGCCGGGCAGTCGTCGACAGTCTTTTCCGAGTCCTCCCCACCGAAGGTGTCGTTCGATGACACCTCTACAGGACCAGATCCCTCGATCGGGAAGAGCCCCCGCTCATCGAAGACAGGCAGCGCGACGATCAGGTCGGCCCGGTCATCAAGACTGTACAGCGGACCCAGAGCCTCGGGCTGGTCACCAGGTTCACCGCCCAGCAAGGTCGCCACGACCCTATTCAGCTCCTCAGTTGGAAGGTCCTGCGACCGGAGCCTGAGCTCTTCGTCACCGAGCTGGTAGTCCCACAGGGGCCTAGAATGGGCCTGAAGGGGCGCCGGGTGCTGTGCCAAGAATTCCTTCACTATCATTCCACTAGTCAGCCTCTTGGTGCTGATGTCACAGGAGAAGCGCTCCAGGATGGGCATGGCCCGAGGGTCGCTGAGCTCTGCATAGAAGTCTTCTCCGGCAGCCCTTCGGCTCCTCCAGCCGAGGGTTGGCGTCCTTGAGGCTCAGGAGAACCCAACGGTGCCTGAAGTTTTACGTAGAAGAACACGCATGCTGACAAATGGGCACCGTCATGCAGGCACAGGCTAAAGAAATGGCGGAAGAGGGCTACTGAAGGTCGCACGCCTACGAAGGCCGCCCCACAAGGCTTCGCCTAGAGGCCGGTGCGAGCACGCCTTGGGCCCGGGGGTACTGTCAGCATTCTGGGAAGGGGTACCCAGACTTGCATGCATGTGGCCCAGTGCTGGCCCACTTCATCAAGCAAGCACAATTGGGTGCGGCACCACTCAAGGCAAGGTCCTCGCGAGGGGCCAAGCCTCGCGTGGAGAAATAGCATCAAGACCCGTAGGGGCCTCATTAGGACCCCTTTGGAGCGGCGAATATTCCGGGGCGAGACCCAACCTCAGGAGTCAAGGATGACGCGGAGGAAGGACATGCGAGTAGCAAACATCAGGACGAAGCAGATTCCCCTTTATTGCGAAGGGGGCAAGGACGAACTGGGGTTCCCAAGGCATCTTACAAAGTTTTCCTTTCTGGTGCAATAAGGACATCACCGCCCGCCAGTAGGGCAGATGTCATCCCTGGACTCGTCCATGCAGCGCTGGAAGCCACTTTGCAGGCGAAGACTACATTTGGACAGGGGAAGCATGTTCCCCTGTCCCCCCTTGAAAATTCGCCGTTGCGGGATCCCTTCCCGCCGAAATAATAAGGGAAGAGGACCGGGGCCGCCACTATACATATAGAGAGTAGGTTACTTCATAGGGGGAGGATTCATTCATTCACCGACTGGCTTCACACAAAGGCCACCCAGCCTCCGGAGGCCCTCGAACACTATACTAGTTCATCCATGAACCTCCATGAGAGGCAATCTACCAAAGGAGGAGTAGGGTATTAAGCTTCTCAGCGGCCCGAACCTGGGTAAACTGTCATGTTCTGTGTCTTCCTCACCATCGAGTGAGTTCTCTGCCATCCACAGCGAGTAGCGAGTTAGGTGAGGCGATCCCGCGAGATATCTTCGTACACGCCCCTGAGTTCGAATCTTTAGGGTTTTGCGGAGCCCGAAATCTGACAATCATATATTTTTAGTAGTTTTTCACATCGAGTTGTAGTAAATAGAAGTGTGATGCTTTGCATTATTAGGGCATTGTCTAAGTGAGGAAAGTATGATGGAGACAATGATTCTCCCCCAAGTCGGGATTAGAGTTCGAACGATAAGTAAAATTAAGAAAAAAGAGAAAAAGAAAGAAAGAGAAAAAAAGAAAAAAAGAAAGGAGGGAAAAAAAGAACAGAAAAAGCTGAGAGAAAGGGGAGAAGAGACAGTGATACTACCTATTTTCCACACTTGTGCTTTAAAGTAGGACCATATTTTTCATATAGAGAGCCTCATGTTTTGTCACTTTCGTATGCTAGTGGGAATTTTTCACTGTAGAACTTGGCTTATATATTCTGCTGACTGGCTTCCACAAATGCCCGAGGTCTTCATGAGCAAGCAAGTTGAATGACACCCACTTAGCTTCAGTGAAGCTTTCATACAATTATAGCTCTAGTGCATCTGTTGCATGGCAATCCCTACTCTTCGCATTGATATCTATTGATTAGTATGTCATAGCTAGTTGATACGCCTAGTTGATGCAAGACTTTCTTTTGCACTTTTACCCCTTTGAAACCTATCACCATATTCTATTCCACCTATATGCTATGTCCATGGGTTCACACTCATGTAATCAGTGAGTAATGAAAAGCTGAAGCACATTAAAAAGTATGTCGCTATTGCCTAGCTTAACACTTTGGTGCTTGACATTTGCATTTATGTGGTGAAGACGGAGCCATGCCATGCTAATATGATAAAATTAATGGGGGGTAAACATTCTTTAATGATCGTATAGTTTCAACATTGGTGATGATGTTACTTATGTCCATGAAAATTACTATGTTAATATTTATCGATTCATCAATTATCAGTGATCATAACTGCACAATATTACATGTTGGGTAGCATGTCACATCCAAAATTCTGTTTTTATCATTTACCTACTCGAGGATGAGCAGGAATTAAACTTGGGGATGTTGACACCTCTCCAACATATCTATAATTTTTGATTATTCCATGCTATAATAGTATCATTCTAGGATACCTTTTGGGCATTTATTTGTTGATTCATATTATTTTTTAGCACTAACCTGTTGTAACCACTAAGATGCGGCACTTTCCTTATTTGGGAGCGAGGCCTCAAAAGGGGTCAGGGGTGCATCTAAGCGTATCGCAAACAGGATAACATTGCAATACATAATAGATGGAAGAGTAATAAGATTTGGCTTACACTCACCAAAAGATAAATTACAGAGTCACACAGTCATTCATTATTCAAATAGAAAACAGGGTCCGACAAAATTTAACCCTGCAGGCACGGCTTTCAGTTACTTTAAGTTAACTAGAACCGGATGTTACAAAATATCTATGTTTGCCACATAACCGCGGACACGGCTTTCCAAAAGATTTAACCATGGAGTGGTGATCCAACTCGTCCATCACAAATTACCAAAGGCGGCATAGTAATCCTCAACCACGAAACTCGCAGTCTCATAGGATTCCTTAGAGGAAAACCTCGAATCTGTTAAGACCCAAAGTCTCACCGGAATCCCAATGCGCAAGATATATCGCTAAGGTAAGACAAGTCCAGCAAGACCTCCCGACGTGGCGACGAACCCGATAGGAGCCTCATATCTCGTTCCCAGGACACGAAGGATAAGCGACGCGTACAGTGGCCTGATAGAAATCACCCAAGTTTCCCTGGGTTAGATTCCTCGGCATAGCTCTTCCCTATGCATTATTAATTATTAATTTGTTAGCAAATTAACACCAAAGTAGGGTCTTGTCAGACAAGCCTTAACACTAAATGATTTATCAAGGGGGCCCCATAAAAACCCCAAACGTGTTAGGAGCGCTCATTTATGGAAAAAAAACACCGGTAGCCGAAAGTAAGGCGGCAAGAGCGGAAAAAATCACCCGGCAAAAGGCTAGGACTTAAGTTATTTACCAAGTGTATAGGTGCATTAATTAAATAACATTTAAGTAAGATGATATCAAATTCCCCATGTTATAACATGGACTAGCTTGCACCTGCAACTAGCAACACTAATAAATTAGTGGTTGAGGAAGCCTAACTTAGCCAAACAATATTTGTTAGGAGGGGAGATGTTTGAGGTTTCATGGCAATGTTTGATGGCCTATATGTCATGTGGTAGGCAGCGGAGATGAAACAATAAAAAAAGAATCATCTAAGCATAACAAAGCTAGAAACCGTGTCAAGGTCACAATCATCTTGCGAGCGATTTCTTCATAGTGGAACTGTTCCTGGTCTTCCTGCACGGACTCACCGGACTCCTCGAACTTGTTTCTGACCCCAGTAGCTACCCAAAAGAAACAAACAACAAAAAAACACTAGCAAGTGATGATGCAACATACAAAATGATGCATGCATGCACAACCTCTAATGATGCACATAAACAATCCTACATCGATAAACAAGAGCCACCTCACCACAAAGTGACTTTTTACAGAGCTGCTCAAAACGGAATTCCAGTTACACCATTGGATTCCTTGCGATTTTCTACCCCAAATCCATATATCATACTGCCATATTTGCATTCAAAAAACACCACAACTAGCAAAATAAATATTGCACAGAATCAAACTACACTATAGTCAAGAAGAGGAGTTGTTCGTGAACCTGCCCAATTAGACATATGCCAGAATAGGAAAATTCCATTTTAGGAATTATTCCAAAGATAGAATTTATCACACCAACAGAAATAAATAAAGAAACATAAAATACCAACTAACCCTAAACAAACAGGCGCCCACTGGTCATGAGTACGAGGGTCCCTAGTGCATGACATGTGGGTCGTGGGCCCACTTGTCAGTGGCCCCACACTCACAGAAGAAACTGAAATAAAAAGGGGTCTTGGTGGGGGTCGAACCGACCACCTCCTAAACCCTCTACCACTAGGCTGAGCAAGTGGAGTTGCACTACATGAAAAAATGCACTAAGTGCTAGCTGCACTGCAAACCCCACAATAATGCACAAATAAAAGGGGGAGTGCTAGGGTTCGAACCCCTGAGCTACTGAGACAGACACGGCTCTGTTTTCATGAGAAAAAAGGGGAACACACTGGGTATCGAACCTGTGACCTCAGGGTCGCACGCACTGCGTTTAACTAGTAGGATAGGTGAGTGGATTTGATCCAAGGGGGATCTCACCCGAGACAATATTCACAAGGGAGCGCCTTCTCTGTTTGACACAGAGACACCAGCGACGACGCAGATCACCGGTTCACGCTGGCATGCACGCACCGACTGTTACGTGGGGGATGCGACGCACTCGAGGAGAACTAATGCGGCTGCTACAAATCTATTGCAAGGCCCTCCTGCTGCTACTGGACTGCACTCATGTGGCTGCTGCTTGCTCTACACAGCGACACAATGGACGACGGAGGCAACGACACACGACGGCGACGCGCTACACTAACAGAGGCATGACAAAAAGGGGGGCGGCGACTCAACTATTTACAGAGGGGATGCTAGGCGAGGGATCGGTCGATGACCACGACATGGAGGATGACGTGCTGCTACTGCCGCCTCTACTTGCCGGAGATGAGGAAGAAGCCGTCATCGTGGACGACGCTCTCGGCCACCGATCTTCTCCAAATCGGAACTCGCGTGGCGTCTTGTTCCTCCTGGCAGGGTCAGGGAGGAGGAATTCGCGGCCCTACGCCGGCAACAAGCTCGGGCCACAGACATCCATGGTGACAGGGCCTGTGCAGTCGCCCTGACGGCGCTAGGAGGGGGAGGAGGGGAGCTGGCGAGGGTTAGGGTTTAGGGAAGCACCGGGGTGCTCTTACGAGTCTGCGGGGGCGCTGGGTGACCACTGGATGCGAGCGGGGCTCGATGTGGGGGCGAAACTACCGCTGCTGGGCCACTCCTCTCTGTGTGGATAAAAAACCCTTTGCAAAAAAAATTAACACAAGTTTTGAAATAAATCCAAAGGCCAAAATAAAAGGAGTAAAATGTAAATAAAATATATTTGGGTTCCAAACTATCATTTTTGGAAGAGTTCAAATAAAACCCCTTTTCTTAAATAGACACCGTTCTTAAAATAAAATGAGAGGGTTGCCTCCAAATTAAAATAAAAATATGTTTAGGAAAAGATGAACATTTTTATTGGGGCAGAACAGAAACTTAAAATCCGTCCCAAAAGAAAATAAGAGAAGGGTTTTTATCCTATGGTTCAACTTGTGGCTTTTTGAAATGCACTTGTTGCATCCCACCTCAACAAACAAAGAAGCATCTCCACACATGCACTCACACATCAAGGTTCACCAACATCAACAAAAACAAAAACAAAAGGAAAATATGCAATGCATGAAGGCTTGGTGCACATAAAATGATGACACAATGATGGGCGCACACCACATATCATTAACATGCAAGGTTGCCACACAAGCAAATATTACAAGAGGGGGAAAGAATTGCATTGGGGCTGTCACAACTCTCCCACACTACAAGAGGATCTCGACCCGAGATCTAGGACTAGAAGAACTTTGGGTACTCGGAACGGAGGTGGTCCTCGCGCTCCCAAGTGGCTTCTTTCTCTATATGATGTGACCATTGCACTTTGAGGAACTTGATTTACTTATTGCGGGTCTTGCGCTCAGTCTCGTCAACTATTGCCATCGGATGCTCATGGTAGGACAGGTCGGGCTGGAGATCGATATTTTGGAGATCAACTGTGCAATCGGGAGTCTTGAAGCATCTCCGAAGCTGAGAGACGGTGAACATATCATGCACATTTGAAAAGTTGGATGGAAGCTCTAACTGATATGCAAGATCACCTCTCTTGACAACAACTTTGAAAGGACCAACAAAGCAAGGAGCGAGCTTTCCTTTGATGCCGAAGCGCTGAGTGCCCTTCATCGGAGACACTTTGAGATACACAAAATCATTGAGCTGAAAAGTCATGTCATGATGCTTGCTATAGTAGTAGCTCTTCTGATGGCACATTTCTTCTGCTTCAGAAATCATGTCATTCCCAAGAATCTGATGCTCACCACTCTCTGACCAATTGAGCAGGGTACGACACTTCCTGCCATATAGAATCTCAAATGGAGCCTTGCCTGAGCTTGCTTGAAAGTTGTTGTTGTATGAGAACTCAGCAAACGGTAGGCAATCTTCCCACTTCATGCCAAAAGAAATCACACAAGCTCTGAGCATATCTTCAAGGATCTGATTGATTCTATCAACTTTCCCGTTTGTCTGAGGATGGAAAGTTGTACTGAAATGGACCTTAGTACCCATCACAGTCTAAAAGGTAGCCCATAACTTGGAAGTAAAGATGCTTCCACAATCTGAAGAAATGAGGATAGGAACACCATGCAACGAGACTATCCTTAACATATACAACTCTGCAAGATGAGTTGCCGAGATAGACTCTTTGACCGGTAGGAAATGAGAACTTTGGTTAACTTGTCGATGACGATAAAGATGGCATCGTTGCCACTCTTGGACTTCGCAAAACCAGTGATAAAATCCTTTTGGACATGATCGAATTTTCACTCGGGTATAGGCAAGGGATGGAGGAGACCTGCTGGACGTTGATGCTCTGCCTTCACTCTGCGACACACATCACACTCATTCATGAACTGAGCAATTTCATGTTTCATGCGAGTCCACCAGAAGGTCTGCTTTAGATCCTGGTACATTTTGGAGCTTCCTGGATATATCGAGAGGAGGGAATTATGTTCTTAATCCATGATAACTTTCCTCAGCTCTCCTTTCGGAACGACAAGGTGGTCCTCAAAGAACAAGGTATCTCTGTCATCAACACGGAAGCACTTATATTTCAGAATGCTCTTTGCCAAGCCAGTCTTAACTTTCTTCACCATCGCATCAAGAAGTTGAGCTTGTCGGACTTGGTCTTCCAAGGTAGGGGAAATCTGGAGATTAGCAAGAAAACCTCAAGGTACTATCTGAATGTTGAGCTTCCTAAAAGATTCACAAAGATCAGGCTGGAGAAGCTTCAGAATGAGATTGTTGCAGTAAACCTTTCTGCTCAAAGCGTCTGAAATGACATTTGCTTTGCCTGGAGTGAAGTCAATGCTCGGATTGTAATCTTGGATCATTTCCACCCAACGAGTTTGCTGAAGATTGAGACTAGGTTGGGTGAAGATTTATTTGAGACTCTTGTGATCGGTGTAGACTTCAACCTGTCTGCCCAACAAGAGGTGTCTCCAAGTCATAAAAGCATGGACCAG
Source organism: Hordeum vulgare subsp. vulgare (assembly GCF_904849725.1). Taxonomy (NCBI): domain Eukaryota; kingdom Viridiplantae; phylum Streptophyta; class Magnoliopsida; order Poales; family Poaceae; genus Hordeum; species Hordeum vulgare. The sequence goes on from NC_058519.1 coordinate 340,184,782, forward strand.
TGCTGCCAACTCAAGATCATGAGTGGGATAGTTCTTCTCACTTGGCTTCAACTGCCTGGATGTATAAGCTACCACTTTCTTCTCTTGCATCAAAACTGCACCAAGACCTTGAGAAGAGGCATCACAAAACACTTAGTAAGGATTGGAATCATCCGGAGGAGTCAAGACTGGAGTTGAAGTGAGCATCTCTTTGAGTGTGTCAAAGGCCAACTAACACTATGGAGACCAGACAAACTTCACACTCTTCCGAAGAAGGTTGGACAGAGGCTTAGCAATCTTGGATAAGTTTTCAATGAACCTTCTGCAATAGCTTGCAAGCCCGAGAAAGCTTCGAAGCTGCTTCACATTCCGAGGAGGTTCCCACTCAAAAATGGCATGCACCTTTATAGGATCAACTTTGATGCCCTTGGAAGAGATGATGTGCCCAAGGGACACAACTTCCTTCAACCAGAACTCACATTTGGAAAACTTAGCATAGAACTTATGCTCTCTTAGCTTATGAAGCACATGCCGGAGATGTTCTTCATGCTCTTCCTCAGTTTCAGAAAAGACCAGAATGTCATCAAGATAAAGCAAGACAAATTCATTCTTGAATGGGGAGAAGATATAATTCATCATCCCAGAGACGGTCGGAGGCGCATTGGCGAGACCAAAAGACATCATTGTGTACTCGTAAGAGCCAAAGCTTGTCTTGAAAGCAGTCTTGGGAATGTCTTCTTCGCGAATGCGAATCTGATGATAGCCCATCCAGAGATCAAGCTAAGAGAAAATCTTGGCCCTTTTAAATTGCTCGAACAATTCATTGATGTTGGGAAGTGGATACTTGTTTCTGATTGTCTTCATATTCAATGGACGGTAATCGACACAGAGTCGGTCCGTGCCATCCTTCTTCTTGTCAAACATAACTCCACAACCCCAAGGAGATGAACTTGTTCTGATCAGACCCAGACGCTCTTGTTCATCAAGATGCTTCTTCAACCCAAACAGCTCCTCGGGACCAAGTTTATACGGCCGCTTGCAGACTGTTTCAGTTCTTGGTTCAAGCTCAACTACGAACTGCACTTCCCGGTGCAGAGGCATTCCTGGCAGTTTTTCTGGAAAGACATCTTCGTATTCACAAACCACCGGAACTTGAGAAATTGGAGAGATCTCATCCCTCTCATTTAGTGAAAAACAGACGGATCGTGTCATCGCGAGCAGCGAAGATAATCACGTCCTCCAAAGGATGAGTTAACTTGACTTCTTTTGCTTCACAATCAATATACGCCTTGTTCGAAGCCAACCAATCCATCCCAAGGATCAGATCAATATCAGACTAGCCAAGGACAATTGGAGAAACCATAAAAGAGTAGCTGTCCATCTTGACATAGACATCAGGAACGACCTTGCTGGCGCTCATGAGAGAGCTGGGTGAAACAACACGGAAGGCTTTGCTCAAATACTAAGAATCAAAATCATGCTCGGAGAAGAGCATTCTAGACATGAATGAATGAGATGCACCAGAATCAAACAAAACCTTTGCAGGAATATCATTAAGTGAGAGATTACCCATGATCACATCTGAGGTGCTCTTTGCTTCAGTTGCATTCACCATATTGACCTTTGCAGACTTGGGGTTGAACTTCACCATAACTTTGCCTCGAGGCTTGACTGGAGGAGGAGGTGGAAGACGCTATTGAGTGGTGCACTTGGTAGAGTAATGACCCTTCTGCCCACACTTGTGACAAGTCACCTCTCATAGCAGACGAAATTGCACTTGAGGATTCCCTTGCTTCTGCTGGTGCTGAAATCTCTGCTGGAAGGCTGGGTTGGGTGGGTGGGAAGAACCACGACCACCAGACTACTTGAATTGATGAATCGACCGAGGAGGAGGAGACACCCAATATTTATGTTGCTTCTGAACCACTTGAGTTGAGGACGAGGAACTGGAATCTCTGAAACACTTCCTTGAGTTCTCCACTTTGAGCAAAGTTGCCTCAGCCGTGAGAGCCAAATTGTAAAACTGATCAAACTCGAGAGGCTCGTGCAAGGCAAGGGCCAGCTGCAAGTCTTCCTTCAGACCAGCTCTGAACTGATAAATCCTGCTCTTCTGATCTGGGATGTCCTGTTTAGCATAACAAGCCAGCTCCTGGAACTCCACATTGTACTTGTACACAGATGAACCTCCTTGCTTCAAGCGTCTGAATTTCTCATGCATCTCTTCCACGAAACTTGTTGGAATATAGTGAGCCCTGAAATCCCTGCAGGAATCAGCCCAGCTGATCATTCTATCACCTCTGGAATCCTTATATTGTTGCCACCACTCTGTTGCCTGACCCTTGAGCTGAAAAGTTCCAAACTTGACAAAGTCCTCTAGTCACACATTACTGCACTCGAAGTGCTTGTTCATGTCACGAATCCAGTCATCTGTGTCGAATGGCTGGTCACAGGAAGTGAAGAACTTAAGTTGGTTCGCCAGGAATTGATTCAGAGTTGCAAACTGTTGTCCACCATTGTTGAAATTGCCCCGCTGGTATTGGTTCCTCTCTTGCAACAACTGAAGCAATATCCGAGTGTTTGCATTGGTCGCCGCCATCATAGCTTGCCATGCCTCTGGAGGAGGAAGCGGTGGCGAAGGAGTTGGTGGAGGGTCAGCACTCTCACGACCCCGATTCTAGCGAGTTGGTGGAGCCATCCTGGAGACGGACAACAACGTTAGACCAGAGATGAAAATTCAAAGATTAAGCTGATTCAACGGACAGAAATATCTGAACAAGAATACTTCACAATTGAAGTCGAACTATAATTAGTAAGAATGCTTCCTCAAAATAACTACCCACAACATCTGATTCAAAGCCACTTGTAAACCAAGTACGAGATAGGATTGCTCGGAACAAATGTATGACAGAGATTCCATTCAATATTTTTGTGGACAGGATCGCCGGGCTCTATCCTACAGTAGCTATCATGTACAAGTCAGTGCACACGACATACAAAGCGTCATCGAGTCGTAGCAAGCTATAAGGACTCTTTAATACACAATGAGAACCACTATAAGACGATAGTGAACAAATGAATCCACTAAATATCGAATCCCAACCTCACATCATCCATTTGTTGGAAGATTGCCCTATAAGTAACTACTTGAATTCCCACCGAAGAACTCCCGAAATTTCTAGTCATGCAATCTGGTCCACGGATACAAGGTGTAATATATCACTCAACTCCTATACTAACATGTCCAGTGTATCACATCCGTCAACACATAACCAGAATCTCAGAACTTCATCTATCTCGGACCCTCAAAATCACAACGATACAAAGTATGGAGGTACCCCCTAACTCTCAGCACCAGTACTGGGAATGCCGGGATTATCGCGCTACTAATAGTATTGAAGCAATTTCGAACATCCTGCGTCCTGAGATACTAAGAAATCTGAATGATAACGATGTGCTCAAGAATCCCTTTGATCTCAACTCCCCGAAATAAAATCGACACAGCAGGAGGCAGCAAGACAGAACTCCGTCACATCGGTATCAAATAGAATCCAAAATATCCCCGTGAACCTAATTTTTTTGAGCGAGAAGAGGAGTAGAATTAAAATTTCCTAAGTCGTGAACCTCACCAGAGCATAGAAGAGGAGAAAAAAGAAACCTACTCTTCGATATTACTAATATTCAAAATAGTTTTTGCTAGACTCGACTCGGTCAAGTTGGATCAATCAAAGGCTCCTATGTTCATAAGGCTCTGATACCGACTTGTAACGACTAAGATGCGGCACTTTCCTTATTTGGGGGTGAGGCCTCAAAAGGGAAAGGGGTGATTCTAAGCGTATCGCAAGGAGGATAACATTGCCATTACATAAATAGGGAGATTAGTATATGATTCGGCTTACGCTCGCCAGATGCTACATTACAATCCACACAAGCATTCATCATTCATACACAATACAGGGTCCGACAACGGACAAGATAAACGACAAAATAATGCTATCCCGCCTTGCTAGTCCGACGATCACGACCAAACGCCTATAATCATCCGGATACGTCACATACAGTCTGCCACTGTCTTCGTCGAACTCCTACCTCAGCTGAGTATCCTCAGGGACGTGTGCATCTGCAGTACCTGTACATGTGGGTGGTTTTAGTAAACTATGAGCCACGAGGACTCAGCAATCTCATGACCTTGGTATCGAGTCTAACTAAGTTAATAGGTGAGGTAGGGTTAAGTGTTTGAGTTTGCAGCAGCCTAAGCATATATGGTGGCTAACTTACGAAGATCAGAAATCTGATATGGTGGTCTACGTAAGAAGGTCGAACCTAGAATGATCATTAAGTGATCCTGAACACCTACTTACGTCATTCATAACCCCACCATGTTCTCGACCAGGGAAGGAGCTCTGAAAGAAACAGTCACAACTACGCACACAGTTGGCAAGTTTTATTTAAGTTACTTTAAGTTATCTCGAACCGGATGTCAACAAAATATCCATGTTTGCCACATAACCGCGGGCATGGCTTTTCGAAAGATTTAACACTACAGGGGTGCTCCAACTAGTCCATCACAAATTACCATAGGTTGCATAGTAATCATCAACCATGAAACTCGCGGTCTCATAGGATTCCTTAGAGGAAAACCTCGACTTTGAGAAGACCCAAAGTCTCACCGGAATCCCAATGCGCAAGATATATCGCTAAGATAAGACAAGTCCAACAAGACCTCCCGACGTGTCGATGAACCCGATAGGAGCCGCGTATCTCCTTCCCACGACACGACGCATAAGCGGCGCGTACGGTGGTTTGATAGAAATCACCCAAGTTGCCCTGGGTTGGCCCCGCACAGTGCTCTAGTTTGGACCAACACCAATGAGGAGCACTGGCCGAGGGGGTTGATTAGATTCCTCGGGGTAGCTATTCCCTATCCTTCTTTTATTATTAAATTGTTAGCAAGTTAACACAAAAGTGGGGTCTTGCCAAACAAGCCTTAACACTAAACAATTTATCAAGGGGGTCTCCATAACAACCCCGAAAGTGTTAGGAGCGCTCAGTTATGGAATAAAACACCGGTAGCCGAAACTAAGCCCACAACAGTGGAACAAATCACCCGGCAAAAGGCTAGGCCTTCCGCTATTTACCCAGTATATAGGTGCAGTAATTAAATAGAATTTAAGTAAGATGATATCAAATTGCCCATGTTACCACATGGACCAGCTGGCACCAGCAACTAGCAACGCTAATAAATTAGTGGTTGAGCAAGCCTAACGTAGCCAAACAATATTTGCTAGGAGGGGAGGTGTTTGAGGTTTCATGGCAATGTTTGATGGCCTATATATCATGTGGCAGGTACAGTAAATGTAATGATAGAAAACGAATCATCTAAGCATAACAAAGTTAGAAAAGGTGTCAAGGTCACGATCATGTTCCCTGTGATTTCTTTAGAGCGGAACTATTCCTGATCTTCCCGCACGAACTCACTGGACTCCTCGCACTCGTTTCCGGCCCCAGTAGCTACCCAAAAGAAACAAACAACTACTAAACACCAGCAAACAATGATGCAACAGACAAAATGATGCATGCATGCACAACCTCTAATCATGCACAAAAACAATCCTACATCGATAAACAAGTGCCACCTCACCACAAAGTGACTTTTTACAGAACTGCTCAAAACTGAATTCCAGTTCCACCATTGGATTCCTTGGGATTTTGTACCACAAATACATATATCATACTTCCATATTTGGATGCATAAAACACCACAACCAGTAAAAGAAATATTGCACAGAATCAAACTACGCTATAGTCAAGAAGAACAGTTGTTCCTGAACCTGCCCAATTTGGCATATGCCAAAATAGGCAAATTCCATTTTAGGAATTATTCCAAAGATGTAATTTATCGCACCAATGGGAATAAATAAAGGAAATAAAATACCAACTAACCCTAAACAGATAGGGGCCCACTGGTCATAGGTACCAGAGTCCCTAGTGCTTGACATGTGGTCCTTTGCCCCACACTCACGAAAGAAACTGAAATAAAAATGTTCTTGGTGGGAGTCAAACCTGTCGGATTTCGCGATCCGCAAAACCCTAAAGATAGGAACTTAGGGGCGTGTACGAAGATCTCTCACGACCTAACCTCGCCAAGCTCGCTACTCGATGGGAACGACGAAGAACTCACTCGTTGGTGAGGGAAACACTAAACACAAGAGTTTACCCAAGTTCGGCCCGCTGCGAAGCGTAAAACCCTACTCCTGCTTTGGTGGATTGCCTCTCGTGCACGCTGGTGGATGAACTAGTACAGTGTTCTTCGGCCTCCTGAGGCTAGGTGGCCTTAGTGGTGTGAAGATGGGTGGATGAGTCGGGTCCCCTCCTACGAAGCAACATATCCTCTATATATACATACAGCCCGGTCCTCTTCCCTTATCATTTCGGTGGGAAGGGATCCCTCCTACGACGCTCTCGGCCACCGTTCTTCGCGAAAATGGAACCCTCGTGGTGTCCTCTTTCTCCTGGCAGGGTCGGGGAGGAGGGAGTCTCGGCCCTACGCCGGCGACGAGCTCGGGCCGCACGCATCCATGGCGATAGGGCCTCTGTAGTCACCCTCACGGCGCTAGGAGGGTGAAGGTGGGGAACCAGCGAGGGTAAGGGTTTAGGGAAGCACCGGGGCACTCTTATCAGTCCGCGGGGGTGCTTCGTGGCCACTGGATGCGAGCGGGGGTCGATCTGGTGGCTGCCATGGTGTCGTACATGCATGACGTCGGGAGGAAGGAGAAGAGGAACGTGCCCTGGGCCCTGGGCCGAAACTACCACTGGAGGGCCACTCCTATCTCTCTCTCTCGATAAAATAACCTGTGCAAAAAAAACAAACACAGGTTTTAACAGAAAGCCAGAGGCCAAAATAAAAGGAGTAAAACATAAATAAAATATATTTCGGTTCCAAAATATCATGCTCCAAATTATAAAAACAAATCGGCATTTTCGGAAGTGTTCAAATAAAACCCTTTTTTAAAAAAATAGGTTCTTTTTTAAAATAAAAGTGAAAGGAAAAAATAAAAATAAAACCACACGGGTTGCCTCCACATTTAATAATAAGATTTTTAGGAAAAGATGAATATTTTTGTTGGGGCAAAACAGAAACTTAAAGCCTGCCTCAAAAGAAAATAAGAGAAGGGTTTTTATCCTATGGTACAACTTGTGGCTTTTTGAAATGCACTTGTTGCATCCCACCTCAAAAAACACACAAGCATCTCCACACATGCACTCACACATCAAGATTCACCCACATCAACACAAACAACAACAAAAGAAAAAGATGCAATGCATGAAGGCATGATGCACATAAAATGATGACACAATGATGGGCTCACACCACATATCATTAACATGCCAAGGTTGCCATACAAGGAAAGATTACGAGAGGGGAAAGAATTGCATTGGGGCTGTCACACCTATTCACCTACTGCCAAGTTTGAGTTGTTGTTTTCTGCATGTTTTTGGCTTTTCAAGTTTACTGCACCAAACGGAGTCCAAATACCCCGAAACGTTTTTATGTTTTTTTGGATCAAAATAAGACCTCATAGTTTCACGGGATGCTCGGAGGCCACATAGGGGCCGAACAAGCCAACAGGACGCACCCAAGGGGGGTGGTCGCACCCTGGTAGCTAGTGGCCCCCTCCTGGCTCTCTTGACCTCATATTGTCGCTTATAAATTCGTATAAATTTCAAAAACCCTAACACTACTCCCGAAACACTTTTTTCCCGCCGCAAGTATCTGTTCCGCCATGTGCTGATACGTCTCAAACGTATCTATAATTTTTGATGGTTTCATGTTGTTATCTTGTCAACTTTGGATGTTTTATATACCTTTTATATCTTTTTTGGGACTAACTTGTTAATTCAGTGCCAAGTGTCGGTTCCTATTTTTTCTGTGTTTTTGAATCTTTTCAGATCTTATTTTGGAACGGAGTCCAAACGGAATAAAATCCCCGAAATGATTTTTTCCAGAACGGAAGAAGATCGGGGGACTTGAGGGCGAAGGCAGGGGGCCCACAAGGAGCCCACAAGCCCTATTGCCGCGGTTAGGGGGGGCGCAGCGACCAGGATTGTGGCCTCCCTGGCACTCCCCTGCCCTAGCTCTTTGGCCTATAAATTCCCTAAAATCACAGAAAAAATCAGAGCATCCACGAAAACACTTTTCCGCCGCCGCAAGCTTATGTTTCCGCGAGATGTCATCTGGAGACCCTTCCCGGAGGGGACTTTGGAGTTGGAGGGCTTCTACATCAACATCATCGCCTCTCCAATGACTCGTGAGTAGTCCACTTCAGACCTACAGGTCTGTAGTTTGTAGCTAGATGGCTTCTTCTCTCTCTTGGATCTTCAATACAAAGTTCTCCATGATCTTCATGGAGATCTATCCGATGTAATCCTCTTTGGCGGTGTGTTTGTCGAGATCCAATGAATTGTGTATTTGTGATCAGATTATCTATGAATTATATTTGAGTCTTTGCTTATTTCTTATATGCATGATTTCATATCCTTGTAAGTCTCTCCGAGTCTTGGGTTTTGTTTGGCCAACAAGATCTATGATTCCTGCAATGGGAGAAATGCTAGGTTTTGGGTTCATACCGTGCAGTGACCTTTCCCAGTGACAGAAGGGGCAGCAAGGCACACATCGTGTTGTTTCCATCAAGGGTAACAAGATGGGCTTTCATCATAGATTTGAGAATGTCCATCTACATCATGTCATCTTGGTTAAGGCATTACTCTGTTCTTATGAACTTAATACACTAGATGCATGCTGGATAGCGGTCGACGTGTGGAGTAATAGTAGTAGATGCAGAAAGTATCGGTCTACTTGTTTTGTACGTGATGCCTATAGATATGATCATTGCCATAGATAACGTCATGACTTTGCGCGGTTCTATCAATTGCTCGACAATAATTCGTTCACCCACCGTCTACTTGCTTTCATGAGAGAAGCCACTAGTGAACACTACTGCCCCGGGGTCTATTCACAACTATCGTCTCCACTTTTACTTTTACCTTGCTTTGTTTACTTTTTGCTTTCAGTTCTCACTTTGCAGACAATCTATAAGGGATTGACAACCCCTTCATAGCGTTGGGTGCAAGCTCTTTGTGTTTGTGCAGGTACTTGTGACTTGACTCAATCCTCCTACTGGATTGATACCTTGGTTCTCAAACTGAGGGAAATACTTACCGCCGCTGTGCTACATCACCCTTTCCTCTTCAAGGGAACACCAACGCAAGGCTCCAAGGCCGCGGGGAAATCCTTTGGATATTTGCCAAGGAAGTCCCTATAGGCGTAGCCCGTAGCAGAAGGATTCCTGGCGCCGTTGCCAGGGAAGGTATGTTGTCGCAGTAGCAGAAGGATCTCTGGCGCCGTTGCCAGGGAGAGATCAAGTCAAGATCTATCCAAGTAGGTGTCACAAACTCATCTCTTGCATTTACCTTTTTTGCCAGCTGCCTCTCATTTTCCTCTCCCCCACTTCACACTTGCCATTTTCATTTGCCTTTCTCCTTTGCCGTTTTCTTTTGCCTTTTGCCGTTTTCCTTTGCCGGTTTTCTTGCTTGCCTGTGTTCTTGTTGGTTTGTTGAAGTCGTCATGGCTGAAAACACCAAACTTTGCGACTTCTCGAGTACTAATAATAATGATTTTATTTTTACTCCGATTTCTCCCGCCACTAGTGCGGAATCATATAAAATCAATGCTGCCTTGCTAAATCTTGTTATCAAAGAGCAATTTTCTGGCCTTCCCAGTGAAGATGCCGCATCCCATCTCAATACCTTCATTGAGCTTTGCAATATGCAAAAGAAAAAAAGATGTAGATAATGATGTTGTTAAGTTCAAGCTTTTTCTGTTCTCTTTGCGAGATCGCGCAAAAACTTGGTTTTCTTCTTTGCCCAAAAATAGTATCGATTCTTGGGATAAGTGCAAAGATGCTTACATATCCAAGTATTTTCCGCCGGCTAAGATTATCTCTCTCTGTAACGATATCATGAATTTTAAGCAACTTGATCATGAACATGTTGCACAATCTTGGGAAAGGATGAAGCTAATGATTAGAAATTGTCCCGCTCATGGCTTGAGTTTGTGGATGATTATACAAATCTTTTATGCTTGTTTGAATTTTGCTTCTTGCAATATCTTGGAGTCCGCATCAGGTGGAACGTTCATGGAAATCACGTTAGGAGACACTACAAAACTCCTAGACAATATCATGACCAACTACTCTCAGTGGCACACTGAAAGGTCACCAGCTAGCAAAAAGGTACACGCTATATAAGAAATTAACTGCTTAGTGCTAAGATGGACGAGTTGATGAATTTGGTTGCTAGTAGAAATGCTCCTTTAGATCCTAATGACATGCCACTATATTCCTTGATTGAGAGTAGCAACGCTAGTTTGGACGTTAATTTTGTTGGTAGGAACAATTTTGGCAACAACAATGCTTTTAGAGGAAACTATGTTCCTAGGCCTTTTCCTAGTAACTCCTCTAACAACTATGGCAATTCCTACAACAACACTTATGGAAATCATAACAAATTACCCTCTGATTTAGAGAGTAATAGCAAAGAGTTCATCAACTCTCAAAAGATTTTCAATGCGTCCATAGAGGAAAAACTACTCAAAATAGACGATTTGGCTAAGAGCGTTGATAGGATGTCTTGTGATATTGATGCTTTGAAAGTTAGATGTGCTCCTCCCAAGGTCAACTTGGATGAAACTTTAAAAGCTAAGCGTGTCTCCATGAATGAGAGCAAAGAAAGAACTGCCCAAATTCGCGCTAGGCATGAATGGTTTAAAAGGGTGCATTCTAGTGATGCAAATCACGAAGATCTTAAAGTTCTTGGTGTGACTCCTCTTGAATCTTTGTTTTCGCGTGTCAAACCTATTGATGAAGGGGCTGGATGTGAATCCACTCTGGTTGAAAAACGCCCCAATGATTCGGAGTCCACCTATCTTGATGATAAAGGTGTGGAGAGTGGAGTAGAAGAAATCAAAATATTGGGTAGTAATGAAACTCCCACTTTGGATTTCGAGGAATTCAATTATGATAGTTGCTCCCTGTTTGAATGCATTTCCATGATGCAATCCATTGCAATCTCTCCACATGCTTATAGCCAAAGCAAAGCCTTTACCTCTCATATCGTAGATGCTATGATGAAATCTCTTGAAGAGAAACTCGAATTAGAAGTCTCTATACCTAAAAAACTTCATGGTAAGTGGGAACCTACTATGAAAATCGAAATCAAGAACTATGAATGCAATGCTTTGTGTGATTTGGGTGCTAGTGTTTCCGCGATTCCAAAGTCTTTATGTGATATTCTTGGTTTTCATGATATTGAAGAGTGTTCTCTTAATTTGCATCTTACAGATTCTACTGTCAAGAAACCCATGGGAAGGATCGATGATGTTCTTATTGTTGCAAATAAGAACTATGTACCCGTGGATTTCATTGTACTTGACATAGATTGCAATCCTTCATGTCCCATTATTCTTGGTAGACCTTTCCTAAGGACTATTGGTGCTATCATCGATATGAAGGAAGGGAATGTTAGATTTCAATTTCCTCTAAAGAAGGGCATGGAGCATTTTCCTAGAATGAAAAATAAGATTGCCTTATGAATCTACGATGAGGGCTACTTATGGTTTGAGCACCAAAGAAGACTATACGTGATTCCATCACCTTATGCCTAGCTAAGGGCGTTAAACAATAGCACTTGTTGAGAGGCAATCAACGAATCTATCCTTTTCCTTTCTGTTTTGTGTTTTCCACACTTTCATACTTCTGTTATGATTGTGTTTTTGTGTTTCTTTTGCGTTTGTGCCAAGTAAAACCGTGATGATTAGTCTTGGGGATGATCGTTTGATCGTGCTGGAAAAGACAGAAACTTTCTGCTCACGAAAATAATTTTCCTTTTGTTTGTGAGATATTTTGAGTTCATTCTTTTTGCTGCTGATTGCTACGCAAATTCTTCAGACTGTCGTAATTTTTCCAAATTTTTGAAGTACTAGAAGTATACGAAGTACACAGATTGCTACAGACTGGTCTGCTGTTAACAGATTCTGTTTTTGTTGAGTTGGTTGCTTATTTTGATGAAACTATGGATAGTATCAGGGGGTATTAGCCATTGAAGATTGAAAATACAGTAACCCAACATAAACATAAGTAGAATTTAAGTTTGCTACAGTACCTAAAGAAGTGGTGGTTTGTTTTCTTATACTAATGTTATCACGAGTTTCTGTTTAAGTTTCGTGTTGTGAAGTTTTCAAGTTTTGGGTGGAGTTCTTATGGACAAAAAGACAAAAAGTGGCAAGAGCTCAAGCTTGGGGATGCTCAAGGCACCCAAAGTTGATTCAAAGATGTCGTAAAAGCCTAAACTTGGGGATGCCCCGGGAAGGCAGTCCCTCTTTCGTCTTCAATCCATCGATAACGTTACTTGGGGCTATATTTTTATTCACCACATGTTATGTGTTTTTCTTGGAATCTTGTATCGTAGGAGTTTTTTATTTTTGTTGTGTCACAATCTTCCTTGCTTCACACCTAGAGAGAGAGACATGCACTCACCGTGATTTTGACGAGCTTCACTTATATCCTTTGGTTAGACAATTCAGCTCACATGTGCTTCACTTATATCTTTTGAGCTAGTTGATTTTGCTCTATGTGCTTCACTTATATCTTTTAGAGCACGGCAGCGCGTGGCTTGGTAGTTGATCGATTCTATGGAAGTAGTCTCAAAAGGGGTAGTTATCCAAAGGGATATGAAAACTTCCACCTTCATGTGCATTGAGTGGTTAGGGAAGTTTGATTCATCTCAATTAGTTTTCAGTTGTGGTTGTGGTAATATTGAAGTTATACTAGTAAGGTGTTGTGGATCTAGAAATACTTGTGATGAAGTTAGTGATTCCCGTAGCTTGCACGTATGGTGAACCTCTATGTGATGAAGTCTGAGCATGATTAGTCTATTGATTGTCATCCTTTGTGTGGCGGTCGGGATCGCGCGATGGTTTATACCTACCAACCCTTCCCCTAGGAGTATGCGTTGAATGCTTTGTTTCGATTACTACTAAAACTTTTGCAACAAGTATATGAGTTCTTCATGACTAATGTTGAGTCCATGGTTTAGATGCACTTTCACCTTCCACCATGACTATCTTCTTTAGTGTCGTGCAACTCTCGCCGGTGTATAAAACCCACCGTTAGCCTCCCTCAAAACAGCCACCATACCTACCTACTATGGCTTTTTCAAAGCCATTCCAAGATATATTGCCATGCAACTACCACCATGACATGTGCCACCACTTCTACATTGCCATTGCATGATCATAAGATAGCTAGCATAATGTTTCCATGTCTATGCCATGCTAGATCATTGTCACGGTACACTACCGAAGGCATTTCATATAGAGTCATCATTGCTCTAAGTTTTGAGTTGTAAGCGTGATGATCATCATTGATGGAGCATTGTCCCATGTGAGGAAATAAAATAGGCCAGCGAAGCCCATTTACAAAAAGACGCCAAAGATGCCCACCAAAAAAAAGAGGCCAAAAGAGCCCACCAAAAAAATGAGAGAAAAAGAGAGAAGGGACAATGTTACTATCTTTCCACACTTGTGCTTATTAAGCACCATGATCTTCATGATTGAGAGTCTCTCATTTTGTCACCACCGTATAGCTAGTGGGAAATTTTCATTATATAACTTGGCTTGTATATTCCAATGATAGGCTTCCTCAAAATTGCCTTAGGTCTTCGTGAGCAAGCAAGTTGGATGCACACCCACTAGTTTTCTTTAAGAGCTTTTACATACTCTTAGCTCTAGTGCATCATTTGTATGGCAATCCCTACTCATTCACGTTGATATCTATTGATGAGCATCTCCATAGCTCGTTGATATGCCTAGTCAATGTGACCATCTTCTGCTTGTTTGCCTTGCAACCTACACCACACTCCATTCCACTTATAGTGCTAAAACCATGGCTCACACTCATGTATTGCGTGAGAGTTGAAAAGGTTTGAGAAAGTAAAGGTGTGAAAACAATTACTTGGCCATACCGAGGTTGTGCATGATTTAAATTCGTTGTGCAAGGATGATAGAGCATAGCGAGACTATATGATTTTGTAGGGATAACTTTCTTTTGGCCTTGTTATTTTGAAAGTTCATGATTACCTTGCTAGTTTGCTTGAAGCATTATTGTCTCCACGTGAATAGCAAACTATTGTTTTGAATCTAATGGATCTGAACATTCACGTCACATAAGAGGAGTTACAAAGGACATCTATGCTAGGTAGCATGAAAGCATCAAAAATTCATTCTTTATCACTTCCCTACTCGAGGACGAGCAGGAGTTAAGCTTGGGGATGCTTGATACGTCTCAAACGTATATATAATTTTTGATGGTTTCATGCTGTTATCTTGACAACTTTGGATGTTTTATACACCTTTTATATCTTTTTTGGGACTAACTTATTAATTCAGTGCCAAGTGCCAGTTCCTGTTTTTTCTGTGTTTTTGACTCTTTTCAGATCTGATTTTGGAACGGAGTCCAAACGGAATAAAATCCCTGAAATGAATTTTTCCAGAACGGAAGAAGATAGGGGGACTTGAGGGCCAAGGCAGGGGGCCCACAGGGAGCCCACAAGCCCTGTTGCCGCGGCCAGAGGGGCCCGCGGCGACCAGGCTTGTGGCCTCCCTGGCGCTCCCCTATCCTAGCTCTTTGGCCTATAAATTCCCTAAAATCACAGAAAAAATTAGGGCATCCACGAAAACACTTTTCCGCCGCCGCAAGCTTCCGTTTCGGCGAGATCTCGTCTGGAGACCCTTCCCGGCGCCCTGCCGGTGGGGACTTTGGAGTTGGAGGGCGTCTACATCAACATCATCGCCTCTCCAATGACTCGTGAGTAGTCCACTTCAGACCTACGGGTCCGTAGTTAGTAGCTAGATGGCTTCTTCTCTCTCTTGGATCTTCAATACAAAGTTCTCCATGATCTTCATAGGGATCTATCCGATGTAATCCTCTTTGGTTGTGTGTTTGTCGAGATCCGATGAATTGTTGATTTGTGATCAGATTATCTATGAATTATATTTGAGTCTTTGCTGATTTCTTATATGCATGATTTCATATCCTTGTAAGTCTCTCCCAGTCTTGCGTTTTGTTTGGCCAACTAGATCTATGATTCTTGCAATGGGAGAAGTGCTTGGTTTTGGGTTCATACGGTGCGGTGACCTTTCCCAGTGACAGAAGGGGCACCAAGGCACGCATCATGTTGTTGCCATCAAGGGTAACAAGATGGGATTTCATCATAGATTTGAGATTGTCCATCTACATCATGTCATCTTGCTTAAGGCGTTACTCTGTTCTTATGAACTTAATACACTAGATGCATGCTGGATAGCAGTCGACGTGTGGAGTAATAGTAGTAGATGCAGAAAGTATCGGTCTACTTGTTTTGGACGTGATGCCTATAGATATGATCATTGCCATAGATAACGTCATGACTTTGCGCGGTTCTATCAATTGCTCGACAGTAATTCGTTCACCCACAATCTACTTGCTTTCATGAGAGAAGCCACTAGTGAACACTACGGCCCCCGAGTCTATTCAGAACTATCGTCTCCACTTTTACTTTTACTTTGCTTTTTTTACTTTTTTCTTTTAGTTCTCACTTTTCAAACAATCTATAAGGGATTGAAAACCCCTTCATAGCATTGGGTGCAAGCTCTTTGTGTTTGTGCAGGTACTTGTGACTTGACTCGATCCTCCTACTGGATTGATACCTTGGTTCTCAAACTGAGGGAAATACTTACCGCCGGTGTGCTACGTCACCCTTTCCTCTTCAAGGGAACACCGACGCAAGGCTCCAAGGCCGCGGGGAAATCCTTTGCATATTTGCCAAGGAAGTCCCTATAGGCGTAGACCCTAGCAGAAGGATTCCTGGCGGCGTTGCCAGGGAAGGTCTGTTGTCGCAGTAGCATGTGCCCATCTGGATCATTGTTCTTGTGCCCTGCAGGAGGGGGATCAATCACGGACGGTCTCAACATCAACCTTGCTGCTACCATGGTGATGTGTGAGTAGTTCATCATAGACCTACGGGTCCATAACTAGTACCTAGATGGCTCTCCCTCTTTGTGTATACTCTTCATTGCCATGATCACCATGATTCTCGCGGTGATCTATCTTATGTAATCACATTATGCTTGTGTTTGCTGGCATCCGATGAATTGTGGATTTATGTTCAGATTATTCATGAGAAATATTTGAGTCTCCTCTGAATTATTATTTCATTATTATTTGCATTATCATTATAGCCTCATAATTCTCTTTGATATATCGGTTTAGTTTGGCCAACTAGATTAGTTTATCTTAAGTGAGAGAGATGTGTTGTAGTGGGTTCAATCTTGCAGTGCTCTATATCCGAGTGACAAAATAGGGGACAAGACATGTATTTGTATTGCTTCCACTAAGGATAAAATGATGGGGTTCCTTCATATTAATTGATTTTAATTTGTCTACATCATGTCATCATTCTCCAAGCATTACTCTGGTTTACTTACTCCAGATGCATGTTGGATTGTGGTTGATGGGTGGAGTAATAGTAGTAGATGCAGTCAGGAGTCAGTCTACTTATTTATGGACGTGATGCCTATATACACATGATCATTTCCGTGAATAAATATTGCATAACTATGTGATTTTCTATCAACCGCCCAGTAGTAATTTGTTTACTCATTGTATGCCTTCGTCGGGATCGAAGCCACTAGAGAACACTATGGCTCCCGGGTCTATTCACATATAAATTTACAAATGCTACTATTTCCTTGCTACCATTATTTAATTTTTATTTGTTTTCTATTTTATATTTATGCATCTATCATCTAAACTAATAATTCTCTTGCAAGTAACGATTTCAAGGGGATTGAGAACCCTCTTGCCCGCGTTGGGTTCAAGTGTTTGCTCTTTTGTGCATAGGCGTTAAAGACGGGAGTTGTGGAATCCTCCTCTTTGTTCAATCACTTGGTTATCACACAGGGAAATACTTACATATACTATGTTGCATTATCGCCTCCTCTTTAGGGAAAAACCCAACGCACATCTCAAGTATCATACCTCTCAAAAGAAAAATCCCAAGGTAATATATGTCCCCACGAACACTAGTATCACTCCTATCAAAGAGGATCTTAAAATGATTAGTGTGCATCCCAATTTTATAAACATGATGAGTGACCCTATTTTCAAGTCACATATTTTTACAAGGAAGAATGGTTGTGTTACTTAATAGCTTTATAATAAGGATGACAACACATGAAACTATGCATTACGCATAGCTAGGGGTGTAAAACAATAACACTTGTTTGGGAGGCAACCCAATAGTTATCTTATTTTTCTTTTTTTACATTCTATTTGTGTGATATAAAATGATTATTTCTACTGTAATGATTGTGTTTTTATGTTTAAATTAGTGTTTGTTCCAAGTAAAACCTTTGGGATGATTTGGATGTTGAGTAGAATTGGTACGGTGCAAAAACAGATACTTTTGCATCCAATCTAGAATTTCTATGATTTTATTGGAATGTATTTTTGATCTGAAATGTTCACAAAGTATTTCTATCCAAATTCCTCAGGCTCTTCTATTGGTTCAGAATTTTCGGATACATAAGTACGTTGTCCTTGTTGATCACTACAGACTCTTTTGTTTTAGGAAGATTCTATTTTTGCTTGCATAGTTTGCTTGTTTTGATGATGCTATGAAAAATATCAGGGGTTATAAGTCATGGAGAAGTTAGACTACGGTACCTTATACAATAAGAAAATATCAGTGAATTTAAAAAATTACCTACTGTTTACGGTTCGCCTAAGTTTTATGTGATGAAGTTTTCAAGTTTTGTGTATTATCATGATGGACCAAGGAATAAGGAGCAGAAAAGAGCCTAAGCTTGGGGATGCCCAAGGCACACCAATTCAAATTATAGGAAGACTCAATGGTATAAGCTTGTGGATGCCATGCAAGCCATCCCCTCTTTCGCCTCAATCCATCGGTATGTCACTTCGAGCTATGTTTTTATTCATCACATGATACGAGTTTTGCTTGGAGCATTGTTTGCTTTAGTTTGCTTCTATTTTAGTTTTCCAGAACAATTATTTTGTACACACCCACTTGATAGAGACATGTGTTCACTATTGTGAATTAGAAAACTCTGTGTGCTTCACTTATATGTTTTGAGCTAAGCACTTGCTCTCGTACTTCACTTATACTTTTTGAGCACGATGACATATAGATTTTATAGAAATAATTGCACTCCCGTTCTTCACTTAAATTTGTTTCAGAGTTAATAAAAACTGATGATAATTTTCATGGGTTATAAAACTAGTCTAAAAATAATAGGTCTTCAAGGAGTGCATAATCAAAACCACATGTAGCACATAAAAGAGAAATTGTGGTAATATGAAAGGGTGTGAGTCCACGGTTGTTGGTTAGTAAAGATATCGATAGTTAAAGGGTGTTAAATTATTATTCATCTAAATATTTTTTATGGCATGGTGATGGTGTGTGAGCATTCTTATTCCTCAATTAAATCTCGTGTTGTTTATATCGGGGGCGCCCGTTTGTTAACTGCTATCATAGATGTGAGTTCTTTATGACCATGCTAGTAGTAATTTGCTTCGAGAGAGCTAATAAAACCATGCTACAAGTATGTGAGTTCTTTATGACTGATGTGAATCCATAGATGTACGCACTCCCACCACCTCATATTTGATAGCCTCTTCGTTACCATTTATTCCCCGTTCTCACCTTGAGGATCGGTGCGAACTTTGCCGGTGCATCCAAACTTCACAACATGATACACTCTCTTGAACATAAGCCACATTATATATTCCTTGAATTAGCCACCATACCTATATATCATGGCATTTCCATAATCCATCTGAGATATATTGCCATGCAACTTCCACCTCTACATCATGTGACTAGTACACTCATTGTCATATTGCTTTGCATGATCATGTAGCTGACATTTTATTTGTGCCAAGCCACCGTTCATCGCTATTATACATGTTATGCTAGATCATTCCACATCTTGTTGCATTGCCAGATGAATTCATATAGAGTCATATTGTTTATAGTTTTCATATAGAGTTATAAGTAAATAGAAGTGTGATGCTTTTCATTATTAGGGCATTGTCTTAGAGGAAAGGATGATGGAGACAATGATTCCTCCACAAGTAGGGATGAGATTTCGGACGAAAAATATAAGAAAAATAATAAAATTAAAAAAGAAATAAAATAAAAAAATAAAAAATAAAAAAATAAAACAAGAAAAGAAAAACAAAAACAAAAAAGTATAGGCAAAAGAGAGAAGGGATAGTGCTACTACCTGTTTTCCACACTTGTGCTTGAAAGTAGCACCATGTTTTTCATATAGAGAGTCTCATATGTTTTGACACTTTTGAATTCCAGTGGGGATTTTTTCATTATAGAACTTGGCTTGTATATTCTAATGACGGGCTTCCTCAAATGCACAAGGTCTTCACGAGCAAGAAAGTTGGATGCTCACCCACTTAGTTTCAGTCGAGCTTATGTACACTTGTATCTCTAGTGCATTTGTTGCATGGAAAGCCGTAGTCCTCACATTGATATCGATTGATGGGAATCTCCATAGCTCGTTGATCTGCCTAGTTCATGCGAGACTTTCTTCTTCTCAACTTTTACCCCTGTGAAACCTACCACCTTTTTCTATTCCACCTATATACTATGTCCATGGTTAACACTCATGTATTGAGTGAATAATAAAAATCCGAAGTGTGTTAAAAAGTATGATCCAATTGCTTGGCTTAACACCATGGTGCTTGACATTTGTATTTACGTGGTGAAGACGGAGCCATCCCATGCTAATTTGAGAAAATGAATGGGGGGAGGGGGTAATCATTCTTTAAGGATCGTATGTTTTGAACATTGATTATTACGTTACTTATGCCCATGGATATTAATATGTTGATGTTTGTTAATTCATTGTTTGTCAATGATTATACCTGCAAAATATTACATGTTGGGTAGGATGTCACATAAAAAATTTAGTTTTTATCATTTGCCAACTCGAGGACGAGCAAGAATTAAGCTTGGGGATGCAGATACGTCTCCAACGTATGTGTATTTTTTTTTACTGTTACATGCTATTATATTATCATTCTACGATGCTTTTTTGGCATTTACTTGTTGTCTTTTACTATTTTTGATCACTAACCTATTACCCCGGTGCCAAGTGCTAGTCGTTGTGTTCTGTATGTTTTTAGCTTTTCAGGAGTACTATACCAAATGAAGTCCAAATACTCCGAAACTTTCTGATGATTTTTCTGGACAAAATAAGGACATGGAAACTTTGGAAGGAGGACGTATGCACCAGGAAGTGGCGCCTAGCCAATAGGGCGGGCCTAGGGGTGGTCGCACCCTGATGTCTTGAGGCCACCTTCCTTGGCCTCAAGTGCCCCTCTCTGTCCTATAAATTATTATTAATCCCAAAAACTTTAGACATCCTCCCGAAACACTTTTTCCGTTGCCGCAAATCTCTGTTCCGTCGTGTGACCATTTGGAACCCTGTTTCGGTGCCCGGCCAGAGGGGGGGTCTATCACGGAGGGCCTCTACATCAACATTCCTGATCTCATGGTGATGTGTGAGTAGTCCAACATAGACTTACATGTTTGTAGTTAGTACCCAGATGTCTATCTCTCTCTCTATGGCATTCGTTGCCATGATCACTGTGACTCTTGTTGTGATCTACCTTATGTAATCAATTTGTGTGGTGCGTTTGTTGGGATCCGATGAATTATGCGTTTATGTCTAGATTATTCATAAAATATATTTGAGTATTCTCTGAATTTTTATATACATGATTATGATAGCTTCATAATTCTCTTTTATATATTGATTTGGTTTGGCCAACTAGATTGATGAGATGTGCGTTGTAGTGGGGTTCAATCTTGAGGTGCTCTATATCCTAGTGACAAAGTAGGGCACAAGACACGTATTTGTGTTTCTGCCACTAAGGATAAAACAATGTACATAATGATCATTGCCATGAATAATATTGCATAACTATGCACTTTTCTATCAATTGCCCAATTGTAATTTGTTTACCCACTGTAAGCTTACTGCGAGATAGAAGCCTCTAGTGAAAACTATGGCCCCCAGGTATATTCACAAATATATTTAGAAATGCTCTTTAATACCTTGCTACCATTTATGAGTTTTCTTTTTTATTTTTCAATTTACAATTATCAACTATCATGTACACTACTCATTTTCTTGCAAGTAACGAAATGAAGGGGATTCACAACTCTCTTTCCCGCATTGGATGCAAGTGTTTGCCCTTTTGTGTGTAGGCGTTGAAGACGGAAATTGCCTAGTTCTCCTATTGGTTTGATAACCTTGATTATCACTGTCGTGGGTATAAGTCTGACAGTAGAAGTATGGGGTACGAAAGTATATGGGCAGAGCCTTATCTACGGCGAGGATGTATGAGTTCAGGCCCCTCTACGGTGGAGGTAAAAGCCCTACATCTCAGTGCTCTTGAGAGCTTTGTGTCGAGTGGATTATAGGATTACAGCAAGTGCCAACCCTTGCACCAGTGGGGAAGGGCGGCTTATATAGAGTGCGCTGCCCTTCATAATGGCCCGGTGGACAAGGGTGGAATAGTGGCGAATAAATGCCTATGTTACAGGTAACGTAAGCTTTAAATGCTAATAATGGTGTATGAAAACGTATGACCGTTGCCCTCCTGGGAGGTTACGATGTACAGAGTGGATTCCAGTCGGTACGTTAGATATGCTCCGAGTGGATCGTCGCCGACTGGATGATGGGGGCGTCCTTAGTTCAGTCGGAACTGTCTAAGGGCCTTGTCTTCTATGAAGGGTAGCCCTTGGGTAGGACCTATAGGGCAGACCTATGACCCTACCCTGGGACTATAACCCCATCAATCACTAAGGGAAATGCTTATCTATATTGTGCTGCATCATCCCCTCCTCTTCGGGGAAAACACAACACATATCACAAGTATTAGTGATGAATTGAGTCTTTCGTTTTGAGGTTTCACTATTATCGGATTGAATATTTTGGATTTGAGAACATTTAATGTATGTCTTGCATGTGGGTACACGTGGTGATAATGGGAAGTTATGTTGATTCAGTGGATATAAGTTTTGCAATCAACTTGCACACTCCCACGGTGACATCGAGGCAATCTGCACATAGAGGTTGATGGACGTTTTCGTCCTACTTTCTCCGGTAGAAACTTTGGGCCACTCTTTCAAGTTTTTTTGTGTTGGATTGAATATCATGAATCTGAAGTTGTTTGATGCATATCATATAATTGACTCACGCATTCTTGTGGTTACATTGGAGTATCCACGTGACAATAGAGTTGATCTATGCGTATTATATGGTGTTATTTTAGTATGAAATCTAGGGCTCTTTGTGACCCTTATAGGAATAGCTCAATAGATTGATCGGAAAGGATAACTTTGAGGTGGTTTGATACCAACAACAATTTCTTCTTATGTTCTCTTGTGA
Organism: Hordeum vulgare subsp. vulgare; assembly: GCF_904849725.1. Taxonomy (NCBI): domain Eukaryota; kingdom Viridiplantae; phylum Streptophyta; class Magnoliopsida; order Poales; family Poaceae; genus Hordeum; species Hordeum vulgare. The sequence goes on from NC_058519.1 coordinate 340,207,346, forward strand.
TAAGGACTTCGGTGTGATTCTTTGTCGCACGTTGAGTGATTGTTATATGATTCAGTTAAATTAGCACCATTGAGAGATAGTGGAAGTGTGGACCCTAGGCCTTGTTTCCAAGCATTGAAATACCGTTTGAGCTCACTTTTATCACTTTCTACCTTGTTGTTTTTATATTTTCAAATTACACGAACCTATATATACTATCCATACTACACTTGTACATAGCCATCTCTTTTCGGAACTAGTGCACCTATACAATTTACCACTTTATTTTATATGTTGCGGACACAAGAGATTTATCATATTTGATTACAGGGTTGTTTGAGAGAGACCATCTTCATCCTACGCCCCCCACCAATTGACAAACCTAAGGTCATCCACTTTAGGGAAATTTGTTGATGTCCTACAAAATTCTGCGCTTGGAGGACCAATAGAATCTACAATAAGAAAGTTGAATAGTTGACATCAATACGGCAAGACGAAGTTTGTTCCTAAACAAGAAAAGTATGGTCCTACTATCTCCAGGAGAACACAAGCTCAATATGACCTTCCACCAGAAGTAAGGCTAAAACACAAGTACATGCTTGAAGATGAGATTGACTCATTTGAATACCTACCTCAAGCTATGGACAAGTGGGTTCATGATGTTTACTACACAACTTTATTCCTGTAGACTATGTTGGGCCTCCAAGCACAGAGTTTTGTAGGACATTAGCAATTTTCCATCAAGTGAATGACCTAAGTTTTATCAATCCGTGGGGGGTGTAGGATTAAGATGGTCTCAATAAAATAACCCTGCAATCAAATACAAAAAATATCTTATGTCCCAAACACAACCAATATAATGGCAAATTGTATACGTGCACTTGTTCCGCGAAGAGATGGTGATACAAGTTTAGTATGGATAGTAGATATAGGTTTTCGTAATCTCAAAATATAAAACAGCAAGGTAGCAAATGTAAAACAGTGAGCAAAATGTTGTATAAGTTCTTGGTAATAAGGCCTAGGGTTCATACTCTCACTAGTGCAATCTTTCAATAATGCTAACATAATAGAATCATATGATCATACCTAAACGTGCAACAAAGAATCAATCCAAAGTTCCTATCTAGCAAAGAACAATAAAATGAAATTGGTGTAGGTAGTAGAACCACCTCAAAGTTATGTTTTCGATCAATATTTTAAGCTATTCATATAAGTGTCACAAACAATTGTAGAGTCCGTACTAGAATAACACCCATGATACATATCAATCAACTCTAATGTCACCTTGATAATCCAATGTCACCTCAAGTATCCTTGGGTAAATTATTTGAAATGCATCAAACAATTTCAGATCTATCATATTCAATCCAACACAAAGAACATCAAGGAGGACCCCAATCTTTCTATCGGAGAACATTGTATGAAAACGTCCAATAAACCCCTATGCATAGATTCCCAAGGTCACCCGAATCCACTAGTTGATGCCATAACATATATCAAGTGAATCACTTGAATACCCCAATTGCACTACGGGTATCCGCATGCAAGACATACATCAAGTGTTCTCAAACCAAAATATTCAATCCAACATAATGAGATCTTGATGGGAAAGATTCAATTCATCAGAACAAGGTAGCAAGGGACTAACGTCATATGATCCAACTAGATTAAAAATCCCATGATACATCAAGATCGTGCCATCTCATGAACATTTGAGAGATATTGAACACATAGCTACTCGTACATACCATCATCCCCGAGGGTGAACTACTCCCTCCTCAACATGGCCTCTACCGGGATGATGAAGATGGCCACAGGAGATGATTTCGCCTCTCCGACAGGGTACTGGAAAGGCTCCAGATGGGTTATTTTGTCAATACAGAGAGTTGTGGTGGTGGAGTAGAAGTTCTCTCTTTATTTCTGGGGTTTCGGATATATATATATGATTTTCCAGCATTGGATTCACGCCAAATGGAGCCACGTGGGCCCCACATGCAATCAAGCGTGGCCTAGGGGGCTCCCTGTTGGCTTGTGTCCCACAGGTGGATCTCCTCCTGTGGTTCTTTGCTCCAATATTGCTTATTTCCTCGAGCAAAAAATATAAAAAAGTTTCGGGTGATTCCAAGAACTTTCATGTTCTCAACAAAAACAACACCATGGTAATTCTGCTGAAAGCGGCGTCGGTCCAGATTAGTTCTAAATAAATCATATAAAGTGAATCAAAACCATATAAAATATTGTAAACACATGTGAATATGTTATGAATAATTCATAAATTATCGATATGTTGGAGGCGTATCACCATCCCCAAGCTTAATTCTTAGATGTCCTCAAGTAGGTAAATGATAAAGATTGCTAACATAGTATATTTCCAATCACTTTTTCTCGCATCAAAACCAGAAACCTTTTCATAAAAATCATCATGGTTGAGTAGCAATCAATTCACATGTCATGGTTCAAACAATGCATTCTCTTGAAACTTAACAACCCATGTTTCTAGTCACCAAACAACTTCAATGCATCATCAATTCTAAGTAAGAGCTGCACATACTCAATTATGATGTAGTATTCTATGATTGCTAATACACAAGGCATATTTTTAGAACAAACAACATCTATCAAACACAGAGAAACATACGGGTTTAAAGTTTCGCCTCCCAACATACTTATCATAAAGATAATTGTCAACGATAATGAATCATGATCAAATATATTTGATTGGATATATATGTTTGGATATTTCCCCACCACATGGTTCTTGCCAATTAATAGACTGAGGTCGGAATAAGAAGTTGACTCAACATGAAAAGTAAGTAACATGAAAGTAAATAGAATGTCACTTCACAGAGGGAAGAAGGGATTTGCAAAGGTGTCTGAGCTCATTGTTTTTAAAATAGAGATGAATATGTAATTTTGGGTGGTGTGCCTTTCCTATCAACGTCACAACATAGTTTTCAATATATTCCATGCTAATCACATTATTGGCGGTTCCCAAACATAATTGAAATTTTACTCCCCTTTCACCATTCAATCACATTCCATGGTTAGCCGTATCCACTGGTACCATCCAAACAATCAACTTTCTAGGGGGAGTTCTTGTTTATTTATTTTTGTATTATGACGGACGGGCATCCTTTTTACCATCCTCTCTTGTTCAATGACAAGTGAATAAATACACATCTTGAGAAGAATTCTCTTGACATGGAAGATAATGACCGCCCCGTCGCTCCATGAGCGGCATAGGCACACAAAACATATGTTTATTTGAATGTTTAGAGGTGGAACATGCAAATTTACTAGGAATGGTAGTGAAATACCATATATAGGTAGGTGTGGTGTACTGTCATGGAATAATATTGGTTCAAGGATTTGGATGCACAAGTAGTATCTCTACTTAGTACGAAGTTTTGTCTAGCAAAAGGTTCTAAACAAGCACCACATGTTGGAGGATCCAAAACAATATAACTTCTATGCAAATATACGTGAACGTACCCATTACATTGTTCCTTGTTTAACTCTAACTATTTTTGTCAAGTTTGAAAGTAATTATTGGGTATTCACGGTCAAAAATGATGTCCAAAATAATATATTTGTATGTGAAAGTTCTCTTTCTTATACTAATCATTCATGAATTGCTTGTATGACCAATACTAAAATTGTCATACTTCAATATATTTTACGTTCTAAACCAAATGTGAAACTACTGCTAAGAATATAGCACACTGGTAATTTATGATTTACGATATTTCATTCATTCATAATTTACTCTTAGGATATAAGTGAAGCACAAGAGTAAACATCAAACTACTCTCGAAAGATATAAGTGAAGATCAATGAGTAGTTAAACTATTAAGTAGACATGTGAGGAATCTCTCTCAATAAAGATTTTCAGATCTGATATTTTACTTCAAACAGCAAAGAAAACAAAAATACATTCAAAGAATAGCACATATCATGTGTATAAATAAAAACTTAGGATAAACATATGCTATCCGATAGTTGTTGACAAAGAAATGTGTGATGCGTAGCATCCCCAATCTTAGATCCTTGAGACTTCTTGAAATATTTACTTGGGGTGCCCTGGTCATCCCCAAGCTTGATATTTTGTATCTCGTTCGATCCTCTCGTATCCCGGTTCCACCTAAGTCTCAAAAACTTGATCCACAGAAAACTTGAAAAGAACTCGTTAGATAGGTTAGTAGACATAAGAATAAATCAACACTTCATGTACTGCCTAGACAAGTTGCATAATAACTTTCAAACATTAGGTATTGTATACTATCATTTCCACTAATATATGCCCTGAAAAATCTAGGATAAGTAGATAACTAAACTATGACAACAATCTGTCCAAACAAAATAGTGTGTAGAAATCTATTTAAACAGTGTACTTCTGTAACTCCCGAAATTCTGAAAATTTTGTGAGAGCTAAGTAATTTGTATGGCAGTACTTTCTAACAAATTTAGAAACTTTTCAAGTTCCAATAAAATCTCATAATTCAAATACTACATGAAAATTTTCTGTTTTTCTACAACACACATCACACATGCAATTCAAGCTTTATAAGGGCAATTATTTGAACTTTTTTAAGAAAAACCAAAATAATAGATAACATCTAACAGATAACAACAAAATAAAATGATGCTCGAAGAAAAACACATATCATGTGATGAATAAAAACATAGCTCCAAGTAAGATATACCGATAATGTTGGAGATGTAAGAGGGGATGCCTTCCGGGGTATCCCCAAGCTTGGACGCTTGAGTCTTCCTTGGATATTCCCTTGGGGTGCCTTGGGTATCCCCAACCTAAGTTCCTGATGCTCCTTATTCACCTTATATCGGTACCAAAACTTGAAAACGTCAATCACACAAAACTTAACCGAACTTCGTGAGATGGGTTAGAGTAATAAAGATAGATCATTCACTTAGGTACTGTCATGACAAGATTCGTAATTGTTCTCACATGATACCTATTGTATTTTATCATTACCATAATTTATATCATGAAATATAATCTATGGAAACATTAAAATAAGCAAACTATGCATGCAAAATAGAATTTGTCAAAAGCAGAAAAGTCCACGAAGATTTGAATGGACACCATACTTTCCTAAGTCTAAAAAATCTGAAAATGCAGATAATTTGCATGGAAATTATGTGTAAAATTGCAGAACTTTTTGACGATCGGGTAAAATCAGAGAAGTTCTGCACCCGATTTTAATGTTTCTATTTCTGCACAAAATCAAACAAACAAGTATCCACATTATCCCAAAGGCTTTACTTGGCACATTATTGAAATAAATGATGATACGTCACAAATGTATCTATATTTTTTTATGCTCCATGCTTGTTTTCCACCATTTGTCCTATGTTTTTACTATGGTTTTATGATTTATAGGAACTAACCTATTAAAAGTCGTAAAAAAGCACAAGTTCTTGTTTTACACTTTGTTGTGTAGGAAATAAATGGAAGTTGGCAAAAAATGCAAAAGGAGACTTGCTGAAGAGGAATCTGACTTTCCTGAAATCTGTCAACCAATAGTTTTTAGAGATCATCCGTTTCACCCCGAAGACAACATCAAATGGAAAAAAGTTAAAACTATAGAAGTGTGCGGATTTTTATGGCATTGATTCGAGACTACACATGTGGGGACCCTGACTTGTAAGTCAAGATCGCCGAACGCACGTGTACAGTGATCCCAAAAATCAAGGCTCACTGAACACACAGAAACTGAATAATAAGAGTCTTACATCTATATACACCATTTAGCTCGGATATGGCCATTATGGCCAATTCTTCATATACATTGCAACTGAAATCTTCCAAGATTGCGAGAACAATTGCCATATGCCTTAACCCTACAAGCATTCTGACTGGGAAGCGTCCTAGCTCGCAGGAACGTCACCAATGTATTCTTCACCATCCCTCATTCTCTCTCACCTGGTGAATGAACCAGTGCCAAGCCAATGAGTACTTTTAATGTACTCACAAGCAACCCATGTTTGGAATGACGCAATAACAATACATGATATAGCCCTAAGCACGTAATTTGCGGAAAGCTAATTTGAGTGCAATGTCATGATCAATCAGCTTGCAAGAGCATGCATGAACAGGTTGATGATATCAATACAACCAGGTTACATATATCATTATCAACAAATGGTTGAACATACCATGTTCACCCATCATGCCAATTCATCCGACTTAGCTCATCATTCATACTACCACCATACCCCCCCCCCACACACACACTTGGTTTATACGAAAAATCCTGGAAGGTGTTTAAGCAGCACCACCGAACTGTCCTTGATCATGGACACGACTATTCGAATAGTTTTACACTCTCTAGAGGTTGCACACTTTACCCACAAGATTCGAGAAACTATCGTGTCAGCAAATGACTCACAACATTTCTCATACCCAAGGTAAGTACCCGAACATCACCTTTCCCATGACAATACTAGAAAAGTGTCCACTCGTTGGTGACAATCCCTCGTGATGTACATCACATGTATCATCCATGAGAGCATGCAACAGTGTGCCCGGTGTATGTAAAAATTGCCCATGGTCTCCCTTCCTTGGCACGACCCCATCTCCAGAGTGACCACATCACTCCCACCACTAGTAATGTGGGATCACTACTAGCATCGTCCATAGTAATCAGCAAAGCACCGTCCCATAAGGAGTATTGTGTTCATACGTGTGAGCTTGGGACAGTCGACAAATATTAAATCTAATTAGGTTTTTAGGAAACGACTCACACAACTGACATCGGTATACCTCTCCCTCATCCAGTGGTTACCTAGGTCAACACAAAACCCTCAGACATTACTGCCACCTGACGGGGTTTTCATAACACATTTGAATTCAACTCTTTTTACCGTCTCCATGCATGTACCCAATCCCATGCATAGCAATATCAACAACCTAACTAAATCCCACCCGCACAACTCTCATAGGAAGGTAGGGTCATGCCCAAGTGCAAGTATGAACGAGGAGTTTTCGGACACAACCCACTAAGGTAGTCACCAATTCAGCCTGATTCAATGCATCAAAACGAAGTGCTAATTGATATGCATAAAAATAGTTTCTCGGAGATGGTAAAAGGGTTGCTTGTCTGGTTCAACAAAGTCTTTGAGGTCTTCACGAGCTTCTAGTCCACTCTGAGGAGATCGTCTACTTCGTCAACTATGAGAGGAGACGACTACGATCAGCCACGCGACAAGCAGGAATACGAAGTGCTCAATAAATAGGAGTCTTATTTTTCTTAGACATTTGTGGTCATAAGAAAAATCCCTAATGCTTGTTTTAAGAGATTTGTATCACTGGAGAATTTTGAATGGTCGAAAATGGAGTAATAGGTGATCCTATGAGAAGTCTAGAAAAACATTTTCAGAAAAAGGAGTGGTCGTGCTCACCAAATAGGGCAAGATTTTTTATAAACATTTAGGAGGTGGTTTCATTGGATTGGAGTTGGTATGAATTCACTAGGGATTTTCTAATCTGGAATAAATGGAAAAAGGTGCCATTTATTTGGTCCAACAGAAATAAGGCATGATAAAAATGTTCACCTAGGCTAGAAAATTAGAGCATGATTTTAGGGTCACCTAGAAATTGGAATCACACCATTTGGAGTTGAATTGAGCTCTCTAGGAATTTTGCAAAGAGGTGGTTTGAAATATTCAAATTTCAATTTGAATATTATCACTACACAGAAGTTTCTTGGAAAAATGTGCAATGCTCATATCCTGATAGTAAATGATTTTTGGAATCTATAGAAATTTAAATTAACACTTTCGGAGCTGAAATGAATTCATTATGAATTATCTAAAATGTCTATAAAAATAAAAATGAAAAAGGGGCTTTTACCCATGGTTAAAATGCGGCCAGGCGCTGGATAGCCACTGGGCCGCCCAGTGGCTCAGCCAAGCCGGGGAAAGGGGGTGACACCGGAGGAGTACCCTGGGAAATACGCCCTTCCCCGACTGGAGCTTACATCCAGCACGGGCTTCTCCACTTAAAAAGCATGGCCAGACAGTTGTGCGACTTATAGGTGGGTCCCGCCTGGCAAACCCTTCACCCATGTCCCGTCCGAACAGGGGCGAGGCAGGGAAGCCAGGCCGAGCACGCGCCCGTGCCCACCCCCGATCGCACCAATTGTCCCGGTGAGGCCTTGTCCACTGGCATGCTCCGGGAAGCGAGCCGCACCCGCGTGGGGCTCTATCTCCGACGGGGAGGCGTCGGGGAAGAGGGGCCACGGTCATGGCCGAGGCTATTGTAGGTTGGTCGTGACAGGGGCACTCCGGCTGCCGGGAGGAGGGAAAGGAGCACGGGAGAAAAGGCCACTGCAGTTCTGGGAGGCCCTGGCAAACTTCAAAGCAGAGAAGGGGCTCAGGGTGTGGTAATTTGAGAGGGGGATGCCGGTCACGGTGTCAGCCATTGTCGTTGTTGCACATGATGAACCAGCGAGTGAGGAGCTCCAGGAGGCGTCTAAGAGGGAGGGGAGTAACTTAGGTGCCCTGGGCTCGCGGGGGAGAGATAAGTGAGGGGAGGAACGATGAGTGAAGCTTGGGTACGCCTCGGGCTCGTTATGGCATGGTGATCACGCACGTCAGATCCACCCTGGAGGCTTCCTAGCATCGGGGAGAGGCGTGGGAGGTGGAAGGAAGATGCTCTGGCGTTCTTGGGCACCTGGCCATAGCCTTCCTTGAGATGTAGCACAATATTTCCATGCAGAGCTCCGCTTTTGCACGTCACTAGCATGGTCACCACGCCAACTGGTGTCGAGGGAAACTTTTAGGTTGGCCCACCATGTCTAACGTGTGAGGCATGCATGCAGGTGAGTGATGAAGGAGTTTGGTTTCATATAGGGCGGTATAGGTGTGGTTTTGTGACACCCTCAATTTGATCGAACGCTAATCATACACGTAAATGCGTACTACCAATCTCAAGGACTCACGGGAAGATATCGCAACACAACTCTAAACACAAATAAAAACATACACGCTTCATATTATAAGCCAGGGGCCTCGAGGACTACAATATAGAAGCTCGAGAAACACACGAGTCAGCGGAAGCTACAAATATCTGAGTACAGACATAGAACATGGAAATGCCTTAGAGAACGCTAGCAAAAAAGATACATTGATCGAATAAGGCGTGGCCTGCTTCCCTGGAACCTCTTAAACTACTCCTGGTCGTTAGAAGCCTCCACATAGTAGTAGGAACTGTCGGGGTAGTAGACGTCGGTGGGAAACGCCATCTCCAAGGCTCCATCATCTGGTCGCAGCAATCGTATCAAGGGGAAAAGGGGGAGCAAAGCAACGGCGAGTACTCGCAAGACTGACATGAGAACTATACTAAGTATGCATCAGTATCAAAGGGAAGGGGGTTATAGGTGGGCTGACTGCAGCATAGCGATAATAGAGAGAAGGGACTAGTCCTATCGAAGACTAGCATCTTCAGTGTATTGCAACAATAGAAGAAAGTAGAGAAAGTAACACAATTAAACAATCATATTGTTCCAGCAATATTAATTAAGGTAATGGCTAGAGATTATTCCTCGACTCCCTCCGAGAAAGTAATCCCGAGCAACATTCTAGGTAAGGAACAGTTGAAGTTGTATAAGATCGGGGCACAACTCCAAGCGCAGACACGGCTATTCGAATAGTTAATTTTCATCCATGCAGGGGTGCACCACAATACCCAACACGCTTGATAAACTATGGTCGGACACACTTTCCTAGGTCATGCCCTACCTAGGCTCAACAGAGAGGCCAGCCCATCGGTCTAAATTCTAATCACGCACGGGTCATGGGCCATCACCCTTTGCGCTCATGAATGATGCGTGGGCGGCTGATGTCACTCCTGGCACCTCTTATACAAGACAATGCTTACGAGGACCACTCAGGCGCGTGCCGCTCCATTGCTGATGTCTGAAGAGCTTCGGCCGATACCACGATGTTGAGTACCCATAACTTCTCCCACATGAAGGTTAGTGCAAAAAGGTCTCTCGATCAACTCAGATCAATTACCCAAATACCATTAGCATTTTAATTAACACTACGGCTACGATCATCAATCCACGATATATGGTCCCGTCGCCCAGTCTCAAGGATGTGTGGCAAGGGCAATGAATCCCGGCCATGCCTTGCCAGATTCACGCTGGGAATCCACCTGCAACACACCTCATCATTTTGCGAGTAGCAAGGTCAAGTGACTATGCAGTTGTAACATCAGAGGGATCGGAGGTATCACGCTCGATGGATTGTGAATGATGTAACCGTCAAGGTGGACAGGGAGGAATCACCCTTGATGGACCATGCTAGATGGGTTATACGACAGAGTTATTATCGGAGGTGGTGAAGGAGGAATCACCCTCCGTGAACCACCATCGATTAACCACACTACAGAGCTAACATCAGGAGTACATATCGAGGTGTCACCCTTGGTACTCGATAGTAGCTCTGCAGCATCGTACAACGAAGGGGGCGTGAGTGATGTGATGGGTCTTGGCTCGTCGATTAGTATATCAAGAAATGGTGATAAAGCGGGGGGAACTGGAGTATGTGGTCAATGGGTAATCACTAAGCCACCTATACAAAGCATTTAAAGTGAGCTAGAGTAAAATAGCAGTTCATCAAAAATAGGCTATGCATTAGAATAGGAGCTATCTACAACAATAGAAAAATCTAATGCAAGCATGAGGGAGAAAGAATAGACGATATAGGAATGATCAAGAGGTTTTCCTTGCCTTGTTGCTCTGCGGTAAAGGGTTAGTCGTCGGGAGGGTAGTCGTGCCCGATAGCAGCGTCAGTGTCGGGGTCTACCGGAGATAAGAGGGGGAGGAAACAATAAATAACAGCAAACACGTGCATCACGATGCATGCCATGGCAATATGCAGCGCTAGGCAAGAGCTAATGCAATATTATATGTCACCCATGGAACGGGAAAATATCTGACCATATTTCCCGGGTCTCTCGCTACTATCGTCCACACGAAAACGATGGAAAATTTCCATGTTCGCTATCCTAGGGACGCGTGACAGACGAAAGGACAGCGTATCCGGGTTCGTCTCTTTTTCTGATCAAGTTTCATGTACAAAATATTTTCATCCGGATTATAGATTATTTTATATTAATTGATAGGAATTAAATAGATTTATTTTAAGTCAATAAATATTTATGACATCAACATGATGTCATGCTGATATCAGAAGTCAACAAGTCCTTTAACTGGTCAAACTCACAAGTGGGATCCATCTCTCATAGACACAGTGTTAACCAATGTTTATTCTCAATCAAAAGAGTTTAATTAAGAAAGGGAACAAACATGTTAGTGCCCCATTAGACAAACTAATTGTTTTAATTAATCTAACCCATGCAATTAGTGCTAATGGCCCTCGGCCCACATGTCATATGTTGTTTAATTAATTGACATGATTACTTAGACTAGGTTTAGCTAACCCAATTAAGTAGGGAGGTTTATCATTAGTTAATTTAGTTGACTAATTACATATGAAATTAAATATTTAACTGGTTAAATAATTAATTTTATTTTTATTTTTTTAACATTTCAGGGGGAAGGCCCCACTCTCATTGTGCAGGGGGGTTAGTGGGGATTAATCCTGTGGGGGAGTTATTCCCACGGTTGACACAGAGGCCGGGGCCAACGAAGGACGGGATGGCGCGACGGTGGCCATTGACAGGACCAAATGGGCTGGAGACCAGCAGGGCGACACTGATGGCAGTGGCCGGAGGTGCGCTAGCGCGGCAGCAGTAGTAGTACGGTAGCACGCAGAAAAGCAAGGGCAGCGAGGCGAGGCCATGCACGGTGGAGCTCGGGCCTGACGGTGGCCTTATTGCACGCGCAGCCTGTGGCGGCGGCACGGCTGGTGGTGTGGGGCGCATGGGCGCAGGAAGGAGTGCTCGTAGGCGGTGGACGAATGCGAAGCAGCAGCCTGCGAGCCAGATGCTAGAGCGCTTGCGGGCGTCCCTCGGCATCAACGTAGTGCAGCAGCCATAGCGGACAGTGGCAATAGCCAACCACGTCCGTGGCGAGAGGGCGAGACAGGAGCTCACCGGACCAACAGTGGAGTGCGTAGCGGCACGGTGTAGGACTGGAAGGGAAGGGGAAGGTAGAGGAGCGAGGGGGCAGCTCACACTCGCTGGAGGGGAGGGGGCGGCGTGGCGTGATGAAGCATCTTGGTAAGGGGCGAGGAATCCGGAGAAGGGGCGATGCGGCCGGCGGTGGCTGGCGGGGGCCGACAGGGTCACAGGTTCCATGCGGGATCGGGGGCTCGATCCCGATCTCTTCAGCGGAGTGGGAAGAGAACGTGGGGCTGCAGTGGGGTGTCGGTGGTGCTTTCCCACGGGGAGGGGGGATATAGGCCAGGGGGTTGGGCCGGCCGGTTGGCCAGCTATGCTAAGGCCGAGTGAGGGGTTTCCCTTTTTTTTTTACTTTTTATTTCGTTTGTTTGTGCTTTTGTTCATTTTAATAACTAAATACTTTTGTAAAAATATACCATTGTGTCCACTAACCCCATTATATTTTTATATACTCCCACAATTGTTTTGTGGACCTTTTGAAATTATTTGGAAATAAACTAATTCAAAAGGGGTATTTAGAAAAGAAAAGGCCTCTATTTTCAATGGTGGGGTCCACACCAGTAGGTTAGTGATGATGTTTTCCTTAACACCATTTGTTTTGGAATATTTGCAAAGTATGCAACAATTTTCTCTTGCTGTTTGAAAACTTATTTTATCACAATAAAATTCTAGGGCCTTTAATGTTGGAAATTAAAACGAGATATGAAATTAAAACCGATCATGCACAGTTTAATCATGGTGATCTCTGTAGCTTGATTACAGGGGTTACTGTAGCCTAATCCGGGGATGTCACATGTTTCACCTCTGATTCAGTTTGCAGGACCAAACTTGGGGCTAGCAAAAGGTGTTTTTACTAAGAGGCTCTTTGTATAAAACCTTGTCTAGTAGTCATAGGCATGGAGGAACTACAAGACTGCCAAGTTTTAGCTCAAGGAGAGGAGTGTAGCTAGAACTTGTAGTTCAAGGTTTCATTTCTGCCAAAAATCAAGTTTTAGAAGGGATGCTCATATTTTCCACATGAGCATGAAATAGTGCAATACCACACTATAGGTGTTTTAGAAAGACTTGGGTTACTTGCATGAGAAGAATTACTGGAGGAGTGCAAAAAGGGGTGCTGCCATGGGGAAAAGGAGATGGAAATAGAGGGAGGTACCCTCCAATAATTGATGAGGGGCGTTGGCAAAATTACTGGAGGTGGTAGAGGTCTAGAAAAGGCTATGGTAAAAAATTTACCTCAAGGATAATAGTATAAGGGGCCAAAGCAAAAAAATTGGTAAGTGAGCATAAGGTGTTTGCTGGGTGTTAGGGATAGCAAATGGACTCCACTTGCTATGAAATTTAACAGGATCACATGATCCGTGAAAATGAGATTGGGCACCAAATTTGGTACATTTTGGAGAAAGTTTCCAATTTAGACTTGAAAAACCCAAGAAATGGGCAGAAGTGGCTTTCTGAAGATAAATCCATACAAATCAATTCCCACTAAATGCACGAGTTGGTGTGGTGGCATTATTTGAGTATTAGAGCATGCCCAAAAAATTTGGGATCAATTGAAGAAACTTTATGATGTAAAGTATCCAAGTTCCAGAAATCAGCACGAGTTGTTTTGAGGGGCTTGGGACAAGCTAATAAGATCCCCTTGATGCACCACCTAGTGTGGATGCATTATTAGAGTATCAGAACATGTCCAAAAAATTTGAGCATAATTGGAGACAGTTAGCAATGTAGAGTTGCTCAAATTTGGTTATGGACATATAGAGTTTTGGAATATTTAGGTGAACCAATTCAACTTGGATTGAGATGGAACTTGCCAAGATCATCACATATATCATGTGTGACTTCCTATAACTTTCTACGAGTTTATTGAGAATATTCCTTATAAAAATATTTCAAAAGATTGAAATAGGCAGAAATGGTTTTGAAGGATTTTCTCCAATATTCTGAACATTTGTTGGAACTCTTATCTATGGAATATATATGTCCACTCAGTTATCCCTAAATTTTCTCAAATATTCTAAAATCAAGAAAAATAGTTTTCCTTCACAAAAGACCATTTTTGGGCTCAGAAAAAGGTAGGTAAATAAAATTATAAAATAACTGTTAAAATAATAATTTTGTGGTTTTTGGAAGTATTTTTGATAATGGGATTTAAATAAAATAGTTAGGGCAAAACAACTTCCCTAATTTGAGGAGTTATAGTACAAATGCCAATCCACGGGTTTTTGAAAGCTTAAATTAATTAAATGCTTTTTGGCCAAAATGATATTTTGAAAAATATTTTTAAGTCCTATACACATGGTATTGTCATTGGGCAAAGACTTTGGGCAAGGAGGTGAGCTAAAGAGTAGTAGGAACTTTTCTGATTTAAAACACAAGCAACCAAGCAAGCAAACAACAATCACATCAAGTATTACAAGAACTCACAAAAAATTTAATTGGTCCTAATTTTCGAGTTATGTTAATTTAGTCAAGAGAGTCAAACATAGGGTGTCATAGACCTAACCCCCTTATAGGAATCTCACCCCCGAGATTCCTAGGCTAGGTGTTGGAGAGATAGAGAAATTTGGGTTTGAGGTAGTCTCCACGTTCCTATGTTGTTCATTCTTCGATGTGATTGCTCTAGGGGATCTTGAAGTGCTTGCTGATACAACTTTGAATACTTCTCTTGGCTCCATGTGAGAGTGAACGGGGTTCTTGCAATGTGCTAGGCTAGACTAAGGGTCAGGGGTTTGGTGATCGAGGTTCCGACAAGGTTCTGGTTTGCGTGTGTACTCCAAAGTCAGAGTACATGACAAAGTAGTGTGTGTGTGTGTGTGTGCTGGTCATGGGGATTAATCACGTTGGTTAGTGACATCTAGATGTCTCGCATTAAAAATAGGAGGGTCAAGGTCTTCGTGTATCTCCCTGCTGACGGGGAAGTCCTTGACTCCATTAAATCAGGTGATCTACCGTCATAGGTGGTCTTCTTCCTCGAGAGTGTTGAAGTGTGTTTTCGTAGGCTTCTCATCGAGATCTTTTACTTGAGTAGTGGCCCAAGCATGTCCTTCATTTGTATTCAGCCATTTGTCTTTGTCATTGGAGACGCACGATTTCGGCATGTCTTGAGATGCTCGGACTTCTATCCCCTTCATAAATACCTATGAAAGAGTCTAGGTTGGGTCTCGTCCATAAGACTAAGCCGCGAGACACGGTGTGTAAAATGGGTCCCATCATCTAGGAATGTTTTTGTGGGGTCCTAGATGAGCCTACTACCTAAAGGTATGGACCAGTCACCCAATCCCGAAGGCCCGAGGCTTGGCAAGCAGGGTGAACTCCCTTTGACAGGGGTTTTAACATGGTCCAATCGGGATTTACATCCTTGATTGGACCAGAAAGGGCTCTTTGATTTCTCTTGTTGTCCAAAGGATTCATCGTGCTTGAATGGCGATGCTTCTTGACATAGTTGATGTAGCCAGTAGAGAAGTGGGGGCTTGACACCTATTGCTTCTTCTTCATTTTCGTGGTCACTCAGTCGTAGCGCTTCTTCATCGTACTTGCGTAGGGTTGTCTTCTGCTGCTTGGAGGGTGCTTCGAGGAGTCTCTCTCCTTCAGGGTAAAACCTTACTCTTGAGAGGCATGGCGATTAGGGTTTTAAGGAACTTAGGATATGAGTGAACATCCATCACCTTATCCTTGAGCACACTTTCTTATATCCTAATAGTCTTACCAAATCCTCCCAATCGAATCATCCAATGTCATATAAGGTACCATGCCATATAAGTCAACTCCAACATCACATATGCTACTCAACTCCAAGGTTCGAAAGAAGGACTAAACCAAAACCTCATAAGTATGCTATAACTACAATCCAAGTGCTTAGTAAAATTATCCAATCTCTAAGGTACTATGTTTCTATGCTAAGGAAACATGTATTACATCAATCCAAGATCTTGTTCCCTTGCTACAAATCCAATCAAGTGGTTCATCAATCCCATCAATCATCACTGGACCCATTACTCCTACAAGTCCAGTATCGATGGGGTTCTACATAAATCACATGGACTCCTTTCTAATCCACATATAATTGCGAGGACTATATCATAGTACATGCACCAACTTTCCGTACCATGACCAACTAAACTCCAAGGTCAAGCTTATATAGTTCGTAAATCAATTCGACAACTCCAATACTTCTACGATCACACATAGAGGAACAAGGCATCATGACCGAGGTAATCGGAGCAAATATGATTTTACTCTGAACTATGTGGTCTCAATCACCATCGACACTCTGTTAGGACCACCTATTTAAATCCAAATCACATGACCAACGCAAACGCTTACTTGTTTCTCCAAGTCATTATTAATCCATGACTGCTACTTGACAAGTCAATTTATACCACCAAGAGTTTTAGCTCGTAATCATAATTGTCGCACTAAATCCAACTTACTCCAGGAATATGTGGGTTAGGCTACTTTACCAATGTGGTCCACCAAGTCACCTATCATCATGAAAGTCCGTGTAATCCACCAAAGGGGTCAGCTACGTCCTCAAAGAACGTTTTTTGGTCACATTAATCATTGTCTACAGATCCCATATCCTTAGAATGATACTTCCTATGGCATCGAGGTTTTGGTGCTAGCTTAAGAATGAAGGATATTTGTCCAATGTGATCACTTGTTCCATAGTGAACCCAGAGCTAAGCAGGATTTAGTGAAGCTCAACAGGTGCTTTGGCAAATCCGTGTATTAAACACGAGACCAGGGGTTTGAGATTGGGAAGCTCGTGAGGTTTTAGGCTGGTCTAGGGAGGGGTTTCCAATCTCGAGGGAAAAGCATAACTCTATGTGGTTGCGTTTGGTTGAGCACGTTGCAGTCATAGTTTTCAGTGTTTGTAGTCTGTCGAGGTGGATCCTTGGTACCTCTTGTCCTGTTGTTCTTTGTTTGTCGAGGAAGGTGGGAGAGAGAGAAAAGTAGCATAAAGGGAGTGCCTAAGGGGATGGTATAGTGCAAATGCAATCAAACAAGTGCCGAAATGTAAAACACAAACACCAAGATGATGCATGTCATATAGTCGTGTACTTGTTGCCTGCGGAAAAGTGTGATTTTTATCAAGGCACAAATAGCAAAACAGGAAACACACAATAAGGTTCCAATCGAACCATCAGACGGACTCGGCTTTGCATAGGGGATACACGACTCGTCATACCCTAGGGGTTCTCGGACTCAATACTCGTGCTTACTTCATGTGTCATTGGGGGAGTCTGCTCGGTCTCCTAGGTCTTCTTGAGGTGTCACATGCCTCTTGTTATTATTCTCCATAGAGACGACTCGGTTTGAGCTGGAAAGAGTCCTTGAAAAATTCTCGTCGGGTGAGCTATCGACGAAGGTAGTTCTTCATGGTTGTCGTTGGACAGGGTCTTCTGTTGTCTTTGTTATCCCGTCGATATCTCCTTGTCTTCCAAGGTGTCGAGTGTTCCAAGTGTATGATCCTCTATACAATGACATTGGTAGGGTATGGTATAGTTTTGTCATGTCGATTACGTTCTAACAATAGTGACACCAAGGGAGAGGGATGGAGAGAACTGTTTTTCCTGCTCACTACGGTGAGGTGGACCAAATGGCGAGGTTCTCATCGACAAATGGTTGTCGACACAACAACGGTAATGGAAGGGTCGCTCTATTAGCGATGCATATCATGATCTTGCATATCTTATGTCCTGATCATCATAGGCCAAGGTTGCACCACTCTGAGGTTGTGTCGACGGTGTCTCTATCTTCTGAATATCGATGTCCTCATTTCTGGAGAGAGTAGCTTCCTCTTGTGTCGTTTGGCCGTAGCGTCGCCAATCTTGTCTTCCAAACATGTGAGTGATTGTTTGGCAAGGTCATTTCCTTTCAAGTTACCCACCAAGATTTCAAGGAAACCGGTGGCTAGGGGCATAAGGATGCTAGCGACCGTTTGCAAGTTTTGAAAATAGATGAGGAGAGTTGAAGGAACAAGGCTGGAAGTGGTAAGGTAAAAACATTCGCTTGTTTTGAAGATTTAGGAGAGGTGAGAAATATTTTGATTTTGCAAATGATTTGAAGGGTTTGGAAAACAGTTTTGTCCTAACTAACGTCCGTGCTAACTATGGGCTTCCTGCAGTCAGGATGGGTCTGATACAAGCTCTGTGGGGACCCGACTTGTAAGTCGAGATCGCCAAATGCACGTGTGCAGTGAGCCCAGAGATCAATGCTCAGTGCACACACAGAAACTAAATAACTAGAGGCCATACATACCATCTAGCTCGGATATGGCCATTATGGCCAATTCTTCATATACATTACAACGAAAATCTTCCAATATAGCGAGAACCCATGCCATCTGCCTTAACCCTACACGCATTCTGACTGGGAAGGTCCTACATCGTAGGAATGTCACCAAGGTATTCTTAACCATCTCATGTTGTCTCTTACCTGGTCAATGAAATAACCAGTGGCAAGCCAATGAGTACTTTGAATGTACTCGCAGGAAACTCATGTTTTGAACGAGGCAATAACAATACATTATATAGCCCAAAGCAGGTAATTTGCGGAAAGCTAATTTGAGTGCAATGTCATGATCTGCTTGTAAGAGCATGCATGAACAGGTAGACGATATCCATATGAACAAGTTACAAATGTCACTATTAACAAAGGGTCGAACATCCCATGTTCACCCATCATGCCAAGTCATCTAACTTAGCTCATCATTCATACTACCACCATACACACACACACTTGGTTCATACGAAAACTCCTGGAAGTCATTTAAGCAGCCCACCCAACTGACCTTGATCGTGGACACGTCTATTCGAATAGTTTTACACTCTGAAGAGGTTGCACACTTTACCCACAAGATTCGGTAAGTAACGTGTTAACACAACTCGCGACATTTCTCATACACGAGGTTAGTACCCAAACATCTCCTTTCCCATGATGATACTAGCAAAGAGTCCACTTGTTGGTGACAATCGCTCGTGATATACATCACACGTATCAGCCATGAGGGCACGCAACAGTGTGCCCGGTGTGTGTACAAATAGCACATGGTCGCCCTTCCTTGGCACGACCCCGTCTCAAGAGTGACGACGTTACTCCAGCCACTAGTAATGGGGATCTCTACTAGCACCGACCATAGTAATCAGCAAAGCCCCGTCCCATAAGGGGTATTGTAGTCGTACATGTAAGGTTGGGATGGTGGACAAATCTTAAATCTAAACCGTTTTTAGAAAACCACTCACACAACTAGCCTTAGTATACCACTCCCTCATAAAGTGGTTGCCTAACTCAACACATCACCCTCGGGCACTAGCAGCACCTGACGGGGTTTTTGGAACACATTTGAAATCATCTCCTTTTACCGTCTCCGTGCATGTACCCAATCCCATGCATAACACTACCAGCAACCTAACTACTTCCGACCCTCACAATTCTCATAGGAAGGTAGGGTCATGCCCAAGTGCAAATATAAATGAGGAGTTTCTGGAGGCAACCCACTAAGGTCATCACCAATTCAACATGATTCAATGCATTGGAACAAAGTGCTAATTGACATGCACAAAAGTAGTTTCTCAGACATGGTCAAAGGGCTGCTTGCCTGGTTCATCAAAGTCTTCGAGGTCTTCATGAGCTTCTAGTCCACTCCGAGCATCTCCTCTACTTCGTAAACTATCGTCGGAAACAACCACGATAAGCCACACCACAAGCAGGAACACAAAGTGCTCAATAAATAGGAGCCTTATTTTTCTTGGACATTGCTGGTCATAAGAAAAATCCCTAAAGCTTGTTCGAAGAGATTTGGCTCACCCGATAAATTTGAATGGTGGAAAAGGGAGGAATAGGGGATCCTATCAGAAGTCTACAAAAACATTTTTATAAAAAGGAGTAGATGTGCCCACCAAATAGGGCATGATTATTTATGAACATTTAGGAGGTGGTTTCATTGGATTTGGAGTTGGTATGAATTCTCTAGGGATTTTCAAATCTGGAATTAATGGAAAAAGGGGTCATTTATTTAGTTCAACACAAATAAGGCATGATAAAAATGTTCACCTAGGCTAGAAAGTTAGACCATGAATTTACGGTCACCTAGAAATTGGAATCAGTCCACTTAGAGTTGAATTGAGTTCTTTCGGAATTTTGCAAAGAGGTGGTCTGAAATATTCAAATTTGAATTTGGATACTATTTCTAGAGAGAAGTTTCTTGAAAAAATGTGCAATGCACTTATCTAGATAGTACATTATTTTAGGAGTCTATAGAAATTTGAATTAACATTTTTGGAGCAGAAATGAATTCGTTATGAATTATCTAGACTCTCTATAAAGAGAAAATTGGGAAAAAGGATCTTCTACCCATGGTTAAAATGTGCCTGGGTGCTTGATAGCCACTGGGCCGCCTAGTGGCTCAGCCAAGCGGGGGACAGGGGTGACAACGGAGGCGTATCTCGGGAAATACGCCTTCTCCGGGCGGAGGCGACATCCAACCCAAGCGTCTCCACTTAAAAAGAGGGACCCGACAGTTGTGCGGCTTACACATGAGGCCTGCCTGGCGGACCCTTCTCCCACCTCCTGCCCAAACAGGGGGGAGGCAGGGGAGCCAGGCCAAGCGCGCCCTAACGTCCGCCCCCAACGGCACCGGCCATCTCTGGCAAGGTCGTGGCCACCGAGGTGCTCCGGAAGGCGAGCCGCACCCGCCTAGGGCTCTAGCTCTGTCGGGGAGGCACCGGGGGAGAGCGGCCATGATCGTGGCAGAGGTCATTGGAAGTTTGCCGCGGTAGGGGCACTCCCGCCATTGGGAAGAGGGAAAGAATCGTGGGGGAAAAGGCCACTGTAGTTCCGGGAGGCCCTGGCGAACTTCAAAGGAGAGAAGGGGCTCGCGTGTGCTAATTTGAGAGGGGGGCATCGGTCATGGCATCGGCCATTGCCGCTGTTGTAGAGGAGTAACCAGCGAGTGAGGAGCTCCATGAGGCGTCTAAGAGGGAGGGGAGTAACTTAATTTCCGTGGGGCTCGCGGGGGAGAGATAAGCGAGGGGAGGAACGACGAGGGGAGCTTGGGTCCATCTCAGGTGCGTTCTGGCACGGTGTGCACATGCGTTAGAGCCACTTTGGAGGCTTGGTGGCATCAGAGAGAGGCGTGGGAGGCCGAAGGAAGATGTTGTGACGTGCTTGGCCACATCCTGCCACGAGTAATAGGACAACATTTCCTGGTAGAGAACCGCTTTTGCAGGTCAGTTGCATGGTCACCATGCCAACTGGTGTCCAATGGAACTTTTAGGTCCGCCCACCATGTCTAACGTGTGAGGCATGCATGCAGATGAGTGTTGGTGGAGTGTGGTCTCATATGGGGCAGTATAAGTGGGGTTATACCTCTGATTCAGTTTACATCAGCAAACTTGGGGCTAGAAAATGGTGTTTTTACCCAGAGGCTTTTCAAATGAAACCTTGTCTAGTAGTGATAGGCATGGAGGAACTACAAGACTGCCAAGTTTTAGCCGAGGGAGACGAGTGTAGCTAGCACTTGTAGTTCAAGGCTTCATTTCTGCCAAAAATCAAGTTTCAGAAGGGCTGCTCATATTTTCCACATGAGTATGTCATATCTTTGCATGGAATGATGCATTAGCACACTAGAGGTGTTTTAAAAAAACTTGGGGCATTTGCATGAGAAGAATTAATGGAGGAGGGGAAAAGGGGTGCTAACATGGGGAAAGGGAGAGGGAAAGAGAGGGAGTTACCCTCCAATAATTGATCAGGTGCCTTGGCAAAGTTACTGGAGGTGGTAGAGGGCAAGAAAAAGATGTGGTAAAATTTAGATATCAAGGAGAATAGTTGAAGGGGCCAAAACAACAAATTTGGAAAGTGTGGAGAAGGTGTTTGATGGGTGTTAGGGCTAGCAAATGGAGTCCACTTTCATTTAAACTTAACATGATTACATGATACGTGAAAATGATATTAGACACCAAATTTGGGATTAGTTGCAGAAAGTTTCCAATGTATACTTGAAAACCCGAAGAAATGGGCAGAAGTGGCTTCCTGAAGAGAAATCCATGCAAATCAATTCCCTCTTATGCACCACTTGGTGTGGTGGCATTATTTTAGTACAAGAGCATGCCTAAAAAATTTCGGATCAATTGGAGAAACTTTATAATGTAAAGTTTCCAAATTCCAGAAACCAACAGAAGTGGTTTTGACGGCCTCGGGACAAGTTAATGTGATTCCCTTGATGTACCACCTCGTGTGGATGCATTATTAGAGTATGAGAACATGTCCACAAAATTTTAGCATAATTGGAGACACTTGGTAATGAAAAGTTGCTCAAATATGGTTTTGGACAAATAGGGTTTTGGAATATTTAGGTCAATCAAATCATCTTGGATTGAGATGAAACTTTCCAACATAATCACATATATCATGTGTGAATTTCTATAATTTTTTAGAAATTTATTGAGTACATTCCTTGTACAAATATTGCAAAAGATCGTAATAGGCAAAAAAGGTTTTGAAGGTTTTTTTTCAATATTTTGAACATGACCATGTGGTGAAACTCTTATATATGGAATATATATGTCCAATGAGTTTTCCCTGAATTTTCTCAAATATTTGAAAAGCAAGAATAGTAATTTTCCTTCATAAAAGAGCATTTTTGGCCTTAGAAAAATGTATTTAAATAAAATTGTAAAATAACTATTAAAATAATGCATTTGTAGTTTTGGGAAGTCTTTTTGATAATGAGATTTAAATAAAATATTTAGGGCAAAACAACTTCCCTAATTTGAGGACTTGTAGTACAAATCCCAATACAAGGGTTTTTGGAAGCCTAAACTAAATAAATGTTTTTTTGGCAAAATAATATTTAGAAAAATATGTTTAGGTCCTATACACATGGTATGGTCATTGGTCAAAGACTTTGGGCTAGGAGGTGATCCTAAAGAGTAGTAGGAAACTTTGTGATTTAAAACACAAGCAACCAAGCAAGCAAACAACAATCACATCAAATATCACAAGCACTCACAATTTTTTTATTTGGTCCTAATTTTTGAGTTATGTTAATTTAGTCAGGAGAGTCAAACACAAGGTGTGACAAATGTTTTGTCCAAAACGGAGTTCGGATGCGATCTCTAGACCCATTTTACTAGAGGAAAATATCTGATTACTGGATTACGAGAATTGGTGACGTGATTGATCCAACCCTTACCATACTTGATACATTCGGCCAAGCCACAACTTTGTGGACTCATTGGGCTATGAGGAGTCCCTAAGAAGATTCTAGAAGTACCCAAGAGACATTAGCACAGATGCACATATAAGGAGAGGTAAACCCTAATTTCGGGGAAGCCACCGAAAGCCACAAATTTGCCTCTTCCTTGTCAGCCGCCAAGGGGGGGGAGAGGCTATTCTATTGTTGCACCAAGACCAAGGAAGAAGGGGGACCAAGGGTCCACCGCCCACCATCAACATCGTGGCCGCTACCGCCGCCGCTCGTCGCTGATGTCATGGCCTCCGTCGCCTCCATATCTTCAGGGATGCACCTGTCCATCAACAACTCTCTCTTTCTCACCATGATAATGGGTGAGTAATCCTGCTCAGAGTTGAGGGTATGTACTAGTAGCTATGTGTTCAATCTCTCTCTCTCTCGTGTTCTTGAGATGGCATGATCTGATGTATCACGAGCCTTGTTAATCTAGTTGGACAATAGGATGTTATTCTCTTGCTACCTTGTTGTGATGAATTGAATGTTTCCCTTTAAGATATCGTTATGTTGGATTAAATATTTGGGATTGAGAACTCTTGATTTATGTCTTGCATGCGGATACCCGTAGTCACATTGGGATATTCAAGTTATTCACTTGATATATGTTTCGGCATCAACTTGTGGATTCCGCTAACCTTGGGGGTCTATGCATAGGGTTAGATTGCACGTTTTCATACTATGTTCTCCGACAGAAATCTTAGGGGTGCTCCTAGAAGTTCTTTGTGTTGGATTGAATATGATAGATCTGAACTTGTTTGATGCATGTCGCATAATTTACCCATGTATACTTGAGGTGACATTGGAGTATCTAGGTGACATTAGGGTTGATTGATATGTATCATGGGTGTTATTGCAGTACGAACTCTAGGGTTGTGTGTGACACCTATAGGAATAGCTCAAAAGATTGATGAGAAAGAATAACTTTGAGGTGGTTCTACTTCCTACACCAATTTCATCTTATTGCTCTCCGTTAGATTGGAACTTTGGAGTGATACTTTGTTGCACATTGAGGGATAATCATCATAGATAGGAGGCATGATTTCATTATAATAAATTTGCTCATAAAAACTTGGGGGACTAAAAATAGCATCAAACGTAGCATCCCCAAGCTTGCGGCTTTGCATTTCATAAGCATCATGGATATTCATAGAATTCTTACCAACAATGTTGCTATCATGCTCATAATTCGAGGATTTCACAATAAGAATTTTCATATATTTTTCGTCTAACAACTGAGCACAGTTTTCTGAACCATCATTTCCACGGAATACATTGTAAAGTCGAAGCAAATGAGGAAAGAAAAAAAATCCATTTTTTGTAGTTTTATTTTATAGAACCAAACTAGTGAAAAAGAAGAAACTGAAAGATTTAATTGCAATATATAAAGATATACCTTGAATCACTCACTTTCCGGACAACGGCGCGTGAAAAGAACTTGATGTCTACCACACAACTTTATTCTTGTAGACTATGTTGGGCCTCCAAGCGCAAAGTTTTGTAGGACAGTAGCAATTTTCCCTCAAATGGATGACCTAAGGTTTATCAATCTGTGGTAGATGTAGGATGAAGATGGTCTCTCTCAAACAACCCTTCAATCCAATACAAAAAGTCTCTCGTGTCCCCAACAAACCGAATACAATGACAAATTGTATAGGTGCACTAGTTCGGCGAAGAGATGGTCATACAATTGTAGTATGGATAGTAGATATAAGTTTCCGTAATCTGAAAATATAAAAATAGCAAGGTAACAGGTGTAAAACAGCGAGAAAAACGTATATAAATGCTTGGAAATAAGGCCTAAGGTTCATAGTTTCAGTAGTACAATCTCTCAACAAGGCTAACATAATAGAATCATATGATCATCACTCCAGACTTCCTATCTAGCGGAGAACAATAAGGTGAAATTAGTGTAGGTAGTAGAACCACCACAAAGTAATTCTTTCTAATCAACCTTTTGAGCTATTCCTATAAGTGTCACAAACAACCCTAGAGTACGTACTAGAATAACACCTATTAAAAATTTCAGTTAACTCTAATGTCACATCTAGTATCCATGGGTAAATTATGTGACATGCATCAAACAATTTCAGATCTATCATATTCAATCCAACACAAAGAACTTCAAGGAGCACCCCAAGATTTCTATCGAACAATATAGTATGAGTACGTGCAATCAACCCCTATGCATAGATTCCCAAGGTCAGCGGAATCTGCAAGTTGATGCCATAACATATTTCAAGTGAATCACGTGAATACCCCAATTTCACTATAGGTATCCGCATGCAAGACATATATCAAGTGTTCTCAAACCAAAATATCCAATCCAACATAACGAGATCTTAAAGGGAAAGATTCAATTCATCACAACAATGCAGAAAGGGAATAACATCATATGATCCAACTAGATTAACAAGGCTCGTGATATGTCAAGATCGTTCCATCTGAAGAGAACAAGAGAGAGATTGAACACATAGCTACTGGTACATACCCTCAACCCCGAGGGTGAACGACCCCTCCACGTCATGGCCTCCGCGTGGATGATGAAATGGCCACCACAGATGATTTCCCCTTTACGGCAGGGTATTTGAAAGGCTCCATATGGGGTTTTCACTAATATGGAGAGTTGCGGTGGCAAAGCAGAAGTTCCCTCTTTATTTTCGGGGTTTCTCGTATATATAGGATTTTTACCATTGGAATCATGCCAAGCGGAGCCACGTGGGCCCCACAAGCCATCAGGGCGCGACCTAGGGGGGTCGTGCCCTTTTGGCTTGTGGCCCAGAGGTGGCTCTCCTCCAGTGGTTCTTTGCTCTAATACTTCTTATATCCTCCAAAAAAAGTATAAAAAGATTTCGGCCGATTCCAAGAACTTTCATTTTCTGCACAAAAACAACACCATGATAATTCTGGTGAAAACATCGTCAGTCGAGGTTAGTTCTAAATAAATCATATAAAGTGCATCAAAACCATATAAAATATTTTAAAAATAGGTGAATAGGCATGAATACTTCATAAATTATCGTTATGTTCGACCCGTATCAGTTCCCAAGGCCACTACGACCTCTACTCGATCAAGTTCTACTTCAAATCCAAGGATTGCCATCAAGTTAATGTGGGTCCCAAAGAAGAAGAACTTGAGAGTTCTTGAGGGGTGACTCTACCAAAAAGTTCACTCGTATTAATTTCTTTGCAATAACATGTGCAATCGACTTCAACCTTATGCAGTAGTTAAAGGAGTCACAATAACTCGTGTTGGTAAGCAAGCTACAAGGTACTCAATGCATCAATGGACATCATCATACGAGCATTTTACTCCATGTCCATAGATAACCTTTTTATTGTTACTTGTGTGACACTAACCCATATAGGTGTGAAGAGTATCAAAACAATAAGGATTTCTCCCAAGAATAGATGATCTTCATCAGCTATGAGCATGCACTACTATAACATATACATGAAGTCTTCAACGACTAAACCCAAGGTTAGTTCCTCCCTTTTATGGGGTGATACTTGTGATCTGCCTTGGGTTTTTCCATGAAGAAGAATGGATGATGAAACATAGTATCGATAATTATTTCTATCAGTGAGAACCAAGTTTATCGAACCAATCGGAGGACCACGCAACTCCCATCTTCATCGCCTACGCACAAAAGAGCAAACACTTGCACTCAACACGAGCCAGAGGGTTGTCGAGCCCCTTGAACTGGTTACTTGCAAGAAGAAAACTACTGTAGATAGGTAGTTTAAATATATTAAATATAAAATTAAATTCAAATAATAAAAGACAGCGAGGAAATAGTAACATTATAAATTTATAAGTCAATAGACCCGAGGGCCATAGTGTTCTCTAGTGGCATCTCTCTTGAAGAAGGCATATGGTGGGTAAACAAATTACTGTTGGGAAATTGATACAAGAGTGCATAGCTATGCAATATTTATTCATGGCAATGATCACATGTATATAGGAATCACGTCCATAAGGAAGTAGACCGACTCCTGCTTGCATCTACTACTATTACTCCACCCATCGACCGCTATTCGGCATGCATCTACACTATTAAGTAAAACAGAGTAATGGTTGGAGAACAGTGACATGATGTAGACAAAAAAACTCAATTAGTATGAATCCACCCCATTGTTTTATCCTTAGTGGTAACCATAAAAATACATGTGTTGTCCCTCTCTGTCACTGGGATATAGAGTACGACCAGATTGAACCCACTACAACACACCCCTCTCACTAAAGATAGATCAATCTTATTGGACAAACCAAATCAATAGATCGAAGATATTTACGAAGTTATAATAATCGTGAAAATAAGAATCATATAATTCAAAGAAGACTCAAACATTTTATCATTCATAATTTGAACATAATCCCACAATTCATAGGATCACAACAACCGCACCGCACACAAATGATTACATCAAATAGATCACCGCGAAGATGCGATGAACTTTGTATTGAAGAACATATATATATATATATATATATATATATATATATATATATAGAGAGAGAGAGAGAGAGAGAGAGACATCTAGATACTAGCTATGGACCCATAGGTCTATGGTAGAGATCCTCCATGATCGATCCCCTCCGGTAGGACACCGAAATAGGGCTCCAAATGGGCACATGGCGTAACAAACACTTGTAGCGACATAAAAAGTTTTTTGGGAGATCCCCTAGGGTTTTGAGAATATATAAGAATTTATAAGACAGAGAACAAGGTCGGGAGACACTGGGCTGTCCACAAGCTAACAGGGCTAGGGCACTCCCCATTGGCACGCCCTATTGGTTTGTGGGGCCCCTGTGTGGTCCTGGGCCTTCTTCCAAAGTTTGCAGGTCTTCTTTTGGTCCAGAAAAAATCACCAAAATGTTTCATGGTATTTGGACTCCGTTTGGTATTGTAAACCTAAAGATCCAAAAACATGCAGAAAAAACAATTGGCACTCGCCACTAGGTTAATCGGTGAGTGCTAAATAATATGAATCAGCAAATACGTGCCCAAAAAGTATCCTAGAATGATACTATTATAGCATGGAAGAATAAAAAATTATAGATACGTTGGATACGTATCAGCTTTCCCAAGCTTAATTCATGCTCGTCCTTGAGTAGGTAAATGATAAAATAGAATTTTTGATGTGACATGCTACCAGACATGTAATCTATCGCACGTGTGGTCACTGAGAAACGATGAATTAGCAAAGATCAACATAGCAATATCCATGAACATAATTAACAACATCATCCAATGTTCAAAATATACGATCCTTAAAGAATGTTTACCCCTCAATCATTTTATACATTAGCATGGCATGACTTTGGCTTCACTACATAAATACAAATGTCAAGCACCACAGTGTTAAGCCAAGAAATTGGATCATACTTTTTAACACGCTTCAGCTTTTTATTACTCACTAAATACATGAGTGTGAACCATGGACATAGCATATAGGTGGAATAGAACATGGTGATAGGTTTCAAAGTGTAAAAGTGGAGAAGGAAGTCTGGCATCAACTTGACGTATCAATGTTCTATGGATATGCCTATTAATAGATATCAATATAAGGAGTAGGGATTGCCATGCAACAAATGCACTAGAGCTATAAGTGTATGAAAGCTCGATTGAAGCTAAGTGTTTGTGCATCCAACTTTGCTTGCTCATGAAGACCTCGGGCATTTGAGGAAGCCCGTCATCGGAATATACAAGGTAAGTTCTATAATGAAAAATTCCCACTAGCATATCAAAGTGACAAAACAATAGACTCTCTATATGAAAACATGATGCCACTTTGAGACACAACTATGCGAAAAGAGGTGGTAGAATTGTCCTCTCTCTTTTCTATAATTTTATTTATTTATTTATTTTCACCTTTTTTCTTTTTCTTTTTTCCATTTTTTCGTCTGGAGTCTCATCCCGACTTGTGGGGAAATAATTGTCTCCATCATCCATTCCTCACAGAGATAGTGCCCTAAATAATGAATAACATCACACTCTTATTTACTTACAACTCAATATGAAAAACTACTAAACAATATGACTATATGATACCTCTGGTAGTGTACCAGGATGTGCAATGATCTAGCTTAACATGTATGATAATGATGAATGGTGGCTTTGCCACAAATACTATGTCAGCTACATGATCATCCAAAGCAATATGAAAATAAAGGTACTAGTGATATCATGTGGCGGTGGAAGTTGCATGACAATATATCTCAGAATGTCTATGGAGATGCCATGATAGGTACGTATAATGGATGTTTTGAGGAAGATATAAGGTGGCTTATGTGCAACAGAGCATATCATGTCACGGGGTTTGGATGCACCGACGAAGTGTGCACCTATGCTCGAGGTGAGAATGGAAGATGCACGGTACCGAAGAGGCTAGGAAATATGAGGTGGTGAGAGTGTGTACATCCATGGATTCACATTAATCATAAATAACTCACATACTTATCACAAGGTTTTATTACCTCTCTTGAAGCAAAGTAATACTCGCATGCCCCTAGGCAGGAGGTTGGTAGGAGTTAACCATAGTGTGCCCCCGACCTAAACATCACATGATTTCAACGACGAATAAGAATGCTCACACATCATCACCATGACATAACCAATATGTAGATGAACAACAACTTAACACCCTTTTAATATTGATATTTTTACTAACCAACAATCATGCACTCATACACTTTCATATTACCACATCAATATCATTGACCCACATTTTCTCTTTTATGTGCTACATGTGGTTTTGGTTATGCACTCCTTGAATACCTATTATTTTTGGACTAGTATTATAACCCGTGCAATTTACCATCGCTTTTTATTGACTCACAATAATTTAAGTGAGGAATGAGAGTGCAATTATTACTATAAAATCTATACGCCAGCGTGCTCTAAAAGAAATAAGTGAAGTACTAGAGCAACTACTTAGCTCAAAAAATATAAGTGAAGGACCAAGAATATTGTACCAAATCATGGTGGACATGTGCCTCTCTCAAATGGGTGTGTACAGAAAACAATTATGGTGGAAAACGAAAACAAATGTAACCTAGGATAAATGACGCTCCAAGCAAAACTCATACCATGTTATGAATAAAAATATAGCTCCAAGTGACATACCGATGGAATGAGACGAAAGTGGGGATGCCTTCCGGGGAATCCCCAAGCTTAGACGATTGAGTCTTCCTAGAATATTACCTTGGGGTGCCTTGGGCATCCCCAAGATTAGGCTCTTGCCGCTCCTTATTCCTTCATCCATCCTGAAAACACGAAAAACTTGAAAGCGTCGGCACATAAAACTAAACAGAAAACTCATGAGATCAATTAGTAGGATAGAGGAACCATAATCATTAGGTACTGTTATAAATTGATTAATATTTTATTATTGCATAAGGTATTGTATTATAACTTCTTCATGACTTACACACCCCGATATAATCCATAACATCATTAAAACAAGCAAACTATGCAAGCAAAAATAGA
Organism: Hordeum vulgare subsp. vulgare; assembly: GCF_904849725.1. Lineage (NCBI taxonomy): Eukaryota > Viridiplantae > Streptophyta > Magnoliopsida > Poales > Poaceae > Hordeum > Hordeum vulgare. Next base: position 340,238,178 of record NC_058519.1, read on the forward strand.
ATATGTCTAAAATAGAATAGTCTATAGTGATTAGCAAAGACATCCTACTTCTATAACTTTGAAATATATGAAAATAAGAAAACTTGAGGAATTTTTATATAAATATTGTGTAATACATTTATATCAAATAGACATTCCGCTCAAATCAGAGAAATTCTGGGTTGAACGAGGAAGTTTCTCTTTTTGCACCGTATCAATTCTACTTATCATTCAAATCATCCCAAAGGATTTACTTGCCACAAACACTAATTTAAACATAAAAACACAATATTTACAATATAAATAATCATTTTATCACATACAAACAAAAAATGTATCAAGACAAATAAAGATAACTATTGGGTTACCTCCCAACTAGCACTATTATATTACGCCCGTAGCTAGGCATAATGCATATGATGAAGTGTTGCCATTTTTCACACTCCACCCATAAGTAGCCCTCATGATAGATTCATAAGGTGGTTTTATTATATTTCTTGTGAAGTGTTCCGTCCCTTTTTCAATGGGAATTAGAACCTTATATTTCCCTCTTTCATATCACCTATTGCACCTATAGTTCATAGAAAAGGTCTCCCAAGTAGTAATTGAAAATATAGGTTGCATTAAATATCAAGAACTATGAAATCTATAGTCACATAACTTTTATTAGAAATTATAAGAACATCATTTATTCTTACCAAAGGTTTCTTGATAGTAGAGTTTGCAAGATGTAAATTAAGGGAACACTCGTGTATATCAGTAAGACCAATTACATCACATAAAAATTTACATACAGTTGAGACACTAGCCCCTAGGTCACACAAAGAATTGCATTCATATTCCTTGAGCTTAATTTTAATAATAGATTTCCACTCATCATGCGACTTTCTATGAATAGAGTCTTCTAGCTCAAGTTTCTAATTATAGGATTTTACTATAGCTTCTACTATATGTTCAGTAAAGTCTTTGTTTTGTTCATAAGCATTGGATGAGCTAGCAATGGATTGTAGAGAGGAAATACATTCTACCAAAGATAAACTTTTATAATTAAACTACTTGTGATCGAAGATAGTGGGCACATCACTATTCAATGTTTTGACCTCTTGAAACCAACTTTTTCAGTTTTCTCATTATAATCGTCACCCTCCAAGCAATTGGGACACATTAAGCTGAAGTTGACTCACATATAGTCCCTTTATCATCTATTTTGAGATTAGTAAACAAAGATGCAATGGTACATCTACCAATTATTTTAAGATCTTCATCAGGATTACGATAAAAACTGGGTGGAAGAGCCTTCTCCAAGAATTCTCATTTGGGTGGCAACCTTGCGGTGCTCTCCTTAATCTACTTAATATATATTTGAATGGACTAAATAGACTCATTGAAATCATGTTTCGGTGGCAAGTTTTTATTTTTTAAGGGTTTCCACACCAAGAGCGATTCTATGCATGTTCCTAAACATATCATCAACTTTGTGCAACTTTTCCTTTAGTATTAAAAACTTTTTGAGAATAGATGAACTCCTTAATGGTGTTCTCAAGATCAGAGGGTAACTTATTATTATTGGTAGAAGGATTTAAATAAGAATTACCATTAGAGTTGCCATAACTATTAGCATTGAAATTACCTCTATAATCATTGTTACTGAAATTGTTTCACTAGATAAAATGCACATCAATGGCATTATCATTTTTCTCAATCAAAGTAGACAAAGTCATATCATTAGGATCAACATGAGTTTCTAATAGCATCCAAACCAATAAGAGCATTGACTTTTTCACTCGAAGTACGGATTTCCTCAACAGAATTTACCTTCTTACCACTTGGAGCTCTTTAGGTATGCCATTGAGAATAGTTTGTCATGATGCTTTCTAGAAGTTTGGTAGCCTCTCCAAATGTCACCTCCATGAAGGTACCACTTGTAGCAGAATCTAGGAGATTTCTAGGTACAAATTTAAGTCCACCGTAGAAATTTTGGATAATAATCCACAAGTTCAAACCATGAGTAGGGAAATTTTTAATCATCAATTTCATCCTTTCACAAGGTTGTGCAACATGTTCTTGGTAATATTGCTTAAAATTAATAATTTGATTTCTAAGAGTTATGATCTTAGTAAGAGGAAAATACTTGGTAACAAAGGCATCTTTACATTTATCCCTTGTTCCAATACTATTGCATGGTAAAGATGAGAACAAAGATTTAGCTTTATCTCGTAAATAAAAATGATATAATTTTAATTTCACCACATCATTATTCATGTCCTTTTCTTTTACATATCAATAATTCAACAAAGCTACTAAGATGAGCAGCGGGATCATCATTAGGACTTGCCGGAAATAGTTCTTTCGTCACTAGATTCAGGAAAGCAGGAATTATATCAAAAAACTACGCACTAGTGGAAGGTGGTATAGAAGTACTAATAAAATCATTGTTATTGGTACTTTAGAAGTCACACAATTTAGTATTATCTTGAGACATATTGATCGAGCAAGGAAATTAACTAGCAGAACAAGTGAACTAGCAAGTAAAGCAATCAAAAAAGCAAACTAGCAAAGGTAAATATTTTTGTATTTTTGATTTTTATAGAAAGAAAAACATAACATAAAATAAAAAATATAATAAGCGAATGATAATTTGTGAGAAGGTACTTAATACTAAGTTGGTGATCATCCCCGACAATGGTGCCAGAAATCCTTTTTGATACTTACGATCTGTGTTGGGTTTTTTCTTGAAGAGGAACGGATGATGCATCATAGTATAGATATGTTCTTCCCTCAGTGAGAACCCAGGTTATTGAACCAATAGGAGGACCATGCAACTCCCATCTTCAGCACCCACGCACAGAAGAGCAAACACTCGCACCGAACACGGACAAGAGGGTTACCAAGCCCCTTGAACTCATTACTTGCAAGAAGATAAGTAGTGTAGACAGATAGTTTAAATATAAAAAGTAAATACAAATAAGAAAATTCATCGAGGAAATAATAATGTTCGTAAATTTATAAGTGAATAGACTCGGGGGCCATAGTGTTCTTTAGAGGCATGTCTCTCGAAGAAGGCATATAGTGGGTAAACAAATTAATGTTGGGCAGTTAATAGAAAAGCGCATAGTTATGCATTATTTATCCACGACAATGATCATGTGTACATAGGAATCGTGTCCATAAGCAAGTAGACTGACTCATGCCTGCATATACTATTATTACTCAACCCATCGACTTCTATCCAACATGTATCTAGAGTATTAAGTAAAACAGAGTAATCCTTGGAGAAATGACATGATGTAGACAAATAAAACTAAATGAATATGATTCAAACCCAACGTTTTATCCTTAGTGACAACCATACAAAGACATGTCTTGTCTATTTCTATCACTGCGATATAGAACACTGCTAGATTGAACCCTTTACAACGCACCCCTATCACTGATGATAGATCAATCTAGTTAGACAAACCAAATAAATAAATGAGAGAGATTTACGAAGCTATAATAATCATGCAACACTACAGGAATCAGCTTTGCCATCTGCCATGGCGAACGGCAAAGGACCATTCCACGGACAACAAAGATCTTTGTCGTCCGGTGGCAGATGGCAAAATTTCCACCATACAAAGGCACAATAAAGACCTTCTTTGTCGTATGTCGGCTTGTAGCGGACGACAAAGATCTTTGTCGTCGGTGTGCCTTAGCCAGCACAAAGCAAAGGACATAGACAACAACCTACATGAATCTACTCTGTTAGGTGGCTAACAGAGCCTTTGTCATGTGCCTGTGACGTCCCCTTTCCCGTCTGCCAGTGGCGTCCCATTTGACGTCTGCAAGGGGCGTCCCCTTTGCGGTCTGCCTTTGTCGTTTGCTAGGGGCATCCCCTATGCCAACTGCCATGGGCCTCCCCTTTGCCGTCTACGAGGGCGTCCCCTTTGCCCTCTATCATGGGCTCTAGCTGACGGCAAACTGACCATATAGGTCATACGTGTTGCTCCCAGGTTGCACATGTAGCTACCACGTGGCACATTTTCCATCAGCTAGCAGACGGCAAAGGCCTTTGCCATCTACTCGCAAACAAAAAAATGCCTCTATTGCCACTTTTTTGTTTGTTTTTTCAGTTATTTCCATCATTTTAGAATACTTCTATGGTACATATGATTTCAAACATCATATGTAGACTGAGACATCATGGAAGAAGCATAGGCCATGTATCCAACATTATCGTGAAAATATTGAGCAAGACAACAAATATTTTCACATAGTTCATCCATATATACACATAGTTTGAAACACTAAACTCTTCATCCATACAAATCGAAACAAAAAGAAAAAAATAGCATCCCATCGATGCCACCTTCCATGAAGTGAACCAAATCTACAAAATAAGATTAAGAAAGTTAGAAGGAGAAGAAGAAGAAGACTAGAAGAAGAAGAAGAAGAAAGAGAAGGAAAATAATAAGAAGAAACAAAGAAGAAGCTCATTCTTCTTCTTATATTCTTTCTTTTTTTCCTCTTTCCTCTTCTATTCTTTATTTTTCTTTGTATGCCATGTTTGAGCTTATTATGTCATTTTGGAGAAACATAAGCTAAGTATATGACATTTATGAGATAACGAGCGTTTTATTCTATTTTTGACCTAACTAAGCTAATTATGTCATAAATGAACTAAATAAGCTAATTATGTCGTTTTGTAGGATAATTAGGTAAGAAGAAGAAGAAGGAGAAGAAGAAGGAGGAGGAGGAGGAGGATAAGAAGAAGGAGAAGAAGAAGAAGAAGAAGAAGAAGAAGGAGAAGAAGAAGGAGAAGAATAAGAAGGAGAAGGAGAAGAAGAAGGAGAAGAAGAAGAAGGAGAAGGAGAAGAAGGACGAGAAGAAGAAGTAGAAGGAGAAGAAAAAGGAGAAGGAGAATAATAATAATAATAATAATAATAATAATAATAAGAAGAAGAAGAAGAAGAAGAAGAAGAAGAAGAACAAGAAGACGAAGGAGGAGGAGGAGAAGGAAAAGAAGAAGAAGAAGATGATGATGATGAAGAAGAAGAAGAAGGAGAAGACGAAGGAGGAGGAGGAGAAGGAAAAGAAGAAGAAGAAGAAGAAGAAGAAGAAGAAGAAGAAGAAGAAGAAGAAGAAGAAGAAGAAGAAGAATAAGAAGAAGAAGAAGAAGAAGAAGAAGAAGAAGAAGAAGAAGAAGAAGAAGAAGAAGAAGAAGAAAGAGAAGACGAAGGAGGAGGAGGAGGAGGAGGAGGAGAAGAAGAAGAAGAAGAGAAGAAGAAGGAGGAGGAGAAGGAGAAGGAGAAGAAGGAGGAGGAGAAGAATAAGAAGAAGAAGAAGAAGAAGAAGAAGAAGAAGAAGGAGAAGAAGGAGAAGAAGAATAAGAAGGAGAGAAAGAAGGAGGAGGAGGAGGAGGAGAAGGAGAAGAATAATAAGGAGAAGGAGAAGGAGAAGAAGAAGGAGAAGAAGAAGGAGAGGAAGAAGTAGGAGAAGTAGAGGCAGAAGAAGAAGAAGAAGAAGAAGAAGGAAAAGAATAAGGAGAAGAAGGAGAATAAGAAAAGGAGAAGGAGAAGAAGAAGAAGAAGAAGAAGAAGAAGAAGAAGAAGAAGAAGAAGAAGAAGAAGAAGAAGAAGAAGGAGGAGGAGGAGGAGGAGGAGGAGGAGGAGAAGAAGTAGGAGAAGAAGAAGAAGGAGAAGAAGAATAAGGGGAAGAAGAAGAAAAGAAGAAGAAAGAGAAGGAAAATAATAATAAGAAGAAAGAAGAAGTTCATTCTTCTTCTTTTATTCGTTTTTCTTCTCTTCCCTCTTCTATTCTTTCTTTTTATTTTTATGCCATTTTGAGCTTATTATGTCATTTTGGAGGAAGATAATACAAGTATATGATATTTATGAACTAACCAAGGTTCTTAAGCTATTTTTGACCTAACTAAGCTAATTATTTTATTTTCGAGGATAATTAGCTAAGTATGTCTTTCTTGGGGAAAATAAGATAAGCATGTTGCATAATAGGGCTAACTAGCATGTACAAAGCTAAGTATGTATTTGTTAAGCAGAACACTAGAGAAAACTTACCATCGTCGTCATCAAGGATGTGAATCATTGGGGTAGCTTGGGGCGGATTCACCTGGAGAAGGTTGCCCTGGAGAAGGGTTGTGCGATGCGGCTCAGGAGTTATTCTGCACCAAAGATATTTTGCCATGTCTCGTTAGCATGATGACACTCAAATGTTAATACTAGTTACTAAGGACTATTCAAATGAAAATCACCGTTCCAACCACAGAAATGCCTCGCGTCGACAGCGGGGTCTGACCGGTATTCTCACACATAGACTGCACATTTGGTTTTGAAGAGTCAATCATATTAGTTAGTAATGAAATGGAAATTACATGCATGATTTGGCTAATGTGAGAAATAAACTTACCACAAGGAGCTCGTGCATGGCCCGGTGAGCCGCCTCATTTCGTGCCCTCTTCTCCTCCAACAAGCAATTCATCTTCTCCTCCGTAGATCAAGCTGTCTCCACCACATTGTCCAGTGTGCAATACTTCTCGATACAACAAGATAGGAAAGAAAGCTCCTCTGAAAGTTGTATGGTACTTTACGATCACTCCCTGACTGCAGTGGTATTTTGTAGATCCTAAGGAAGAAAATCTCATGAGCTCGCATGTGGATAGGAAGAAGCCCAATGATTGAGATGATCCAAAGATGAGACACCTCACATATGCTAGCAAGTGGGGAGCATTCAACACCGAATATTGATGTTTTGGAGAAGATGCAAGGAACATCGTGCTTGGTGCGTGTACGGATGGCATGAATCTATTTGGAAATCAAAGCACCAACCACAGCACATGGCCCATTTTTGTATGGATGTAAAACCTCCCCCCATGGAAGTGCATGAAGACAAAGTACATACACATGAGTATGCTGATTCAAGGGACGAAACAACCGGGAAATAATATTAACCTACTTATGGGGCTTCTGAAAGAGGATATAGACGCGTTATGCAAATTTCCGGTCAAGACATGGGACGCCAACACAAGAGGATATTTCTATATGGCAGCTATGCTGATGACGATGGTGCATGACTATCTCGGTTACGGGTACAGCTCAGGCCAGGTGTGCCATGGCTACTTTGGATGCACGAGGTGCATGGATGATACAACGTCTCAGCAGCTTACATCAGTGAAAGATGACGGGTCTGGGAAAATCGTGTATATGAGGCATCATAGATGGCTTGAAAAGGATGCCATGTGGAGAAAATGTGGAGATCGATTCAATGGTTTGCCTGAGCATCGGGGACCTGCACGTAAGAGGAATGACGCCAAAATCAATAGATGTTGAATAACTGGGACCAGTGCCCCGTGCCGGGAAAGATGGAAAAGGCGGCAGAGCACTGCTGAAGGTATGGTAAACGAGGTATGTTTTCTGGGAATCGGAGTACTGGCCCAATCACGACATGCCTCATTGCCCTGATCAAATGCATATCGCAAAGAATGTCCTTGAGAGCTTGCTTGGCACACTGTGGAACATGCCGGAGAAGACCAAGGATGGGCTGAAGGCAAGGAAAGACTTGGAAGATTTGGAGAGAAGGGGGGATCTCCACATGCCCCGTAAAAAGTTGACGGAGGACATGGAGACGGAGACGTTGGGGTGCAAGGGGAAGAAAAGACAACAAGAAGGAGGAGAATTGTTGCCCCCTTCTTGCTTCACCTTAAGTCCAAAGGAGATCGATCAATTCATCAAGTGCCTTATGGGAATCAAAGTCTGTTCTGGGTACTGTTGGAACATAAGCAGATTTCTAGACACCAAGAAGAAAAGGTTCAGCGGGATGGAGTCTCATGACTCTCATGTGATGATGACGCAGATACTCCCAGTTGCCATTAAAGGGATAATGGACAAACACGTCCATGAGACACTTACTATTCTTTGCAACTTCTTCGACGTTATCTCTCCATCAGTGTGAAGCAGCTCCGAAGGCTACATGTAGAGATCCTTGTGATAGTACGTGAGCTTGTGATGTACTTCCCGCCCCCGTTATTTGATGTCATGGTGCATTTGTGTGTCCATATTGTGGATGACATCATCGACCTCGGGCTGACATTCCTTCACAACATGATGTCGTTCGAGAGAATGAATGGGGTCATCCAAGGATTCATTCGTAACATGTCCCGTACCGAGGGTAGCATCGTCCAGGGGTATCTGACCCAAGAGTCACTACTAGGAGAAAGCTTGGTAGTAGCATTGGTTTTACCCTTAACTGTAGCGTTGGGGGCAGCACTACTACTAACGCACTATAGCTAACCTATTAGTAGTAGCCCTCGAGTTGAAGTGTTACTGGTACCTACGTTAGTAGTAGCACTGGAATATATAAAGCACTACTGCTAAGCTAGTGCTACTGCTAATATTCCAGCGCTACTACTAATAATCCTGCTTCCAATATTTAATTCTCGTGGTATTTATGCCCCCTCTACGTATTTGGGCATGCTCTCAATACTAGTATCATCGTATCATAATAAACATGCATTATTCTCATCATATCATACACATAAAGTAGTCTCCTCATTTATACCATCATCATCACTATCCAACTGAAATATCATTATCCAACACAAATACCATCAAATGTCGAAAATAGCAATACACACAAGTCATGGCACACCCACAAGTTTCATCATCCCTATATAAACCATCATGTAGAAGAGAAGAGCGATCAACATGAGCAAGAGAGCGACCATGTAGTACTTCTTGAGGCACCGGTTTCGCTCCATCTCTTGCCATAGCATCCACCTCAAGTAACTGTTTTCCTCTTCGGCTCTGCTGTGGAACCCTTTGTGGCTAGCGCCCGGGTACCTGTCCACCTGGGCCTGAGCGTCTTGCCAGTGGTCGTACACTCCTGGAACCCTCCCAATGAATACGGCGTAGAAATCCTACGCCATCTACGATCTATGTACCTGCATCATAAGTTGATTAACAACGATATATAATATGCAACATAATGTACTTGAGAAACACATAGAGGCATAGTTAGCAGAATACAATGAGTAAACAAAAATAACGAAATTCCTCATACACAAACTAATTAACTAGAGCGATGTATACGCTAGTTCATAGAAAGACGGTAGTACTAATTATAAACACACATTGTCATCGTCAATCACTCCTCCATGTCATCTCCCCAACCTTCATAGACAGGGATGAATGACCCGATCTTGTTGAAAGGCTTTAGGTGCAGACGTTGAGCGCGTAGGAGTTCTTCGACATTCTCCCGCCTCATTGGCCCATGGAAGAACATCCCTCCTTGTTCGACGACCTTCTTCATGATCATTTGGGAAAGTTCACACTATATGTGATAAACCTCAGCTTGGATTAAATGATCCGGTGTCCTTCCTATGCTTGTGACCCACTTGACAATCTCGGCATCGCCGGAATTAGCTGACATGCGAAGGCGTTGTTTATCCCTTCTGTACTCGATCATGTGATGCATGAGGTAGAATCCATCAGCCTTACTACCATTCGGTTGCTGGATGCAGCAGAAGTCGGTCTTATGGACGAATGCTGGCACTTGATTCTTGTACTTTTTCACCTGGATATATCCACCAGTAAGGTTGAAGGTTAAAATGACACTATTGAGAACACTCTTTATGTGCGTGAAATCCTTTTTCTCGATATTCTTCGGTGAGTCCAAGTACACAGCATGGGAGTATTGTGGGTACAGATAGATGAGGATGCCCCCCCCCCCGATGTGCAAAATAGGTACATCTCAAATTAGCCTCAATGCTTGCAAAGGAATGATCAAAACTTATGAAAGGATATCGGCGGATGACTTACATGGGATGATAAGGTAGGAGAATCGTTTCCTTGTCCTTATTAGCGATCATGAAATCGCAGATGTACTTTCTTGCATAGTCATGGTGCTCTTTGCAAACTGCCAAGAAGCTCCCGTGCATATAGTATGGATCCACGATGCAGATATATCTATGTTCTCGCGCCTGATGATGTAGTTGAGATACATCGCATACAGGCGGATGGTCATGTGGAACATGTCGTAGATGTAGTCAAATCGCAGGATGAACTTATCCGCGGGCCATCTGGCGACGTATTGTATCGCACCCAGAACCTGAGCCGGGTAAAGCGGGTATGATGATTTTTTCCGGGCTGAGAAGTCTTCTCTCTATGGCCAGCACATCATCATGAAGTCTCCTTAGATCATTGTTCTGTATGTTCTCTTGCGCTTTTTGAGGTAGGAACGGGTTGTCGGCAACATGGAAACGATCTGCACCTATAACAAGTATTGTGTCTACCTCCTGGGATTTAGAGGCGGCTGGCTGCTTGAAGCAGCTCTAGCACCTTTAGATCCTTTGTTCTCCGGTCTCCTCCTTCACTTCTTGGCGGGTGGCGGTAGTGAGCCCTCCATACCTTCCCTAACCGCCACCCCAGCGTCATCGGGTTAATTACCACCGGACGGCCCCCGTGTTTCTCTTCTTGGGTAGAGGCAGCATCTGGAGGCGTCTCCTACGAGGATCGCATGAAGAGAGACTAGTTGCACTCACATGTAGGACGTTGCGGCTCGGACAATTCAGGCATCGTCAAGTCATCTCCATGCTCATAGCCTGAGTCATACTCCTGAGCGTCGTCATAGCCGGTAATTATATACTGGCGAGGGTCATCAGCATCCTCCTCCATGACATCATCAGCATTGGCTTCTTCATGGGGGCGACGTCAGCTCGCATTAATGGAGGCTCTCCCTCGCCGCGTCGACCGCTATCACCCGCCATGATAGATGTAGGTAATTGGGTAGGTGGTGTGGTGTTCATACCTTGTTGAGTAGTTGTCATTGATGTGCTACCGGGCACCTTGACACAAAGGTGAGTCTTCGGCCAAGGTAAGATCCAGCTCTTGCATGCACCAATATATTTAGTGGTCTCGTTGTTATCGACTAGTGTTGGAAGAGGCAAATCCTTGAGGCTCCGCTTTCACACTGGCCACACAAATTTTGAAGACGCCATGGGGCATCTGTCGGTTGTGGAGCATGTGGTCCTTTGGCTTCATGATTGTTGCATTTCCCACATCCACCTTCTGGCCATTGACATCATATAGTAGGGTGAATGGGGTTTCGGCAGCCTGCGAAGACATGACTACGATGTCAGACATCCTCATGCAAATGAAATGGATGACTATATAGACATACTGGTGAAGAGTGTATGATGCATAATTACCATGATGGCATCGAGATCAGCCAAAGACGAAGCCCCATCGAACACACTAGAGACAGGGGACGGACTGCTATGAACCGGAGCGAGACCAGGTACGGGAGCATGTGTGGTTGAGTGAGCGGGTGTTGGTGGTGCGATGATCGCGGAGTTGCTCCAGAAAAAGCTGAGAAGGGGAAAGTCATGTGGCCATTTTTCTAGATCCCCCTCACAAACTCGAAAACTACCATAACTTATTGCCCAAGGAAGCTGACACAACTGCATTGACCTTATCGTCGATTACCTTGGCCAGCTCCCATTTGGTCTCACCTTTGCTCTTATCGACTTCTTGCGCGGCCTTCTCGTCTATGATCTATTGAGAAAGCTATTGTCTATGCTTTTTTTCCTCTGGCTTCTCTTGGTAGAACTTCGTCCACAAGGCACCATCTCCGACGCCGTGCACACGTCCATAAGATGGAGGTTTTTCCACCGAGCCATTTTTAAGTATGTTCAGGGCCCGGTTGAATAGGTTGTCCCCCGGAGACGACTCGTCGCTTTCGGCTTCCTTTTGGTGCTGCTCTTTCTGCAAAAGGAACGTGGATGGTTTATAAATGTGACAAAACTTGTTGCCGAATTGATTGGAAGCTAATTAATATAAGGTGGTAATAGAATAATTACCAGTCGCCTCATGAACTCCCTCGTGTTTGGGTCCGTGTAGAAGACCTTATTGACGGGGTCACACTAGTGTCGGGCCCTGATCCGGTCACGCTCCTGCGGGTCGGGTGTAACGCCCAAGATGCGGTCCTATCCTTATTTTAGCGCGAGGGCCTCGACAGGGGTAGAACCGCATCTCATCATTTCACAAGAATGGATATCGATACAAGTACATGTACTGAAAATATGAGTATAAAGAGTTGGCTTACACTCGCCACAAGCTACATCAAAGTCACATCAGTACAATACATACAATCATCAAGAAGAAGAGCAGGGTTCGGCTGCGGATGAAAACAAACGATAAAATAATGACGTACATCCTTAATATGTGAGGTTGCCGGCCTGGAACCCATCCTAGATCGATGAAGAAGAAGAAGAAACTCCAAATGAACAATCAACGCGCTCGCGTCAAGTAACCCTTTACCTGTACCTGCAACTGGTGTTGTAGTGATCTGTGAGCCGCAGGGACTCAGCAATCTCATTTCCAAAGGTATCAAGAGTAGCAAAGCTTAATGGGTGAGGTATGGTTAAGTGGTGGGGGTGCAGCAAGCGACTAAGCATTTATTTGAGGTTGCTAACTTACGAGTACAAGAATAAGAGGGGGATGATCTATGCATAATCATACGTGAACTTATAATTATCAAACGAATGATCCTGAACACCTACTTACGTCAGACATAACCGCACCGTGTCTTTGATGGGAGAAGGAGCTCACGAAAGAGACAATCGCAGTTACACACTCAGTTGGCATATTTTAATTAAGCTAACTTCAAGTTATCTATAACCGGATGTTAAACAAAGTTTCCACGTTGCCACCTAACCGCGAGCACGTCTTTCCGAAAGGTTTAACCCTGCAGGGGTGCTCCAACTAGTCCATCACAAACTACCACACGCTGCCATGGAATGACCTCAATTAGGGAAGCTCGTGATCTCCTCTAGTTCCTATTGAAAAACCTGAACCTCGAGATAACCCAAATCATCCTCGGAATCCCTCGCACAAGACGCTCGAGAAAGGTAAAACAATTCCAGCAAGGCCGCCCGGCATGTCGACGAACCTGATATGAGCCGCGTATCTCGTTCTCAGGACACGACTGGATGGGACTAGCTACGAGTAAATCAAAACCTCGATTTTCCTCACAGTGGCCTCGTAGGCATCCCATTTGGGACCAACACCATCGGTACTAGCGCCCCCTGTAGTATGTTTGAATTACTCCTCGGGTTCATGATGCCCTATGTTTCAATTATTAAAAAAATTATTATGTTGGGGAAATGTAGTTCCAATGTTGGGCCCTGCCAGACGAGCTTTATCCCAAAACGAGAATCTAGCGGGTCCCCATAACAACCCCAAGCATGTTAGGAGGGCTCATTTATGGAACATAACACCGGTAGCCGAAACTAAGGCGACAAAAGTGGAACAAAACACCAGGCTAGAAAGGCCGAGCTTTCACCTTTTACCAAGTGTATAGGTGTATTAAATTAATTAGCAATTATATGGTGCTATAACAAGGAACCCATGTTGTCACATGGAAGCAATTGCACCTGCAACTAGCAACACTATCAAATGGTTAAGCAAGCGGTAATATAGCCAATCAATGGTTTGCTAGGTTGTGAACAGGTTGAAGGTTTTCATGGCAATGTTGGGAGGCTAATATTTAACAGGTGATAGGTAGCGAGACATAACAATAGAAACAAAACAACTAGCATGGCGATGATAGTAATGGTATCTAGGGAAATGATCATCTTGCCTGAGATCCCACTTGGAAGAAGAACAAGTCCATGAAGCAGATGAACTGAAGTAGTCGAACGGATCCTCACATTCTGACACGCTTGCGGAACTCTATCGAGACGAAGCAAACCGGAAACAAGAATCAACACATGATATTCACCACGGCACAAACACGACATGCTGCAATTCACATATGATGCATGACCAGTTTCAAATATGCAAGGCATGGCATGACAATTCACATCACGCAAACACTAAACATTAAGTGAAGCTCAATATGCAACGAGTTGCATATTGACGAAACTCCTTTTTTTAATTATTTAGTTCACTCCCGTTTATTTCCACGGCAATATAAAATGTTGTTAAACATGGCAAGGGGGTGAAGCACAAATTAATCTACCTATCTAGGCATTTTAAGTGAGGTCGAAAATGACATATAGCATCTCCGAAACGCCACCACGTGTTACATTCGAATTCTGTCCAGATTTGTCTTAATCACATTTTATGTTGTTCAACGGAAAAACAAAGTGGTTGACGTGACTGTACTCGTCCTTCTAGTCCATCTACATATATGGCTCATCTCTAACGGAGCTACTGTTAAATAACTACGACCTAAACCGTTTCTATCACGTCGACACGCAAACATATGCAAAAAGCACGCTAAATAGCTTTAAATATGCATGAGAGTTGGAATCTTAATCTACGTGTTCTAGCCAAGTTACATATATAACTTGTCGCAATCCGACGCACAGATTAAAATCTACACGCGTTTTAAATTTAATGCTTTTTTCTGAAATTCGGAAATTCGGGGTTAATTATATAAATCCGCACGCAGGTAAAAAAACACTCGGGCCAAATTCTACGCGGTCCTAAATAGAACATAGGTGCCATATAAGTATACTACGCACGAGCAGGGCTTAGCGGGGCAGTGCTCACCCATGGGCTCGACCCAAGTTGGTGGAGATGGCTCGGGACAGAGGTGGGGCTCGGCCGGCGAGCTGGGGAGGCCGGCTAGGCTAGGCTCGGAGAGCAGGCTGGAGGTGAGTCACGGGAGGCTGGCCTGGCTATTGGGCGAGCTAGGCCGCTCGGGGGCGCTGCAGTTGGGCCGGGGTCGCCCACGCGCTAGCGCGCAGTTAACGCGACCAAGCGAGCGCCCGGCTTCCATCTCGAGCCTGCGAGCCGGGACGCAGCTTCACGCGACGGGGAAACGGCAAGGCACCTCCGGCAAGGCAAGGGCTGGCGGGGAGGGCCAGAGGGCTGGCGGGGAACTCGGATGGCGGTGGAGGCACTCGGGGCCGGTGAGGTTCGACCCGGAGCTACGACGAGGGGGCGGAGCTCCGGCAGCTGTGGGGCATAGGCTGCGGGAGGCGAGGGCGAGCCACGGCTCGGGCGGCTCGGCCCTTGGTAGGCGGTGGTTGTGGGCTGCACGAGGAAGCACCGATGGATCTGGGGCTCCTGTGGTCGCCCAGACATTGTCCAGTTGTGTGGACATTGTCCGGTGGGGCTAGAAGACGAAATTGGGCCTCCAATTTTGGATCTGAGAGCTGAGAATGATGGGGAAGGAGGGGATTTCGGGATTGGAGGGATGTGGGGAGATAAGTTGGGGTTTTCTAGGGGGTGGCTGCAAAAATGGCTAGGGGGAAACCCTAGTTGAGTGAGGGAGCTCCACCATGGGTGGTTCTTATATAGGGTTGGGCTATGGTGGGGTGGACCTCATCCGTCCGATCACGATCCGACGACCACGAACGGAGGAAGCAGCTAGTTGGCTCTAATGGGCTGTGTAGATGGGATATGTAGGGATGAGAGGGAAATGGCGTGGCCCATGATAGAGCTTTTAAACACCGAACGTCCGACAATTAAACCGGCTATATTGCCGCTATATAATAAACAGTAAGGGTATCAAACGAGCTCCGATTGCGACGAAATTTGGCAGGCAGCCTACCTACACTAAATTTAGACCGCACGCCAAGTTTCAACCGTATCTAGGAAATTTTTAAACACACTTTTAAGAACAATATTTTAACGATGTCGCGGGCGCATGCGTGTGTGGTTGGTCCCAAAACGGTCAACGACAAAAACAGAGAGAACCGGCAACTAATAACGGATGCAAGTTTTGAAAACTTGCGGTAACAGAGTGCCGATACAATGCATATGATGCGCATGATGCGATGATGAATGTGACAGACAAACTAATCGCACGGCGACAACGGAATAAAAGGGGTATCTTCTGGAGCGTCAGTCTCGGGCTATCACATCGGGGAACTCCGCTAAGGGGTTTGGGATTCCGTGACTTTCACGTTTGCCGTCCTCCTTGGCCCATACGTACCTCTTCCCCTTGTAACCATGGCTTCCGAGGCCGTGGGCAGGCGTGTTCCTGGCTTGTAGCTCCGTCATTTTCTCCGACTTTTACTGTGCTTCTTTTGTAGCGCAAGTCTCCTTGAATTTTTCGAAGTCCTCTTTCATTATTGACGGATTTTCAGCATGAATGTTGGACCACGGTTCATTCTTCATAATCAATTTTTTCACCCTTACTTTTCAGGCGGAAAAGGTTTTGGCGAACGTCACCATTGCCTTGCTGTTTATGGGCTTATCATCCCACGGAAGATTTTTTTTAAGTCCGTTCGGGGAACAAGAACCTATTGTGCAACTTCGTTAGGAGCGTGTGCTCCATATGTGGTATCTTCTTTAACTTTTCATCATTGATGTTGGCGGTTTCCGTGAGGATGCATCCTAGTTGATTGCCATAGCACTTGCGCGCTGGCTCCAGTGTCATTGGCTCTAATTTTGTGGGGTGCTTCGTCGTGACCACAATTTGTCTGGTGCCGAGCTCGTTTGGTTTTCTTGTCCTCTTCGGCTTCGGTCCTTCACGAGGTACATCAACATCATCACCGGTCTTGGGACCGATGCCACTGTCGCTACCAGTAGCAGTGTCGGTGTTGGGTTTGGTCTCATTGCCATCGTGCATCCGCATCTCCTGGTCATCCAGGTAATCGAAATAATGATTTTGTTGCTCAAACTGGTCTTGTTCGTTGCGACCAGAACCCCCGGGTTCATCGTGATTAGACATATTAATTTCCTATGATTATTTAAGTATTATAGTTTAATTATAGGCCGAATAACATGAATAATTATAGGGGACTATATTTGGTCGGAATGTTGATACAATCCCCTTTCCGGCAATTCTTGGGCACTCGAAATGTCCTATTTTTCACCACAAGTCATGCAAAAAATCATGGAAATTTTTGTTTTGACCTTTGCTAAAAAGTGGACATATGGAGGACCTGAAATTTGCCGGAACGGAAATTAATCAATATTCCGACAAAACATAGGCCACTCGGACATTCCGACAAAACTGAACATATTTTAAATTGACGTGACCGTGGCAGAAACGACCAACATTACTGAACGGAGTACTAAATTAACACAAAACAATATGTGATGAATTAACACAAACTTAGCAAGCAAAATTAATACCAATAGCAATCAAATGACAATAAAATATTTAATCTAGCACACTAGCTAACCTATTTCTTCTCCTCCTCCTCCTTTTCTTCCCTTTCTTCTCTTCTTCTTCTTCTTCATCTTCTTCTTCTTCTTCTTCTTCTTCTTCTTCTTCTTCTTCTTCTTCTTCTTCTTCTACTACTACTACTACTACTTCTCCTCTTCTTCTACTTCTCCTCTTCTTCTATTTTTCCTATTCTTTTCCTCTCCTCCTCTTCTTATCTCCTTCTTCTTCTTCTTTTCTTCTCCTCCTTTTCTTATTTTCCTTTTTTGTATTCTTATTTTCTTCTTCTCCTCTTTCTGTTCTTCTCCTCTTCTTCTCTTCTTCTTCTTTCTTTTCATCTCTTCTTCTTGTTCCTCTTCTTCTTCCTCTTCTTCTTCTTATTATTCTTCTTCTTCTTCTTTTCTTCTCCACTTCTTCTCCTCCTCTTTTTCTACTACTTCTCCTCTTCTTCCACTTCTCCTCTTCTTCTATTTTTCCTCTTCTTCTCCTCTCCTCCTCTTCTTATTCTCCTTCTTCTTCTTTTCTTCTCCTCCTTGTCTTATTTTCCTTTTTCCTATTCTTATTTTCCTTCTTCTTCTTCTAACCCTAACCTAACATTCCAGCAAAATATAGGTCACTCGGACATTCTGGCAAAACAAAGGATATTTTTAATTCGCGTGACCATGGGAGAAATGACCAACATTACTGATCGGAGTACTTAATTAACACAAAACAATATTTGATGAATTAACACAAACTTAGCAAGCAAAATTAATACTAATAGCAATCAAATGACAAAAACAAACCAGATTTAACCTAGCACACTAGCTAACCTATTTCTTCTTCTCCTCCTCTTCTTCTTCCTTTTCTTCTCTTCTTCTTCTTCCTCTTCTTCTTCTTCTTCTTCTTCTTATTTTATTCTCCGCTTCTTCTTCTCCTCTTTTTATTCTACTTGTCCTCTTCTTCTACTTCTCCTCTTCTTATATTTTTTCCTCTTCTTCTCCTCTCCTCCTCTTCTCATTCTCCTTCTTCTTCTTCTTTTATTCTCCTCCTCTTCTTATTTTACTTTTTCCTATTCTTTTTTCTTCTTATCCCCTTTCTCTTCTTCTTCCTTTTCTTCTTCTTCTTCTTATTATTATTATTATTATTATTATTATTATTATTATTATTATTCTCTCTTTTTCTTCTACTTCTCCTCTTCTTCTACGTCTCATCTTCTTCTATTTCTCCTCTCCTTCTTCTTCTTCTTTTCTTCTCCGCCTCTTCTTATTTTCCTTTTTCCTCATCTTTCTTCTTCTTCTAACCCTAACCTAATTCTAAATATTACTAACCCTAATAATCTAGCACTAACCTAATAACAATAGCAATTAAATGACAAAAAATAGAATTTTAAATATTTTTCTTCTTCTCCTCTTTCTATTCTTCTCCTCCTCTTCTTCTTCCTTTTCTTCTCCTCTTCTTCTTCTCCTCTTCCTCTTCTACTTATCCTCCTATTATTGTCCTATCCTCCGGTGCTCCACGGTCAATAGAATAATGGTTGGCGACCAATCTTTGATCGAGAAGAGTGGCCATGTAGCTACCACGAGCATGTTGTCTCCTTGATCTCTAGCTACAACACAACATGGGGAGGAGGGGGCGGCGGAGTCCGACGCGAGGGATAGAGGCATGGGGAGGAGGGAGCAGGGGGCTTACAGAAGCGGGAGGGGAGGTGGTCGACTGGGGTCACATGGAGGGGTCGAGGGCGCGCGTGCAGGGAGGGGTAGGGAGGGCTCCGGCGGGAAGAGAAGGCGACACAAGAGCGCGCGGAGGAGAGGGGGGATACGTAAGGAGTCTTGATTCTTCTTTTTTTCATGTATGCTTCATCGTCGTCGTCTTGGTTCTTCTTTTCACGTATGCTTCATCGTCATCGTCATCTTCCCTCATCCGGTTGCCATATTGGTCGTAGTCTTCCTTGTTGGCGACTCGATCCATTCCGACGATGTTCCTTTTGCCTATCCTCACGACAAGAAGGCTGGGATTGGTTGGGTCAGTTATGAAGAAGCATTGTGTCACGTGGTTAGAGTGTACGCATGGCTCAGCTTTGGCGATGACGTTAACGTTCATGGTAGCGCTCTTTGCGTCGGGTATATACATGGTAGTGAAATACTTGTTTTCTCTTATGACGGATTTTGCCCACCTGACACGGAACATCATCACATCGTGCCTTCCGACATAGTTAAGCTCCCATATATCTTCGACCCTTCCGTAGAATCTTTCAGTTGTGTCGTTGGAGTCGGTCACGCATTCAATCATCACCCCTGAGTGCTGGTAATCAATGTCCATGTCTTTGGCCTCCGTGTAGAACGTGTACCCGTTGATATCTTATGACTCATAGGACACGAGTTTGGGCGCGGGGCCATGTCCTAAGACGTGTATGAGAAACATCTTCGCACTCCCCTCTTTCGGGGGATTAGCACGAACCTGCTCTCTGAACCAACACAGGAAAGTGGTGTTGTGCTCTGCAGTAACTTCGTCGTCCGTATTGCTCATCCCCTGATCACGGTACTTCTTTGCGATGATTTCTTTGTGTAGTGTCACATAATCATCTACCACATCTAGGTGTTGTAGCACTACTAAGTTAGCCATGTCAAAGTCGTCCCATCGATCCGAGTAGTCCACGTGCAATTCCCTCCGATCATTGTTGTGTCCTTCTCCTCCGAGCCTCCCATGGTGCTTGTTCATGGGCAAACCAACAATAGGGTCTTCTATGCCTATATAATTCTCGCAAAAGGAGATGCACTCTTGGATCAGATACCCCTGGACGATATCCCCTCGGGATGGGACATGTTACGAATGAATCCTTCGATGACCCCATTCATCCTTTGGAACGGTATCATGTTGTGAAGGAATGTCGGCCCGAGGTCGATGATGTCGTCCACGATGTGGACACACAAATGCATCATGACGTCAAAGAACGCGGGCAGGAAGTACATCTCAGGCTCACATAGTATGACAACTATCTCTTCCTATAGCCTTCGGAGCTGCTTCACAGTGATGGACTTTCGAGATATAACATCAAAGAAGTTGTAGAGACGAGTAAGCGTCTCATGGATGTGCTTGTCCGTTATGCCTCTAATGGCAACCGGGAGTATCTACGTCATCATCATGTGACAGTCATGAGACTTCATCCCGCTGAACCTTTTCTTCTTGGTGTCTAGAATTCTGCTTATGTTCCCACAGTAACCGGAACTGACATTGATTCCCGTAAGGCACTTGATGAATTAATCAATCTCCTTCAGACTTAACGTGAAGCAAGAAGGGAGCAACAATTCTCCTCCTTCTTGTTGACTTTTCTTCTCCTTTGCCCCTCCGCCGTCTCCGCCTTCATCTCCTCCATTGACTTTTTATGGGGCATGTGGAGATCCCTCCTGATCTCCAAATCTTCCAAGTCTTTCCTTGCCTTTGTCCCATCCTTGGTCTTCTCCCTCATTTTCAATGGTGTGCCAAGCAAGCTCTCGAGGACATTCTTCGTGATATGCATTTAATCAAGGCAATGAGGTGTGTCGTGATAGGGCCAATACTTCAAGTCCCACAAATCAGACCTCGTTTTCCATACCTTCAGCAACGGCTCCAGCGCCTTCTCCATCTGTCCTGATGCAGGGCATTGTTCCTAGTTATTAAACAACTCACTGAGTTCGGCACCACTCCTCTTTCGTGGAGGTCCTCGATGCTCAGCCAAACCATTGAATAGATCTCCATGTTTTCTCCACGGCTCATCCTTTTTGACCAATCTATGATGCCCCATGTACATGATTTTCCCATACCCGCCAACTTTCATTAATGTAAGCTTCTCAGACGTTGTATCATCCATGCAGCTCGTGCATCTGTAGTATCTGTGGCACACCAGTCCTGAGGTGTACCCGTAACCGAGATAGTTGTGCACCGTCGTCATTAGCGCAACTCTCATATAGAAATATTCTCTTGTGCTGGCGTCCCATGTCTTGACTAGCGATTTCCATAACATGTCTAGCTCCTCTTTCAGAAGTCCCATATACAGGTTAATATTATTTCTCGGTTGTTTCGGCCCTTGAATTAGCATGATCATTTGTATGTACTTTGTCTTCATGCACTTCCATGGGGGGAGGTTGTACATCCATACAAAGATGGGCCATGTGATGTGGTTGGTGCTCTGAATTCCAAATGGATTCATGCAATCAGTACACACACCAAGCACGATGTTCCTTGCATCTTCTCCGAAAAATCGATATTCGGTGTTGAATGCTCTCCACTAGCTAGTATTTTTGAGGTGTCTCATCTTTGGATCATCTCCATCATCGGGCTTATTCCGCTCCGCATGCCAACGCATTAGCTTTGCTTCCTTAGGATCTATGAAATACCGCTGCAGACGGGGAGTGATCGGAAAGTACCATACAACTTTCTGAGGAGCTTTCTTTCCTGCCTTCTTGTATCGAGTAGCATTGCACACTGGACACCTAGTTTTTTCCACGTGTTGCCCCCGATGAATGATGCAATCGTTGATGCATGTGTGGTATGTAATGTGCGGCATATCAGGAGGGCAAACGATCTTCTTGGCCTCATCAAAACTAGTAGGACACAGGTTCCCCACAGGAAGAACTTTATTATGTAGATACTTTAAATGCTCATCAAGGCTTTTGTTTGTCCATTTGTTTTTGGCCTTCGTATTTAGAAGTTCGAGCATGGAACTCAAGCGGGTAACCTTGGGATCACAACCATTATATATTGGAGTCTTCGAGTCTACTTCAATTTGGGCCAGCTTGGCCTCCTCTCTAGAAGCAACTATGTCGCTAGTCATACTCTTGCGCAGGAGATCTCGAACATGAGGGTCCTACATGATGATACGTCTCAAACGTATCTATAATTTTTGATGGTTTCACGCTGTTCTCTTGTCTTCTTTGTATGTTTTATGTACCTTTTTATATGTTTTTGGGGACTAACTTATTGATTCAGTGCCAAGTGCCAGTTCCTGTTTTTCCGTGTTTTTGACTCTTTTCAAATCTGATTTTGGAACGGAGTCCAAACGGAAGAAAAACCCCGAAATGATTTTGTCCCGAACGGAAGAAGTCCAGGGAGACTTTGGGCCAGGCCAGGTGGGCCCCAGGGAGCCCACAAGGGCCCACTCCGCCACCAGGGGGAGGCGGCGGTGGGCAAGCTTGTGTCTTCCATGGCCGCCTCCTGACCTAGGTTTTGCGCCTATATATTGCCAAATATTCTGCAAAAAATCAGGGGAGCCTCGAAAATACTTTTTCGCCGCCGCAAGCTTCCGTTTCCGCGAGATCTCATCTGGAGACCCTTCCCAGCGCCCTGTCGGAGGGGACTTTGGAGGTGGAGGGCTTCTTAATCATCATCATCGCCCCTCCAATGACTTGTGAGTAGTTCACTTAAGACCGACGGGTCCGTAGTTAGTAGCTAGATGGCTTCTTCTCTCTCTTGGATCTTCAATACAAACTTCTCCATGATCTTCATGGAGATCTATCCGATGTAATCTTCTTTGGCGGTGTGTTTGTCGAGATCCGATGAATTGTGGACTTGTCATAATATTATCTATGATGTATATTTGATTCTTTGCTGATTTCTTATATGCATGATTTGATATCCTTGTAAGTCTCTCTGAGTCTTGGGTTTTGTTTGGCCAACTAGATCCATGATTCTTGCAATGGGAGAAGTGCTTGGTTTTGGGTTCTGCCACGTGGTGACCTTTCCCAGTGACAGTAGGGGCAGCAAGGCACACATCAAGCAGTTGCCATCAAGGGTAAATAGATGGGGTTTTTATCATTGGTTTGAGATTATCCCTCTACATCATGTCACCTTGCTTAAGGCATTACTCTGTTCTTATGGACTTAATACACTAGATGCATGCTGGATAGCGTTCGATGTGTGGAATAATAGTAGTAGATGCAGAAAGTATCGGTCTACTTGTTTCGGACGTGATGCCTATAGAAATAATCATTGCATAGATATCGTCACGACTCTGCACAGTTCTATCAATTGCTCGGCAGTAATTTGTTCACCCACCGTCTACTTGCTTTCATGAGAGAAGCCACTAGTAAACACTACGGCCCCCGGGTCTATTCACATCCATCGTTTACAACTCCGCTTTTACTTTGCTTTGTTAGTTTGTTACTTTCAGTTCTCACTTGGCAAACGATCTATAAGGGATTGACAACCCCTTCATAGCGTTGGGTGCAAGCATTTGTGTTTGTGCAGGTTGGTGGGATACTCTTCCACCGGATTGATACCTTGGTTCTCAAACTGAGGGAAATACTTACCGTCGCTGTGCTACATCACCCTTTCCACTTAGAGGGAATATCAACTTGCCGTAGTAGGAGTATTTCTGGCACAATTGCCAGGGGTACACAGCAAACATCACATGACTGAACTTAGTAGTGCCGAAGTCTGCGGCGTGTCCGTCCTCTCTTCCATTCCATGTACGGACTTTGCTTCTTCCCCGTGTCCAGAATCTTCTCCGCCGCCATGTCCGGATTATTCCACGCCGCCGTGTCCGGACTGTTCCCCGCCGTCATGTTCGGACTCTTCACTGCCGCTGTGTCCGGCGCCATCGTCTTCGTGTCTATCGGTCATCTCTTCGTCTAGTCCAATGTCGTTATTCCCTGCCATGTGGACATCCTCATCATCATCTTCACTTATCGATCGAGTATAGCCATCCATGAAACCATTGATCAGCAAGTGGGCCTTCAAACTGCCACCATCAAAAGGGTCTAAAATTAGTCCTTCTTTGCATTTTGTACACGGACATCTAATCCTAGTCCGTTTATTTGCATACATGTCCATCACGGTGGATTGCAAGTATTGCTCCACCTTCCTTCCACTCACCTTCACGACTGCACGGTATAACAAGCAAAAGGGTTATAAACAAAACGCATGCATGCATGAAGGTCATATAAAAATTTGGCATGACCATGCCAAAAAAAAGGACATATCTTGTTTGCTCGAAATTTGCCGAAACGGAAATAAATCGACATTTCGGCAAAACATAAGTAACTCACGGGGCAGTCACTCACACAAATCCCTTCATATAGCAAACACACATATTCCCATTATTGAAATGCACAACTTTTTACTCACCTATATCCGGAGAGAGATTGTGCACGGCTAAATGAATAGCTAGATCTAGTTGTGTTCTGAGAGATGACTCTAGCTAACTAGTGGAGAGGGAGAGAGATGACCTAGCTAGCTAGATCTATATGTATTGAATGGGAGAGGGGATGTGTATGGAGAGAGTTAGAAGAGGCCATTTACGGAGGAGAATTAGGGTGGAGGGGGCATTAATGGGGAGAGAATAGAGGTAGAAGGAAGAGAGAAGAAGGGAAACAATGGTGGGGAAGTAACTTAGAGAGAGGAGAGGAGAAAGGAGGGGAGAGGGCAAAGGGGGAAGGAAGGGGGAGAGGGGGTGTGTGGGTGAAAGCTACCCACAGCCACGCATACCACTAGCACTTTTTCTGGAGCAGCGCTACTGCTAAGTGTGGCCCAATAGGAGTAGCACTGATTCCCCAACAGCGCTACTGCTATTCTACTTAGTAGTACCACTTTTCACAAGTGCGCGTTGCTACTACTACTACCATCGATGGGCTCGTTGGCCCCCATCTAGCAGTAGCGCCTTTTATATATCCAGCGCTACTGCTAAGGCCATGACCAATAGCGCTTGGCAGATCCAGCGCCACTGCTAAGTAGCAGTAGCGCTTGCCATATTCCACCGCTACTACTAGGCTCCTACCTATAAGGTTTTTCTGTTGGGGAACGTCGCATGGGAAACAAAAAATTTCCTACGCGCACGAAGACCTATCATGGTGATGTCCATCTACGAGAGGGGATGAGTGATCTACGTACCCTTGTAGATCATACAGCAGAAGCGTTAGTGAATGCGGTTGATGTAGTGGAACGTCCTCACGTCCCTCGATCCGCCCCGCGAACAATCCCGCGATCAGTCCCACGATCTAGTATCGAACGGACGGCACCTCCGCGTTCAGCACACGTACAGCTCGACGATGATCTCGGCCTTCTTGATCCAGCAAGAGAGACGGAGAGGTAGAAGAGTTCTCCGGCAGCATGACGGTGCTCCGGAGGTTGGTGATGACCTTGTCTCAGCAGGGCTCCGCCCGAGCTCCGCAGAAATGCGATCTAGAGGAAAAACCGTGGAGGTATGTGGTCGGGCTGCCGTGGAAAAGTCGTCTCAAATCAGCCCTAAAACCTCCGTATATATAGGTGGGAGGGAGGGGACCTTGCCTTGGGGCTCAAGGAGCCCCAAGGGGGTCGGCCGAGTCCAAGGGGGGAGGACTCCCCCCCCCAAACCGAGTTGGACTTGGTTTGGTGGGAGGGAGTCCCCCTTCCTTCCCACCTCCTTCCTTTTTTTTCCTTTCCTCTTTGATTTTCTTTCCTATGCGCATAGGCTTCTCTTGGGCTGTCTTACCAGCCCACTAAGAGCTGGTGTGGCACCCCAAACACCCATGGGCTTCCCCGGGGTGGGTGCCCCCCCCCCCCCCCCGTGAACTCCCGGAACCCATTCGTCATTCCCGGTACATTCCCGGTAACTCCGAAAACCTTCTGGTAATCAAATGAGGTCATCCTATATATCAATCTTCGTTTCCGGACCATTCCGGAAACCCTCGTGACATCCCTGATCTCATCCGGGACTCCGAACAACATCCGGTAACCAACCATATAACTCAAATACGCATAAAACAACGTCGAACCTTAAGTGTGCAGACCCTGCGGGTTCGAGAACTATGTAGACATGACCCGATTGACTCCTCGGTCAATATCCAATAGCAGTACCTGGATGCCCATATTGGATCCTACATATTCTACGAAGATCTTATCGTTTGAACCTCAGTGCCAAGGATTCATATAATCCCGTATGTCATTCCCTTTGTCCTTCGGTATGTTACTTGCCCGAGATTCGATCGTCAGTATCCGCATACCTATTTCAATCTCGTTTACCGGCAAGTCTCTTTACCCGTTTCCGTAATACAAGATCCCGTGACATACACTAAGTCACATTGCTTGCAAGGCTTGTGTGTGATGTTGTATTACCGAGTGGGCCCCGAGATACCTCTCCGTCACACGGAGTGACAAATCCCAGTCTCGATCCATACTAACTCAACGAACACCTTCGGAGATACCTGTAGAGCATCTTTATAGTCACCCAGTTACGTTGCGACGTTTGATACACACAAAGCATTCCTCCGGTGTTAGTGAGTTATATGATCTCATGGTCATAGGAACAAATACTTGACACGCAGAAAACAGTAGCAACAAGATGACACGATCAACATGCCACGTCTATTAGTTTGGGTCTAGCCCATCACATGATTCTCCTAATGATGTGATCCCGTTATCAAGTGAAAACACTTGCCTATGGTCAGGAAACCTTGACCATCTTTGATCAACGAGCTAGTCAACTAGAGGCTTACTAGGGACAGTGTTTTGTCTATGTATCCACACATGCACTGTGTTTCCAATCAATACAATTATAGCATGGATAATAAATGATTATCATGAACTAAGAAATATAATAATAACTAATTTATTATTGCCTCTAGGGCATATTTCCAACACATGGAGCACGGGAGGAGAGGAGAAGAAGAGGAGGAGAAGTAGAAGAAGAGGAGGTGGAGAAGAAGAAGATGAGAAGAAAACGAAGAAGAAGAGGAGGAGAAGAAGAAAAATATTTTGAATTTTGTTTTTTGTCATTTAATTGCTATTGTTATTCGGGTTAGTAATATTTAGAATTAGGTTAAGGTTAGAAGAAGAAGACAGATGAACAAAAAGAATAAAATAAGAATAGGAAAAAGGAAAATAAGACAAGGAGGGGAAGAAACGAAGAAGAAGAAGAAGAAGAAGAAGAAGAAGAAGAGGAGGAGCGGAGAAGAAGAGGAAAAACAGTAGATGAGTAGAAGTAGAAGAAGAGGAGAATTAGAAGAAAAAGAGGAGGAGAAGAAGAGAAGAAAAGAAGAAGAAAAAGAAGAACAAGAAGAAGAAGAAGAAGAAGAAGACGAAGAAGAAGAAGAAGAGGAAGAGGAAGAAGAAGAAGAAGAAGAAGAAGAGAAGAAATGAAAGAAGAATAAGAGGAGGAGAAGAAGATAAAGAGGAGAAGAAGAAAATAAGAATTGGAAAAAGGAAAATAAGAAGAGGAGGAGAAGAAAAGAAGAAGAAGAAGAAGGAGAATAAGAAGAGGAGGAGAGGAGAAGAAGAGGGAAAATAGAAGAAGAGCAGAAGTATAAGAAGACGATAAGTACAAGAAAAAGAGAAGAAGTAGAAGGAGAGGAGAAGTGGAAGAAGAAGAAGAAGAAGAAGAAAAGGAAGAAAAAGAGGAGGAGAAGAAGAAATAGGTTAGCTAGTGTGCTAGGTTAAATATTATTTTTGTCATTTGATTGCTATTGGTATTTATTTTGCTTGCTAAGTTTGTGTTAATTGATCACATATTTTTTTGTGTTAATCAGTACTCCATTCAGTAATATTGGTCGTTTCTGCCATGGTCACGCAAATTTCAAATATCCTCAGTTTTGCCGAAATGTCCGAGTGGCCTATGTTCTCCCGGAATGTTGATTCATTTCCGTTCCTGCAAATTTCACACCCTCCATATCTCCACTTTTTAGCAAAGTTCAAAAGAAAATTTTCCATGAATTTTTGCATGACTTGTGCTAGAAAATAGGACATATCGAGTGCCCATGAATTGCGGGAAAGGGGAATGAATCAACATTCCGACCAAATATAGTCTCCCTTTTATTATTCATGTTATTCGGCCTATAATTAAACTATTATACTTAAATACTCGTAGGAAATTAATATGTCTAGCCACGATGAACCCGGGTGTTCTGGTTGCCATGAAGAATACCAGTTTGAGGAAGCAAATCATTATTTCGATTACCAAGATCAACGGGAGATGCGGATGCACGATGGAAATGAGACCAACCCCGACATCGGCTCTTCTACCGGCAGCGATAGTGGCACCCTCACCAAGACGTCGATGACGTTGACGTACCCGGTGAAGTACCGAAGCCGAAGAGGACAAGAAAACCAAACGAGCTCGGCACCGGACAAATTGTGGTGACGGCGATGCACCCCACGAAATTAAAGCCAACGGCTCAGGAGTCAGCGCGCAAGTGCTATGGCAATCAACTAGGAGGCATCCTCAAAGAAACCGCCAACATCAACGATGAAAAGTTAAATAAGATACCACATATGGAGAACATGCTCCTAACAAAGTTGCACAATAGGTTCTTGTTCCCCGGACGGACCAAAAAAAACATCCATGGGATGACAAAACCATGACAAAGATAAACAACAAGGCAATAGTGAAGGTCACCAACGCCTTGTCCGCCTGGAAAGTAAGGGTGAAAAATCGAATCATGAACTGTGGTCCTAGATTCATGCTGACAATCCGTCACTAACGGAAGAGGACTTCAAAAAATTCATGGAGACTTGCGCTACAGAAGAAGCACAGAAAAAGTCGAAGAAAATGAAGGAGCTACGGGCCAGGAACACGCCTGCCCACCGCCTCAGAAGCCGTGGTTACGAGTGAAGAGGCACGTATGGGCCAAGGAGGACGCCAAACGTGAAAGTCACGGAATCCCACACCCCTTGCCGGAGTTCACCGACCCGCAGGAGCGTGAGTAGATCACAGCCCGACACTAGTGGGACCCCGTCAATAAGGTATTTTACACGGACCCGAACATGAGGGAGTTCATGAGACTACTGGTAATAGTTCTATTACCACCTTATATTAATTATCTTACAATCAATTCGATAACAAGTTTTGTCACATTTATAAACCATCGACGTTCCATTTGCAGAAAGAGTAGCACCAAAAGGCAGCCGAAAGTGACAAGTCGTCTCATGGGACAACCCGTTCAACCGGGTCCTGAACATACTTAAAAATGTCTCGTTGGATAAACCACCGTATTACGGACGTGTGCACGGCATTGGATATGGCACCTCGTGGACAAAGTGCTACCACGAGAAGGCGGCAGAAAAAAAGCAGAGACGACAGCTTTCTCAACAGACTGTCGACAAGAAGGTCACTCAAGCGGTCGATACGAGCAAAGAAGAGCTGGCCAAGGTAATCAACGATAAGGTCAATGAAGGTGTTGCAGCTTCCTTCGGCCAATTGGTTCCGATAGGTTTTGAGTTTGTGAGGAGGAATCCAAAAAAGGGCCAGAGGACTTTCCCCTTCTCAGCTTTGTCGGGAGCAATTCGACGAACATCGCACCACCAGCACCTCCTCACACAACTGCAGATGCTCCCATACTTGGTCTTGCTCTGGTTCATAGCAGCCCATCCTCCGTCTTTGGCGTGCTCGACGGGGATTCTTCTTTGGCTGAGCTCAACGCCATCACGATAATTACACAACATGCACTCTTCACAAGCATGTATATATGGTCTTTCGTTTGAGTTGCGTGACGATGTCTGACGTCGTAGTCATGTCTTCGCAGGCCGACGAAACCCCATGCACCCTACTGTACGATGTTTGCATCCAGAAGGTGGACGTGGGACAGGCAATGATCATGAAGCTGAAGGACTCCATGCTCCACAACAGATGCCCCATGGCGTCTTCAAAGTTTGTGTGGCTAGTGTGAAAGCGAGCTTCGAGGATTTGCCTCTTCCGACACCAGTCGATGATGACGAGACCCCTAAACATATTGGTGCATGCAAGAGATGGATCTTGCCTTGGCCGAAGACTCACCTTTGTGTCGAGGCTCCCGGTAGCACACCAACGACAACTCCTCAACAAGGTATGAACACCACCCCACCTACACAATTACCTGCACCTGTCGTGGCGGGCGAGAGTGGTCGACACGGCGAGGGACAGCCTCCATTAGTTCCAGCTGACGTCGGCCCCGTCGAAGAAGCAAATACTGATGATGCCATGGAGGAGGATGCTAATGACGATGCCCAAGAATATGACACAGGCTATGAGCATGGAGATGACTTGATGATGCCTGAATTGCTGGAGCCGCAACGTCCTACGGGTGATTGCAAAAAGTCTCTCTTCATGTGATCCTCACATGAGATGCCTCCAAATGCCACCTCTTCCCAGCAAGAATAACACGGGGGCCATCTGCTGGGAATTAGCCCGATGACTCTGGGGGTGGTGGTTAGGGAAGGTATGGCGGGCTCACTACCGCCACACACCAAGAAGCAAAGGAGGAGACCGGAGAAGAAAGGGTCCAAAGGCACCAGAGCTGCTACAAGCAGCCAGCCGCCTCTAAAGCCCCGGGAGGTAGACAAATTACATGTCGTATGTGCGGATCATTTCTATGTCGCTGGCAACCCAATCCTACCTCAGAAAGCGCTAGAGAACATACAGAACAATAATCTAAGGTGACTTCATGATGATGTGCTCGCCATAGAGAGAAAACTTCTCAGCACGAAAAAACCAGGGTACCCGCTTTACCCGGCTCAAGTTCCGTGGATAAGTTCATCCTTCGATTTGACTACATCTACGACATATTCCACATGACCAACCTGGATTGTCAGTTCATGCGCCTGTATGCGTTGTATCTCAGCTACATCATCAGGCGCGAGAACATAGAATATATCTGTGTCACGGACTCGTACTATATGCACGAGAGCTTCTTGGCAGTCTACAAAGAGCACTGTGACTATGCGAGTAAGTACATCTGCGATTTCATGATCGCTAATAAGGAAAAGGAAACGATTCTCCTGCCTTATCATCCCAAGTAAGTCATCCGCGGATATCCTTTCGTAAGTCTTGATCATTCCTTTGCAAGCATTAAGGCTAATTTGAGGTGTACCTATTCTGCACAGCGGGAGGGGGGTCGTCCTCTCTGTCTATACACACAATACTCCCATGCTATGTACTTGGACTCATCAAAGAACATTGAGAAAAAGGATTACACACACATAAAGAGTGTTCTCGATAATGCCATTTTAACCTTCAACCTTACTAGTGGAAATATCAAGGTGAAAAAGTACAGGAATCAAATGCCTGCTTTCGGCCATAAGATCGACTTCTGGTTCATCCAACAAACGAACGGTAGTAAGGCTGATGGATTCTACCTCATGCATCACATGATCGAGTACACAAGGGATAGACAATGCCTTTGTACGTGAGCTAATTCCGGCGATGCCGAGATTGTCAACTGGAGGCCACAAGCATAGGAAGGACACTGGATCATCGAATACAAGCTGAGTTTTATCACATATAGTGTGAACTTGCCCAAGTGATCATGAAACAGGTCGTTGAACAAGGAGGGATGTTCTTCCATGGGCCAATGAGGCGGGAGAATGTCCGAGAACTGCTAAGCGCTCAGCGTCTGGACCTAAAGCCTTTCAACAAGCTCGGGTCATTCATCCCTGCCTATGAAGATTGGGGAGCCCACATGGAGGAATAATTGACGATGAAAATGTGTGTTTATGATTAGTACTACCGGCTTTCTATGAACTATCGTATACATCCCTCTAGTTAATTAGTTTGTGTATGAGTAACTTCGTTATTTATGTTTACTTCTTGTATTCTGCTAACTATGCCTCTTTCTGTTTCTCAAGTACATTATGTTGCATATTATATATCGTTGTTAATCAACTTACGATGAAGGTACATAGATTGGAGATGGCGAAGGACTGCTACGCCGTATTTATTGAGAGGGTTTCAAGAGTGTACGACCACTGGGCAGACGCTCAGGCCTAGGTGGACAGGTACACGGGCGCTAGCCACAGAGGGTTCGACACCAAAGCCGAAGCTGAAAACAGTTACTTGAGGTGGATGCTACGGCAAGAGACTGAGCGAAATCGGTGCCTCAAGAAGTTATACATAATTGCGCTCTTGCTCATGCTGATCGCTCTTGTCTTCTACATGATGGTTTTGATAGGGATAATGATACTTTTGTGTGTGCCATGACTTGTGTGTATTGCTATTTATGAGATTTGATGATATTTGTGTTGGATAATGATGATGATGGTATAAGTGACGAGACTACTTTATGTGTTTGATATGATGAGAATAATGCATGTTTATTGTGATATGATGAAACTACTATTTAGAGCATGCACAAATACGTAGAGGGGGCATAAATACGACATGAATTAAATATTGAAAGCAGGAATGATAGTAGTAGCGCTGGAATATCAGCAGTAGAGCTTGCTTATCAGTAGTGCTTTAATTATTCCAGCGCTACTGCTAACGTAGGTACCAGTAGCGCTTCAATTCCAGCGCTACTGTTAACAGGTTAGCTATAGTGCGTTAGTAGAAGTGCTGCCCCCAGCGCTACTGCTAAGGGTAAAACCAGCACTACTAGTAAGCTTACTCGTAGTAGTGTATGGGAAACGAACCCAATCTGCACATACTTGGGCTCTCCATCGATAACGTTGGACAATTTGAAAGAATCACGGTTATAAATATATGCAAGTGCATGCATATTTATAACTGTAACCCTTTCGAATGGGAGACGCATACTGGTCATGCATACTGATGATTTAATGTATCTATATCTTGCAAGTTTCATTGGCACGAAGATCGGAATAGAGCAAATGAAGGGGGAGGAGCAGATGTCATTTGTGCTCACCCACGAACGCACGGGCAAAGTTCGTTGAACGTCCGGGGAGGTCGTCAAACACTAGACCCTCGCAGCGACAAAACAATTACACATGTAAATCCACCCAATCAACACAAATATTTAATTTTTATAAAAAAATTGGAAAATATATGACCTAACTCATAATTTACAAAACTATGACCCCTCTGCCTCTGGA
Organism: Hordeum vulgare subsp. vulgare; assembly: GCF_904849725.1. Classification (NCBI taxonomy): domain Eukaryota; kingdom Viridiplantae; phylum Streptophyta; class Magnoliopsida; order Poales; family Poaceae; genus Hordeum; species Hordeum vulgare. The sequence continues at coordinate 340,271,004 of NC_058519.1, forward strand.
AGGCCGAAGAGGACCTTTTCGGTCAACAGGAGGCCGAAGCAGTGTCGGGGATAGGGTTAGTGGCATCGGGGTGGCGTATTAACAGATGTGTGGGCGATTCTAATGGCGATGTATCAGTGACATCTTCCCGTCGCCACACACAGGCGTAGGTCCCTCGTGTCGTGTCGAGGTGTCGGGGTGTCGTGTAAGGGTGCCGAGGTGTCGTGTCGGGGTGTCAGGGTGTCACGTTGACGTGTCACGGCGTCGTGTCGGGATGTCCGAGAGTCGTGTAAGGGTGTCGGGGTGTCGTGTGAGGGTGTTGGGGTGTTGTTTTCTTCTTGTTGCTATTCTTATTTTTTTCCTATTCTTCATTTTCTTCCTCTTCTTCTTCTTCCTCTTCTTCTTCTTCTTCTTCCTTTTCTTCTACTTCTTTTTCTTCCTTTTCTTCTTCTTCTTCTTCTTTTTCTTCTCATCCTCCTCTTCTTCTTCTTCTTCTTTTCCTTTTTCCTCTACTTCTTCTCCTCATCTCCTCTTTTTCTTCTTCTTGTCCTTCTTCTTCTTGTTGTTGTTTTTTCTTCTCCTCCTCATCTTCTTCTTCTTCTTCTCCTCTTCTCTTCTTTTTCATCATCTTCTTCTTCTTCTTCTTTTATTCATCTCCTCATTTTCTTCTTTTCTTCTTCTTTCTCTTTTTTATTTTTCCTTTTTCCTCTTCTTCTACTTAATTATTCTTCTTTTCTTCTTATTTTTTCATCTTTCTTCTTCTTCTTCTAATTATCTAAACCTAAATCTAAACCTAGCACTAACCTAAACCAAACACTAATTACCCTAAACCTAAATAATAAAAAACAGAAAAAAGCTCACCTCTTGAGGGCCGGTGGAGAGGGCGGCGCGATGTTGGTGGTGTGGGGAGGCACCGGGAGGTGGAGTGGCGGGGATGGGGCGGCGCGGGGGAGCCAACATAGGGAAGGGGCGTCGCGGGGAGGGGGCGGCGTGGTCGTGGGGGCAGCGTAGGGAGGGGGAGCCGTAGGGAGGGGCCTGCACGGGGAGGGGGCTGGCGCGAGGGAGCCTTCGTGGGGAGGAGGGCGGCACCGGGCAAGGGGAGCCGCGAGGAGGAGGCCTGCACGGGGAAGCAATCGCGGGGAGGGGCGACAGGATGAGGGGGCAGTGCAGGGAGGGGGGAGTCGCGGGGAGGGGGAATGTGCGGTGGTGCGGGGCGGTGAGGGGGAGAGACAGAGAGGTAGCCGGAAGGAGAGAGAGAGGTGGGTACACGGGAGAGGTGGAGAGATGGGGGCCTGGGCAGACCATTAAGAGGGGGTGGCAGACAACAAATAGGCGGAAGGGTGACGGCAAAGGAATAGCTTATGGCAAAGAGGGGGAGGCAACCGCCTAATTCAAAATTTAATGGGGCCCACGTGGTCTCTTTGCCGTCTGTGTATTCCAACTTTTCTGTGTGCCAGCAGACGACAAAGAAGCACTGATGGCAAACAGTATCTTTGCCATGAGGCAGTTCTTTGTCATTTGTTTGTTGGCACCCGATGGCAAAGAGTCTCTTTGCCATCTGCCCAAAAACGGCAAAGATCACGCAGATGGCAAATTCCCTGATTCTAGTAGTGCAAATAAGAATCATATGATCCGGAGAAGACTCAAATCTTTTATGATGAATAATACAAACATAAGCCCAATATTCATAGGATCCCAACAAATGCACCGCACAATAGTGACTATATCGAATAGATCATCGTGTAGATGGGATGAACTTTGTATTGAAGAACATAGAGAGAGAGCCATCTAGATACTAGCTATGGATCCGTAGATCTATGGTACACTACTCACACATCACCATGGGAGTAGCAAGGTTGATGTAGAGGTCCTCCGTGATTGGTCCCCACTCTAGCAAGCTATCGGAATAGGTCCAAATGTGCAGACAATGGAACACATACTTGCAGCGACGGAAAAAGTGTTTCGGGAGCTTCCCTAGGGTTTGCCGAATATACGAAAATTTGTAATCGAGAGAACGAGATCTTGATACGATGGGGTGTCCCACAAGCTATCAAGGTGCGACCACCCCCCCTAGGCGCGCCTTGTTGGATTGTGGGGCCCCTATATGGCTCCCGGCCTGCTTCCGAAGTTTCCATGACTTCTTTTGTCCAAAAAAATCAACAAATTTTTTTATGGTATTTGGAATCCATATGGTACTGTAAACATGAAAAGCCAAAAACATGCAGAAGGCAACAAGTGGCATTTGGCACTAGGTTAACAGATTAGTGCTTGAAAATAATATGGATCAGCAAACAAGTGCCCAAAAAGTATCCTGGAATGGTAATATTATAGCATGAAACAGTAAACAATTATAGATACATTGGAGACATATCAGGGGGGATATCACATCTAGGGGGAGCTTTGCTCTAAGACATAAGCTAAGGCATCTCTAAATGGTGTAGACACATTAATGCATTATGTAAAAGTGGCAACCCCACTTGTGCTTAAACGATGAGTATGATCTATGATCAAGTGTTGTCACTTGGCTCCTAAGTCAATATACTGATATATATAGATGACGTTGTCATCAACAATTTATTGATATATACTAGAGAGGTTTGCATGTTTGACATATTTCATTTGCTATTTTATGATGTGAGCATGTTGGTATGAATAAATTTTCTCAATCAAGGACATCCAATTGTGATTTATTTGGGTTTTATTTTTCTATCCAATTGGATGTACAAGAATGCCTAGGTACCCCCGCTAGCTATCCATTATATTTTGTCTCAAATTCTATTCATTCTTCATCACAAAATTTGAAAAAACTCATTTTTGGAGTCGCCAGGTGAGGAGCACTCAAAGCCACTAATTCGACTAGGGTTGACTTCGTAAACCTCCTAAGTGACTTTCTGTGTGACCAATTTCTACAAACTCACATTCGCCGAAAACATTAGGATGATCAGGTTTTCCTATCTCGGTACAACCTGACACAAAATTTTGACGTCACCTAGTTTCTTTGTCAACTGAGAGTTATGAACTTTGGTGACACCAATTTTTTCTTCTCGGTGTCACCGACAGCGTATGGGTATATATATCCGCGCGATGGACTTTGAAAATGTCTTCAAAGCCTCCACTCCCTCACCCATTGCTGTTGCCGCCCTATATACGGACATTCGCCATCAACACGAACTGATGCAGAGCATCCTACGATCTGTTGGAAATATCCCCTAGAGGCAATGATAAATAGTTATTATTATATTTCCTGTTACAAGATAATCGTTTATTATCCATGCTATAATTGTATTAAATGAAAACATAGATAGATGTGTGGATACATAGACAAAACAATTGTCGGGGGGATAACCCCGGGGTAGGCTCATCGAGCCTGCTCCTTCATTTCCTGCCCAAAGGGGATGACCAAGTATGATTCTCCAAGGCCCAAGTCTTCTGGCCGGCTAGGTTGCGCCTGCCGGCTTGAGGATGAGGCGGCCAACTCTCTAGCCGGCCAGGCAACCCCTGCCGACTAGAGGCGAGACGGAACCTCTTCCTGACCTTCTTGGCCAAGCGAGCCGGCTAGGAATGAGGCGATCGTGCCCAAGCCAGCTACCCAAGCAGGTTAGCCCGCCGGGGATCTCAAGTTACATCAGATCGTAGGTCATGACAAGACCCTACGATTAAAGGTAGCTACGCGTCAGCAAAGGTACTGGATCGGAGTGCCCGACAGGTACGAGCGTCGGCGGCCACGCCGCTGACCTACCCCGGCTCTGATCCATCACCCAGCATAGTGTCGGACCGTCAAACTCCCACTCCATTACCGCACTCGGCGTGGGGAACAGTGGGGGCGGTCGTACTATCTGCCCATGACGAATCTCGCTGGACGACGCCGGACGTTTAGCGCGTTCTCGGCGTCACCTTACGCGAGAGCTTCATTGGCTAGCCGGCGGGTCCCACAACCAGACGAGATCTCGCAGGCGGCGGGCCCCTCAAGCGACAAGACAAGACCCTTGTGGGCCCCATGGCCAGCCGGCGAGGCTGCCAGCCGGGTCCCACTCTTGTACCCTTTATCCATATTGTAGGCCGGTGGGTTCGTCTATAAAACCCCCCGGTCACCCTCCATGCAGAGGGTCGGTCGAACAATATACCACACCCACCAACCACATAGAGAGAGGCAGAGACGAGCCGACTGCTCCCCTCTTCCTCCTCCCCAACACAGCTCCAGGAGCAACCTTGTAATCCATCCATATACATCATACACTTCGGCAGGACTAGGGGTCTTATCTCTACGGATAGCCCTGAACCTGGGTACATCGTGCGTTCCATGCTTGTACCAACGTCGTCCCCAGCGCCCTCTGTTGTCCCTTTGGTTCTCACCGACTTTAGCCTACCTATGGCATATGTTGTGAGTATTCACCGACATTTGGCGCCCACCGTGGGGCCGACCGCAGCATCGGCTGGCTTTACGCGCTGGGCGGGGCCCCGCACCTACACCACCGGATGCATCACGTCCGGATCGATCTACATGCCCGTGGAGCCCGCTTTCGATGAGGCAACTGCGATGATGATCGACGTCCCCGTCCACCATGCGGATTCGGACGAAGATTTCGATGACGAGGCGCCCCCTAGCGTCGTCATCGCTGCTATGGAGAACCTCAGCGTTCTCTTTAGCGACCTGCGTCTCAACGACGGTCCTTGCTAATTCGGCGAGGACTTCGACGTTGAGGCGCTATGCGCCAGCTTCAGTAGGCTCTCTATCGCTGAGATGCCTGCACATGAAGGGTACCCTAGCAACGTACTCGTCTTTGACGGCCCTCCGCCGTCGGTGGGGTTCTTCACCCCGTACCATGTCGCTGCCGTCTCCAACGTCGTGGAGGTGATGGTTATCGGTGCTGGCACCAACACGGCTCATGGCACTACAAGAAAAACGCTCAATTATGACCAAAAATAATGACGATGGTTTAATTGGTCATTGACCCATGACCAAAATTCTGAAATTAGTCATGGCAAGTCTAAGAGGGTCCAAAGCCTATAACGTTATGACCTTTTGCGTCCATTAGGTCATGATCCTATTGCACATAATGGTCATTAAGATGTGTAGAATTATTTATGATCATATTTCAATGCTACCATGACCAAATATAAGATCATAAACATATGTGTGGAGGTGACTCGACGACACCTCATCAATTTTTCCTATGTGTCATGTATAGAGAGAAAAAAATTGTTTTATACGAATATGGATGAAGTAAATGATATTAGATAAATACCAATAAATTATAATTATTCATTTTAATATACTAAATACTTTATAAAATACTATATAATTACAAAATGAAATATACGAGTCCATGCTAATCTCATAATTTGTAGACCCTATTTAGATAAATAATTTTGAAAGATGGTATAGGGTACCTTAACTTGGTGTTTGAGACAATAAAAACTTAAACATGACCTCGTGCCTTATTTTAACACAACTATTGTAAAAGTTCAGGTAACAAGTATTGAGATATAAAAAGTTTTCAACACATTATGTTGAATTTTTTTCCAATGGCAACCCACATGCAATTTGTATAGAAGTAGAAAGGTGGGAGCCCTTTGGAGATATATATCTTCTTTTCTTATATTTAAAGGCAAATATGTTTGCCTTGTTAAATATATGTTCATTCATTGATACAAGGATGACGTGCCTTGCCGATTGGCCGCACAAATGCTCTTTTTCACCGCATGTTCATAAAAAATACACCTAAACTTCTAGTATGTGTGACTGAACAATGGCAAAACTAGGGCAGACTGAAGGCAGCGGAGTCCGCATTTATCGTGCACTTTGAGGAGAAGATATTATCTTTGTATAAGTGCCCTCCTACAGTCATCTCTCTGTAGCCACAGATAAGGACTTAAGTAGGCCGGACCAAGTGTCATACACTTATATATTGATGTCTGTGATGATCATTTTAGCTTTCTTATTTGATGACATTTCTGAAAGGATATGATCCTTGGCATTGCAGAGTTGTCTTTCATACTATTGTAGTCTTAAATTTCACATCCGAACTTAACTTGTTATCAAATAAGTTTAGAACAAAATTTTGTTTGTTGAACATTAGTTTATGTTTTCTTGTTTTTTTTTACCTTTTATTTATTGCACGTGGCTTTGGCGATTTGGTGAGATCTCCGGGTTCTTTGTGCGCTGCGCCGGCCATGCCGGCGCTACTCCATCCACGGGGTTCGTCGCCAGGATTTATGCCCCTTTAGTTCTCCTTCTGCCCTCTCCCAATCCGTCGAAATACTTATGCACGATTGTGAGCACAACTTGCCGGCTGCGGCAGCTGCCATGGTGCTAGGTTCTGGCCTTTCCCAGATTCAACCTGTATTGATGCATCCTGCTAGGTTCTGAAGTTTTAGTCGTTTCAGTATGGGTGCACAAGTTTTAGTACGGCCTTGTCAGATTTGATACTGCGTGCCTTCTTCCTATACCTGCAAAGACAGTAAACTATTTGAAGCTACGGCACTAGTCGTTTGTACGACAGAATATTGGCTTAGTATTTCTGCTTTCGCTTAAAAAGAAATTTGTAGCGCATGTAAGGTAGCTGTAATCAAGGGTAGAGCTGAGCTACGGCCTCTTCCTTCTTTAACGAACAGTAAATTTTACAGAAAGATGGCTACATTTTCCTTACTACGAACAAGCTAAAAGAGAAACTGCCAAATTCCTAGGAGCCAGTCCAGGCCTTTTAATAGGATAAGGATGCATTCTTAAATTGTACAGTGTTTTTTATATATCTATTACTCCCTCCGTTCGTTTTTATAAGGCGTTTTACACAGCTGGTTTTGAACTGTTTAGAGTACTGTATGAATAGGCTAAACCATCTTATATAAGGGAACAGAGGGAGTAGTAATTAGTATAATGGACTGGGTACAGTAGATCTCTAGCTACGCTGAGACGTTTCGTTCCAGCCTTTTGTATTCAATGCTATTCTCGGTGAAATCAAGGAGATTAATGGTGACTTGCTTCATTTCTTTCTCATCCATAAACACACGGGACCATGCAGCCTTATCCAAAAAGTCATGCAGTAATTTTACGGGAATAATCTCCTTTTCCTTACCGTGCCTTTTCGAGGCATAAGAAGAATTCTCTAGGACATAATATTACTTGACAAGCAGCAAATCTTACCTCACCTACTACGGATTGTGGTGTTACAAACGCAAGACTAATTCTGAAACTGTAAGATTACCTCAGAACCATACTTTTTTTCTTACGGTGGATGCAAGCTGCATGCTTTGGTTTAGTGCGTGGGTTGCTGGGGTGAAGAATAAGAATTCTTCACCCTGCGTGACGGATAGTCAATTCCTATATATATACATACGATAATTTTTAAGACCTCATAAGTCATAACTAGATGAATGAGAAAACAATTTTCTACTGTTTTATCATTGGTTATCGTGCGTGCAATTTTATTAGTTTCCTTGGCCTTCTTTCTAAGCATAACCATCATTTTCTTCTTACAAGCGGCAATGGCAAGAGTGGCATATTGTGGAGAGAAAGAGGATGAGAAGAAACTTGTGGTTCTCATCCAATCTTTGTGAAACACTCTTTATGTGCGATTATGCATTTGTTGGGTCCTTTTTTGTGCACTTGCACTTGCAGAAGTATTCTGTTGTGCACATGTAAAATTATTTTGATGTGCACTGGTTATGCGTTGAACCTTAATGCGTGGAGTCGGTGGATGATGTATTGTATTTGATGTGATATGCTACTGAAATGAAATATATATTTTATTTGCAATCTTTTATTCTGTTGTACTTGTTTTTAATGGGCCTATCATGAGATATGCGTGCTTCTAGCAAAAAAATTCTTCAACCCAAATAAATCAAACATTTTCAATAGTAAAATAGGTATTGGGCTAGGCCCATGTAGGCTAGATTGATGGACTGAGATCTGAAATTTATGATGATTCCATTTAGTCACCAGCAATGTCACGTTAGCTTGGCCACGTCAGATCCTACGTGGCTCACACAAATGGGTAATGACGAAACCAAAATTTTGGTCAATAGAGACCTACGACCAAAATTTTAGAAAGGTCGTGTTTGTTCATTCTTGACGGCCAACTGTTGACCTTGTAAATTTGGTCAAAAATAGGTCAATAAACGACAACAATGACGAATCAATGACCAACATAGGGAGTCATAATTGACCTTATTTTATGTAGTGTGGTAAGGCATCAACAGACGCTGGTGAGCCTGTTGCTGTCACCGTTGTTACTCTTCAGGACGCTCTCGCTAGTCTGAAGACACCCATCGCCGCTTCCACAAACCCTAACGACGCTCGAGCCTCACTAGAGGAGGCTCGCAAGCATATCTTGGAGGAGGTCATTGCCGTCGCCTCGGCAAAGCGTCAGATGGAGGCTATGCAGCGCGAGTATAACCCCGCATACGGCCTGACTCCGATTTCCGAGGCCCCTAGCCGGCTTGGATCGGTCTGCAGCCGTGGCCGGTTCATTTCCAAGATCCTAGGCGGCAACCAGCCCGTCTACGAGACCCCTGCGGCCAACTTGTGGGCGACGCAGGCGGCCATGGAAGAAATACCAAGCCTAGAGGGCGAGGAGCGCGCCTTCCAGTAGAAGAGTGTCAAGGATCTCCTTGACGCCGCCAACGAACAGCAGACGTGGCTTGACCCCGGTCAGGCCCAGTCAGAGTCTCCGGGACCCAACCCCGGAGCGCGCTGCAACCCTAGCGATCATCACCACGCGGGGGGATCTTCCTCGCATCGCACCTCCGACCGGAGGGGCGAGGGAAGCCAAGACCGGCGCTCCCAGCGCCAGAGCGAGCATACTTCGAGTAGGCGTCGCGGAGGCGACGAGAGCGACTCGGCGTGCTAGGTTCCTCGTCCGGGGAGGACCCATGCCTCCGGTTCGCGAGGTGCTTCTCCGCTCGTAGCTCGGATCGACGCTCGCTTTCCCCAGGGTGACCAGGACGCCCGTAGGCGTCTCATCACCCTGGCCCAGTTAGCCCTCCTGGAAGAGGACAGTCCGATCGGTCCGGCCTGCTTCGGCCCCCGGATCCGAAGGGAGTCATTCCCCCGAGGCTTCACCTTGCCTCGGGACACCCCCAAGTACAATGGCACTGCCAAGCCAGAGGACTGGCTGATCGACTACACCACAGCCGTCGGCATTCCCAGGGGTTATAAGCGCATAGCAGTCCGCTACGTGCCACTCATGTTGGACGGCTCGGCTCGGACTTGGCTTAACAGCCTTCCAGCCAGCAGCGTCAATTCATGGGTGGACTTCGAGGAGGCGTTCGTCCTTAACTTCACTGGCACCTACAAGCGCCCTGGCCGGCCTCGCGAGCTAGCCATGTGCGTCCAGAGGCCCGACGAACCCCTTCGCGACTACGTCACTCGATGGACGGAACTCCGCAACTCCTGCGAGGTGGTGCATGAGGTACAGGCCATCCAGTACTTCATCGCCGGTTGCCGAGATGGAACCCTCCTCAAGCACAAGCTCATGTGCTCCGAGCCCACCTCTCTCGCGGTGCTCATGGCCAAGGCGGACAAGTACGCCACGGCCGACTCGGCGATGCAAGTCAAGGTGACCGCCTCGGACAACGCTGTCCCCACGCCGGCTACTCCCAAGCCAGCTGGAGACAGTCAAGGCGGCCAGAATGACAACAAGCGCAAGGCGGATCAGATGGATTCGCGCTCCAACAACAAATTGGTAGCCACCGTGGAGGGCGAGACATCGGCTCCCCAAGCCGGCTCTCAGCGGAAGCGCCCCAACAGGGGCAATACAAACTGGTTGCCCAAGCAGACCTTCGAGCAGCTTCTTGACACCCCCTGCAAGATACATTCTGGGGCACAATCGTCTACCCAAACCCTTCGACAGTGCAGCTTCGCACGCTGACTGTCGCAAGGGGAGGGCCTGCCGGCTGCCCCAGGAGCGCACGCTGCGCCTCATGCCCCGGCTCCCGGTCCTGCTTCGGTTCAACCACCGCCGCCTTGTGATGACGGTCGCCTCCACGACTACTAGCCCCATCAAGACAGAGCATTCGTCGTCTTCACTGGTGAAGGCGACGACAAGCATGGCCTGCGCCAGTGACGTCGCGAGGTGAATGCCACGGTTCCCCCGGTTCTCCAATACATGCATTGGTCCGACAGACCAATCACATGGAGTCAGGTAGACTATCCTGCGGTGATGCCGAACCCGGGCTCATACGGGCTCGTCCTCGACCCCACCTTTGCCTCCAAGAGGCTCACCTGCCGGTTCTCCCAGGTGCTGGTCGACGGCGGCAACAGCATCAACATCCTCTACCTCGACATTCTCTGCAAGCTGGGGCTCAAGGAGACAAACGTCCTCCCGACTAGCATTGTCTTCCAAGGCATCGTGTGTGGGCAGTCCTGCTCGCCTATCAGCAAAATCCAACTGGATGTCCTCTTCGGCGACAAGGCTCACTTCCGTCGTTAGTCCATATGGTTCGAGGTAGTGGATCTCAGCAGCCCGTATCATGTGTTGCTGGGCAGTCCGGCTCTGGCCAAGTTCATGGATATACCGCACTACGCCTACCTGAAGATGAAGATGCCTGGTCCAAAGGGCATCATCACCATTGTTGGCGACTAAAAGAAGTCACTCGAGTGCGCCGAAGACAATAGCCGCCTGGCCGATGCCCTGGTGATTGCTGAGGAGAAGCAGCAGATTGACCGGCTCGTGGCCCAGGCTACCGAGCAGCCGGCGATTCCTTCTCCTCCGTTCCAGTCGGCCGGCGAAGGCTCCTTTAAGCGGGCCAAAGAGACCAAGCAGGTGCCACTCGACCCTGCAAACCCCAAGCAATGCGTCACCATCGTGGCTGGCCTCAGCCCCAAATTGGAAGTCGATCTCGTCGACTTCCTCCGTGAGAATCGGGACATCTTCGCATGGTCCCCCAAGGACATGCCGGGTGTGCCGAGGAAGTACGCCGAGAACAAACTTCATGTGCGACCGGATGCAAAGCCGGTAAAACAACCCTTGCGCCGCTTCGCCGAGGGGAAGCGGCGCATAATTGGAGAAGAGATTACCCGGCTCCTTGCAGCCGGATTCATCATGGAGGTTTTCCACCCGGACTAGTTAGCTAATCCAGTCCTGGTGCTGAAAAAGAACAACACCTGGCGAATGTGTATCGACTACACTAGCTTGAATAAGGCCTGTCCGAAAGACCCTTTCGCGTTTCCTAGGATATATCAAGTGATCGACTCCACTGCAGGCTGCGAAATGTTGTCATTTCTGGATGCTTATTCAGGCTACCATCAAATAAAGCTGGATCCAGTTGATCACCTGAAGAACTCCTTCATCACGCCCTTCGGGGCCTACTACTAGACCAGCATGACGTTCGGTCTGAAGAATGCTGGTGCGACGTTCCAACGCTGCATGCAGCAGTGCCTACTGCCACAGATTGGTAGAAACATCCACATCTATGTGGATGACATCGTTGTCAAGACGAAGCAGCATTTCAGCCTCCTCGACGACCTGCGGGAGACGTTCGCCAACCTGCGTGAATACAAGATCTGGCTCAACCCGGAGAAGTGCATCTTTAGGGTTCTAGGCGGCAAACTCTTGGGGTTCTTCGTGTACGCTCGCAGCATCGAGGCGAACCCCGAGAAGATCAGCACCATCGAGCGGATGGTGTGGCCGGCTCGGATCCTAGACGTCCAGAAGTTCGTCGGCTGCCTGACGTCCCTTAGCCGGTTCATTAGTCGGCTTGGCGAGAAGGCCCTTCGACTCTACCAGCTCATGAGGAAGACGACGAAATTCGAGTGGAACGACCAGGCGGACGAAGCCTTCCGCGACCTCAAACGGGTCATCCCAAGCGTGCCAATCTTGGCAGCGCTGGCTGAAAGGGAACCCATACTCATATACATTGCAGCAACCACTCGTGTGGTTAATGTAGTGTTGGTAGTTCAACGCAAGGAGGAGGGCAAGGTACTGTTAGTGTAGCACCCTGTCTACTACCTCAGCGAGGTCTTGTCCGCCTCCAAGCAGAACTATCCCCACTACCAAAATATGTGTTATGGTGTTTACTTTGCTGCAAAGAAGTTGAAGCAATACTTCCAAGAGCATGCCATCACCGTGGTGAGCACTGCTCCACTTTCAGAAATCATGGGCAACCGTGATGCAACTGGCAGGATCGCCAAGTGGTCCATTGCCATGGCGGACCATGATATCTGCTACGAGCCTCGCACCGCCATCAAATCTCAGGTGGTGGCCGACTTATTAGTCGACTGGGTCAAAACCCAGTTCGAGCCACCACCCCCAGACTCTACGCATTGGCGGATGCACTTCGACGGCTCAAAGATGCAGACTGGTCTGGGAGCCCGCATCGTCTTGACGTCTCCGAAAGGACACCAGCTCAAGTATGCTCTCCAGATGCACTTCGCCGCCTCCAACAACGTCGCTGAGTACGAAGCACGGCCTCATGGCCTCCGGCTCGCCAAGGAGATTGGCATCCGGCGGCTCATATGCTTCGGCGACTCAGACTTGGTGGTGCAGCAAGTTTCTAGCGAATGGGACGCCAGGGACGCCAACATGGCAAGCTACCTCTTTCTCATCCAGCAGCTCAACGGCCCCTTCGAGGGCTACGAGTCTTCATCGGCCGGCTCCCAGCCTGGGCAACGGCTCCCGGAGCAGCCGGATCGTGGTGGGTGACGACGATGGCGCCGGCTCCAGGTGCTTGCAAGACGGCCGGCTCCGCTGGCATTCCGGCTAGCGCCGCCTCCTCGGCAGGAGGTGGATGGGCCGCATCCGGCGCATCCGGGGCCGTGTCTGGTGCGTCCAGGACCAGTTCTGGTGCATTGGGCGCTACCTCGGCCCTAGGCGAATCCGGGATCACCTCAAGATCCACTAGCGCAGAGGCGTCCGGCTCAGAGGGCCGAGCGTCCTCAGCCCTCGGGGCGCGCCTTGGGGCCGCCTCGCTAGCCGGCTCCTCCACGCGAGCATGCGTGGAGGGGTCATGTCTAGCCTTCGTACGCTTCTCCGCCGGCTTCTCGGCCCGGCTGGGGCGAGACTAGATGGCGGCCCTCTTCCCCGTGGCCGCGTCCCACCGGCGCTTGGACTGCTCCTCGAGCTCCCTGTGGGCACCGTCAGCTGCTGCCCAGCCGTCCCGCTCGGCTGCGGATGCAGTGTCTTCCTCCACGTCCTCCACCTCCCTGCCATGCAACATTCTTAAGGAACAAAGCTTCACACAAGACAAACAAACAAAAGGGGGAGGAACCCTTACCCCGCGACGATGGGCACCTGCCTCCTGCCGCCACCACGGCGCTTCTTGGCGCCGCCTGCCAGTGCTTCGGCTGGAGGACCCGTCGCCGGGCGCTTAGGAGCCGGCGTGGAAGCTGTGCACCCTTGCCCTTCTTCCTGGCCGCCTCGTCGGCTCCGGCCGCCTTGGCCCTTTGACGCCATCAGCGCGTCAGCGGCGGGCTGGTGACCTCCTCCACCCCGTCGGAGTCTTCCTCGAAGGCCGCATCAGATAGGAATGAGGAAGTCTCGTCGTCATCCGTCCAGTCTACGATGGAGGGCCGTGGATGCTCGCCAGAGGGCTTCATCCCTTTCGATTCCAGCGTGTTCTCTGAGCCTTCGGATGAGGCCGAGCGGGACTCGATCACGCCCTCGTCCTCGATCTCTGAGGCGTCGGACGCTGCCACGTCGGGGGCAGGCGGCTGAGTGTCGTCTGCAGCTTATCGAACAGTTGTGCAAAAGGATTCGACTGCTGGCTCAGCGAGACGGCCAGTCGCAAGACAAACAGCAAAAACAGAACATAAAAGAACACTTACCACCGGAGGCGGACGAGACTTGTTGGAGGGGATCATCCCCCATGACCAGCTCCCACTGTCGTCCATGCGGGCGGTGGAAATCTGGTTGAACCCTCGCGCTACCGCGCCAGGGGTGAATCTCTTGGTGGACGTCCGGCAGGGGTCATGTTGGCCGCTCATGTGGCAGACCAGATGGGGCCGCCTGTGCAGCGGTAGGATCCTGCGAGTCACCATGGTGGTGAGCAGGTCGCGGCCAAGGAGGCCGCCTTTCTCCAAAATATCTAGGTGGGCGCCGATCTGCGCCACCTCGGGAATCAGCTTTGGGAACTTTGCCGCCCATTTCAACTTCGTCGGAGGATTAATGTTGAACGGGGCATGTTGAGGGCATCTCGGGCAGGGTTGGTGTTCTTCACGTAGAAGAAGCCCTTCTGCCACTACTTGATGGACTCTTGCAGCGGCAACTGGGGGAAGCCGGACTTCGAGCGATGATGCACCAGTGCGGCTCTGCACGACGTCATCGCACGTGGCCCGACGTGCTTCTCCAGCGCAACCTTGTCCATCGCAATGGACAGCTACTTGAAGAAAAACAAGTTGCGCCAGAGATTGAGGCGGGGTTCGATCCCCAGGAAGCCCTCGCACAAGACCACGAAGGCCGACAGCTGCAAGATGGTGTTCGACGCCAGGTGATGCGGCTGCAGACCGAAGAAGTGGAGCCACTCGGAGAAGAAGGAGCTCTCCGGGAGCTCGAAGCGCCTGTGGAAATGCTCGTCGAAAACGACGATCTCTCCCGCGGCAGGGGTTGGAGCGGTCTCGGCGCCAGGGATTCGCACCACCACCTGGGAGGCCGGGGGCAACAGCCGGTGATGGCGGAGCGCCTCGATATGGCCTTCGCAGATCTCGCTGCCCAGCCAATCTCCGTGCGATGAGGTCTTCTTCGAGGAGGAGCCGCCGGGCATGGCTGTGGGCGGCTGGAGCTCGAAAGGGCTGGTGGCTCGACGATGACAGAGATGACGAAGATGAAGAGGACGAGCTCTTTCTCTCTGGGCTCAGGGAGGAAGAGGGCGTCGATGCGGGGCGAGAAGGGGGGCGAATGGCCTCCTCGGAACCCCCACATCCCATTTAAACCCCATGAAGCATCGTGGGGAGGGGATCCGGTGCGCGTGGGACCCCACTAACCCCGTGTATTACGGGCAGTAGGGCTTCCATAAGCCCAACCATCACAGAGTAAATCCGTAGAGGATCTTTCACGCGGAGGCCTAGGGGCGTCGTGGTGGGACCCAAGGCCCAGGACCGGTCCCGTCACCAATAATCACCATCATCACGTCAGGCCGGGCCTGGCACGTGGCGCGATCTGAGCGACCTCCAATGAAGCCGAGGCGTCACTTCAAAGCCAACCGGCTTCGGAGCCGGTGTTCCCTGCCGTGGATGGCGGTAGGAATACCAAGACAAAATATCAAGCCGGTGAGGCCGTCCATCCGCAGACGGCGTGCCCCTCCAGCTTCGGGGACTACTGTCGGGGAGATAACCCCGGGGTAGGATCATCGAGCCTGCTCCTTCATTTCCTGCCCAAAGGGGATGACCAAGTATGATTCTCCAAGGCCCAAGTCTTCTGGCCGGCTAGGTTGCGCCTGCCGGCTGGAGGACGAGGCGGCCAACTCTCTAGCCGGCCAGGCAACCCCTGCCGGCTAGAGGCGAGACGACAACCTCTTCCTGGCCGTCTTGGCCAAGCCAGCCGGCTAGGAACGAGGCGGTCGTGCCCAAGCCGGCTAGCCAAGCAGGCCAGCCGGCCGGGGATCTCAAGTCACATCAGATCGTAGGTCATGACGAGACCCTAAGATTAAAGGTAGCTACGCGTCAGCAAAGGTACTGGATCGGAGTGCCTGGCAGGTACGAGCATCGGAGGTCACGCCGCTGACCTACCCCGGCTCTGATCCATCACCCGGCATAGTGTCAGACCGTCAAACTCCCACTCCATTAGTGCACTCGGGTTGGGGAACAGTGGAGGCGGTCGTACTATCTGCCCATGATGAATCTTGTTGGACGATGTCGGACGTACAGCGCGTGCTCGGCGTCAACCTTACGCAAGAGCTTCATTGGCTAGTCGGCGGGTCCCGCAAGCAGATGAGACCTCGCAGCCGGCGGGCCCCTCAAGCGATAAGACAGGACCCTCGTGGGCCACCTGGCCAACCGGCGAGGCTTCCAGCTGGGTCCCACTCTTGTACCCTTTATCCATATTGTAGGCCGGTGGGTTCGTCTATAAAACCCCCCGGTCACCCTCCATGCAGAGGGTCGGTCGAACAACCACACCAACCACATAGAGAGAGGCAGAGACAAGCCGGCTGCTCCCCTCTTCCTCCTCCCCAACACAGCTCCAGGAGCAACCTTGTAATCCATCCATATACATCATACACTCCGGCAGGACTAGGGGTCTTATCTCTACGGAGAGCCCTGAACCTGGGAACATCGTGCGTTCCATGCTTGTACCAACCTCGTCCCCAGCGCCCTCCGTTGTCCCTTCGGTTCTCACCGACATTAGACTACCTGTGGCATATCTTGTGAGTATTCACCGACAACAATGTCCCTAGCAAGCCTCTAGTTGGCTAGCCAGTTGATCAAGGATATTCAAGGTTTTCTGACTATGTGCAAGTGTTGTTGCTTGATAACCGGATCACATCATTAGGAGAATCATGTGATGGACTAGACCCGAACTATGAACGTAGCATATTGATCGTGTCATTTTATTGCTATAGTTTTCCGCGTGTCAAGTATTTATTCCTATGACCATGAGATCATATATCTCACTTGCACCGGAGGAATACCTTGTGTGCATCAAACGTCGCAACGTTACTGGGTCACTATAAAGGTGCTCTATAGGTATCTCCGATGGTGTCCGTTGAGTTAGTATGGATCAAGACAGGGATTTGTCACTCCGTGTGACGGAGAGGTATGTCGGGGCCCACTCGGTAATACAACATCACACACAAGCCTTGCAAGCAATGTGACTAAGTGTAAGTCACCGGATCTTGTATTGCGGAACGAGTAAAGAGAATTGCCGGTAATGAGATTGAAATAGGTATGCGGATACCGATGATGGAATCTCGGGCAAGTAACATACCGAAGGACAAAGGGAATGAAATACGGTATTATATGAATCCTTGACACTGAGGTTCAACCGATAAGATCTTCGAAGAATATGTAGGATCCAATATGGGCATCCAGGTCCCGGTATTGGATATTGACCAAGGAGTCTCTCGGGTCATGTCTGCGTAGTTCTCGAACCCGCAGGGTTGTCACAATTAAGGTTTGATAATATTTTAGTATAGTTGAGTTATATGTGTGGTTACCGAATGTTGTTCGGAGTCCCGGATGAGATCACGGATGTCACGAGGGTTCCGGAATGGTCCGGAAACGAAGATTGATATATAGGATGGTATCATTTGGTCACTGGAAAGTTTCGGGCAATTCCAGCAGTGTACTCGGAGTGATGAATGGGTTCCGAGTGTTTACCGGGAGGGGCCCACCCACCCGGGAGTGAGCCCAAGGCCCTAGGGTGGCACCACAAGTCCGTAGTGGGCTGGTGGAGTCAGCCCAAGAGGGCTATAGCGCCACATAAAGAAAATACCAAAGAAAATAAAAAGAAAAAGGAAAGAGGGAGGTGGGAAGGGAGAGGAGGACTCCTCCTTCCCAAACCGAATTGGAGGAGGAGTCCTCCTCCTCCTAGCGGCCGGCGCACCTTGAGGGCCTTGTCCCTCAAGGCTAGCCCCTCCCCCTCCCTCCTATATATAGGGGTAGTTTAGGGCTTGTTGAGACACAACTTTGCCACGTGCAACTCATGCCTATTCCACATAGTTTTACCTCTAGATCGGATTTCTGCGGAGCTCGGGCGGAGCCCTGCAGGAGTAGATCATCACCACCACCAGAGCGCTGTCACGCTGCCAAAGAACTCGTATAATTCTCTATCTTGCTTGCTGGATCAAGAAGGCCAAGATCATCGTCGAGCTGTACATGCGTTGAACGCAGAGGTGTTGTCCGTTCGATGCTAGATCGGAATGGATCGTGGGACGCATCGTGGGACGGATCACGAGACAGTTAGTGGGATGGTTCGAGGGACGTGAAGACGTTCCACTACATGAACCGCGTTTCTTAAAGCTTCCTGTTGTGCGATCTACAAGGGTATGTAGATCTAATCTCCACTCGTAGATGGACATCACCATGATAGGTGTTTGTGTGCGTAGGAATTTTTTTGTTTCCCATGCAACGTTCCCCAACAGTGGCATCATGAGCTAGGTTCATGCGTAGATGTTATCTCGAGTAGAACACAAAAGGTTTTGTGGAAGGTGGTGTTCGATTTGCTGCCCTCCTTAGTCTTTTCTCGATTCAGCGGTATTGTTGGATTGAAGCGGCCCAGACCGACATAACTCGTACGCTTACGAGAGACTGGTTTCATCGATTGACATGCAACCTCGTCGCATAAAGATGACTGGCGGGTGCTAGTTTCTTCAACTTTAGTTGAACTGGTTTTGACCGAGGCGGTCCTTGGAGAGGTTAAATAGCAATTTGCACATCTCCATTGTGTTTTTTGCGTAAGTAAGATGCGATCATACTAGGTACCCATAGCAGCCACGTGAAACATGAAACAACAAATTAGAGGACGTCTAACTTGTTTTTGCAGGGTATGCTTGTGATATGATATGACCAATGACGTGATGTGATATATTGGATGTATGAGATGATCATGTTGTAATAGTTAATATTGACTTGCATGTTGATGCTACGGCAACCGGCAGGAGCCATAGGGTTGTCTTTAAACTAACGTTTGTGTTTGCAGATGTGTTTACTATATTGCTAAGTCATAGCTTTAGTAGTAATAGCATAGATAGCACGACAACCTCGATGGTGACACGTTGATGGAGATCATGATGATGGAGATCATGGTGTGGCGCCGGTAACAAGAAGATCATGTCGGTGCTTTGGTGATGGAGATTAAGAAGCACAAGATGATGGCCATATCATGTCCCTTATGAATTGCATGTGATGTTAATCCTTTTATGCACCTTATTTTGATTAGAACGACGGTAGCATTATAAGGTGATCTCTCACTAAAATTGCAAGACAAAATTGTGTTCTCCCGACTGTGCACCGTTGCGACAGTTCGTTGTTTCGAGACACCACGTGATGATCGGGTGTGATAGACTCAAGATTCACATACAACGGGTGTAAAACACGTTCACATTAAACTTGACGAGCCTAGCATGTGCAGACATGGCCTCGAAACACATGAGACCGAAAGGTCGACCATGAATCGCATAGTTGACATGATTAGCATAGAGATGCTTACCACTGAGACTATTCTCAACTCACGTGATGATCGGACTTGAGTTAGTGAATTTGGATCATGTGCCACTCAAATGACTAGAGAGATGTACTTTTTGAGTGGGAGTTTATTAGTAATTTGATTAATTAAACTCTAATTATCTTAAACATAGTCTAAGTCCATGTTGCAATATTTCTGTTGTAGATCAATGGCTCACGCAACTGTCACCCTGAATTTCAATACGTTCCTAGAGAAAGCTAAGTTGAAAGATGATAGAAGCAACTTTGTAGACTGGGCTCGTTATCTTAAGTTGCTCCTGCAAGCTGGGAAGAAGGATTATGGCCTTAATGCTGCGCTAGGAGATGAACCACCCGCTACGGCTGACCAAGATGTTAAGAACGATTGGTTAACGCGTAAGCAGGACTACTCAATAGTTCAATGTGCAGTATTGTATGGCTTACAGCCTAGACTTCAACGTCGCTTTGAGCGTCATGGAGCATATGAGATGTTCCACGAGTTGAAGTTTATCTTTCAGAAGAACGCCCGGATCGAGAGGTATGAGACCTCCAATAAATTCTATGCTTGCAAGATGGAGGAGAATTCGTCTGTCAGTAAACATGTGCTCAAAATGTCTGGGTAATCAAACCGTCAGCTGAGCTGGGGATTGAACTCCCGCAAGAGGCTATCACTGACAAAATTCTTCAATCACTGCCACCAAGCTACAAGAGCTTTGTGTTGAACTATAACATTCAAGGGATGAACAAGTCACCCGGCGAGTTACTCGCGATGCTGAAAGTCGCAGAGTCAGAACTCCGAAAAGAGCATCAATTGTTGATGGTCAATAAGACCACTAGTTTCAAGAGAAACGACAAAGGCAAGAAGGGTAGCTCCAAGAAGAGCAGCAAGACTGTAGCCAATCCAACGAAGAAACCCAAGGCTGGGCCTAAGCCCGAAACAGAGTGTTATTATTGCAAGGGACTGGGTCACTGGAAGCGCAACTGCCCCAAGTATTTTGCTGATAAGAAGGCGGCCAAGGAAAAATCAGGTATATTTGATATAGATGTTATTGATGTGTACTTAACCAACTCTCGGAGTAGTGCATGGGTATTCGATACCAGTTCTGTTCCTCATATTTGCAACTCGAAATAGGAACTGCGGAATAAACGAAGGCTGGCGAAGGATGAAGTGATGATGCACGTGGGAAATGGTTCCAAGGTTGATGCAATCCCCGTCGGCACAGTTTCACTTCAGTTACCATCCGGATTAGTTATGAACTTCAATAATTGTTATTTAGTGCCTGCGTTAAGCATGGACATTATATCTGGATCTTGTTTATTGCGAGACGGTTACTCGTTTAAGTCAGAGAATAATGGTTGTTCTATTTCTATGAGTAATATCTTTTATGGTCATGCACCCAATGTGAGAGGATTGTTCATATTGAATCTTGATAGCGATGATACACATATACATAACATTGAGACCAAAAGAGTTAGAGGTAACAATGATAGAGCCATGTTTTTGTGGCACTGCCGCTTAAGCCATATTGGTGTAAAGCGCATGAAGAAACTCCATTCCGATGGACTTTTGGAGTCACTTGACTTTGAATCACTTGACACATGCGAACCATGCCTCATGGGCAAGATGACTAAGACTCCATTCTCCGGAACAATGGAACGCGCAAGTGACTTGTTGGAAATCATACATACCGATGTGTGCGGTCTGATGGGTGTGGAGGCGCGCGGCGGATATCGTTATTTTCTCACGTTCACTGACGATTTGAGTAGGTATGGATATATCTACTTGATGAAGCACAAGTCTGAAACGTTTGAGAAGTTCAAGAAATTTCAGAGTGAAGTTGAAAATCATCGTAACAAGAAGATCAAGTTCCTACGGTCTGATCGTGGGGGTGAATATCTGAGTTTCGAGTTTGGTGCTCACTTAAGACAATGTGGAATTGTTTCACAGTTGACACCGCTTGGAACACCACAGCGTAATGGTGTGTCCGAATGTCGTAATTGTACTTTGTTAGAAATGGTGCAATCTATGATGTCTCTTACCAATTTGCCGTTATCGTTTTGGGGTTATGCATTCGGGACAGTTGCATTCTCTTTAAATGGCACCATCAAAATCCTTTGAGACGACACCATAGGAACTGTGGTATGGCAATAGACCAAAATTGTCGTTTCTTAAAGTTTGGGGATGTGATGCTTATGTCAAACAGCTTTAGCCTGAAAAGCTGGAACCCAAAGCAAAAAAACGTGTCTTCATAGGTTACCCAAAGGAGACAGTTGGGTACACCTTCTATCTCAAATCCGAGGGCAAAGTGTTTGTTTCTAAAACCGAGATTTTCTTGAGAAGGAGTTTCTCTCGAAAGAATTGAGTGGGAGGAAGATAGAACTTGATGAGGTTATCGAACCTTTAACCCCTCTAGATGGTGGCGCAGGGCAAGGGGAAACCCATGTCATTGCAACGCCGGTTGAGGAGGAAGTCAATGACGATGATCATGAAACTTCGGATCAAGTTCCTATCGGACCTCGCAGGTCGACAAGATCACGTACTACTCCTGAGTGGTACGGTAATCCTGTCTTATCAATTATGTTGTTAGACAACAATGAACCTATGGATTATGAAGAAGTAATGGTGGGCCAGGATTCCAACAAATGGCTGGAGGCCATGAAGTCTGAGATAGGATCTATGTACGAAAACAAAGTGTGGACTTTATAAGTACTACCTGAAGGCCACAAGGCTATTCAGAACAAATGGATCTTTAATAAGAAGATGGACGCAAACCGTAATGTGACCGTTTATAAAGCTCGACTTGTGGCAAAGGGTTTTTCACAAGTTCAAGGAGTTGACTACGACGAGACGTTCTTACTGGTAGCGATGCTTAAGTCCGTCCGAATCATGTTAGCAATAGCTGCATTTTTCGATTATGAAATCTGGTAGATGGATGTCAAAACGGCGTTCCTTAACGGTTTTCTTAAGGAAGAGTTGTATATGATGCAACCCGAAGGTTTTGTCGATCCAAAGAATGTTAACGAAGTGTGCAAGCTCCAGTGATCCATTTATGGACTGGTCCAAGCATCTCGTTGTTGGAATAAGTGCTTTGATGAGGTGATCAAAGCATTTGGCTTTATACAAGTGGTTGGAAAATCTTGTATTTACAAGAAAGTGAGTGGGAGCTCAGTGGCGTTTCTAATATTATATGTGGATGACATATTGCTGATTGGAAACAACGTGGAGTTTTTGGAGAGCGTAAAGGATTACTTGAATAAAAGTTTCTCTATGAAGGACATAGAAGAAGCTGCTTACATTCTAGGCATTAAGATCTATAGGGATAGATCGAGACGCCTGATAAGACTTTCACAAAGCACATACCTTGATAAAGTTTTGAAGAAGTTCAAAATGGAACAGTCCAAGAAAGGTTTCTTGCCAGTGTTACAAGGTATAAAATTGAGTAAGACTCATTGCCCAGCAACTGAGAAAGATAGAGAACAAATGAGTTTCGTCCCCTATGCTTTAGCCATAGGTTCTATCATGTATGCAATGTTGTGCACTAGACCAGACGTCAGCTTGGCAATAAGTATGGAAGACAGGTTTTTGAGTAATCCAGGAGTGGATCACTGGACGGCGGTCAAGAATATTCTGAAGTACATGAAAAGGACTAAGGAAATGTTTCTCGTTTATGGAGGTGACAAAGAACTCGTCGTAAAAGGTTACGTCGACGCAAGCTTTGACACCGATCTAGATGAATCTAAGTCACAAACCGGATACATATTTATTCTTAATGAGGGTGCGGTAAGCTGGTGCAGTTCCAAGCAAAGCGTCGTAGCAGATTCTACATGTTAAGCGGAGTACATGGCTGCCTCGGAGGCAGCAAAGGAGGGTGTCTGGATGAAGCAGTTCCTGACGGATCTTGGAGTTGTGTTGAGCGCACTAAATCCAATAACTCTCTTGTGTGACAACATTGGTGCCATTGCCTTAGCAAAGGAACCAAGGTTTCACAAGAAGACCAGACATATCAAACGACGCTTCAACCTCATACGCGACTACGTCGAAGGAGAGGACGTAAATATTTGCAAAGTGCACACGGATCTGAATGTCGCAGACCTGCTGACTAAACCTCTTCCACGGGCAAAACATGATCAACACCAGAACTGTATGGGTGTTAGATTTATTACAATGTAAATCGCATGGTGATGTGAGCACTGGATTATTTACTCTAGTGCAAGTGGAAGACTGTTGGAAATATGCCTTAGAGGCAATGATAAATAGTTATAATTATATTTCCTGTCACAAGATAATCGTTTATTATCCATGCTATAATTGTATTGAATGAAAACATAGATACATGTGTGGATCCATAGACAAAACAATGTCCCTAGTAAACCTCTAGTTGGCTAGCCATTTGATCAAGGATAGTGAAGGTTTCCTGACTATGTGCAAGTGTTGTTGCTTGATAACCGGATCACATCATTAGGAGAATCTTGTGATGGACTAGACCCAAACTGTGAACGTAGCATATTGATCGTGTCGTTTTATTGCTATTGTTTTCTGCGTGTCAAGTATGTATTCCTATGACCATGGGATCATATAACTCACTGGCACCGGAGGAACACCTTGTGTGCATCAAACGTCGCAATGTAACTGGGTGACCACAAAGGTGCTCTACAAGTATCTCCGAAGGTGTCCGTTGTGTTAGTATGGATCAAAACTGGGATTTGTCACTCCGTGTGACAAAGAGGTATCTCGGGGCCCACTCGGTAATACAACATCACACACAAGCCTTGCAAGCAATGTGACTAAGTGTAAGTCACGGGATCTTGTATTATGGAACGAGTAAAGAGACTTGCCGGTATCGAGATTGAAATGGGTATGCGGATACAGACGATCGAATCTCGGGGAAGTAACATACCGAAGGACAAAGGGAATGACATACGAGATTATATGAATCCTTGACACTGAGGTTCAACCGATAAGATCTTCGGAGAATATGTAGGATCCAATATGGGCATCCAGGTCCCGCTATTGGATATTGACCCAGGAGTCTCTCGGGTAATGTCTGCATAGTTCTCGAACCCGCAGGGTCTACACACTTAAGGTTCTATAATGTTTTAGTATAGTTGAGTTATATGTGTGGTTACCGAATGTTGTTCGGAGTCCCAGATGAGATCACGGACATCACGAGGGTTTCCGGAATGGTCTAGAAATGAAGATTGATATATAGGATGGTTTCATTTGGTCAGCGGAAAGTTTTGGGCAATTCCGGCAGTGTACCGGGAGTGACGAATGGGTTCCGGGTGTTTACCGGGAGGGGCCCACCCACCCGGGAGTGAGCCCAAGGCCCTAGGGTGGCGCCACAAGTCCTTAGTGGGTTGGTGGAGTCATCCCAAGAGGGATATGGCGCCAAATAAAGAAAATACCAAAAGAAAAGAAAAATAAAAAGGAAAGAGTGAGGCGGGAAGGAAGAGGAGGACTCCTCCTTCCCAAACCGAATTGGAGGAGGAGTCCTCCTCCTCCTGCCGGTTGGCGCACCTTGAGGGCCTTGTCCCTCAAGGCTAGCCCCTCCCCCTCCCTCTAATATATAGTGGTGGTTTAGGGCTTTTTGAGGCACAACTTTCCCACGTGCAACTCAAGCCTATTCCACATAGTTTTACGTCTAGATCGGATTTCTGCGGAGCTCGGGCGGAGGCCTGCAGGAGTAGATAATCACCACCACCGGAGCAACGTCACTCTGCCGGAGAACTCATCTACTTCCCCATCTTGCTTGATGGATCAAGAAGGCTGAGATCATCGTCGAGCTGTACGTGTGCTGAACGCGGAGGTGTCGTTCGTTCGGCGCTAGATCGGAAAGGATCTTGGGACGGATCGTGGGACGGTTCGAGGGACGTGAAGACGTTCCACTACATCAACCTCGTTTCTTAACGCTTCCCATTGTGCGATCTAGAAGGGTACGTAAATCTAATCTCCACTCATAGATGGACATCACCATGATAGGTCTTCGTGTGCGTAGGAATTTTTTTTGTTTCCCTTGCAACGTTCCCCAACACAATCATCCTCATGTACACTCCCACTACTCCCCAAGCCCCAAGTGCCATTGGACATAAGGTGAAATCACTCCCAAGACTCTCTCCTTTCGATTCAGTCGAGACTTGGATGCTTAGGTACCATGAAGGTGAGCTCGTAGACACACGGAGTAAAGGACAAGCCCCCACGAAGGTGAACGGCGAAGATCATCAAGTGGAGGCGCGCGAAGTCTATAGTAGTCGGATATACGACGCATGGCCCGGACATCCGGCGCTTGAAGACATGGCCAGCACAAAGGCAGGGTCGGCCATGCTACAACGGCCGGACATCTGGCCTCACCCCGGACATCCGGCCTCCGCCCGGAAATCCGGCTTGAAGACTCCAGCATCACGCCTCTCTAACCAGCGCCAGGACAAACATCCAGCCAAAGCCCCGGACATTGATATGTCTCCAATGTATCTATAATTTTTAATTGTTCCATGCCGTAATACTGTCATTCTTCGATTATAATAATTTTATAGCAATTTTATATCAATTTTTGGGACTAACCTATTGACATAGTTCCAAGTGCGAGTTGCTATGTTTCGCTTGTTATTTCCTTCGCAGAAAATCAATATCAGATGAAGTCCAAATGCCATGAAACTTTTTGGAGAAATTTTTGGATTAGAAAGAAACTTGAGGACCAAGGATGCTCACCAGTGCTCACCAGGGGAGTCCCATGCAGCCCACTAGGCACCAGGGCGCGTCCTGAGCCCCTGGCGCACCCTGGTGGGTAGTGGGGGCCTCGGGCACCTCCTCCACCGCCACTTATCTCTATAAATACCCCAATAATCTAGAAACCCTAGAGGAGAAGACAAAAAATCGTTTTAGCCGCCGCATGCTCCAGAAGCCAAGAGATCCAATCTAGATCATATTCCGGAGAGGAACATGGTCACGGAGAATTTCATCATCCTAATTGGTGCTCCTCCTATGATGTGTGACTAGTTCATATCAGACCTACAAGTCCGTAAGGAGTAGCTAGATGGCTTTATCTCTTTTTTTTTTCTCAATGCAATGGTCTCTTGGAGATCTATTTGATGCAACTCTATCTTCTACGGTGTGTATGTTGGGATCCGATGAATTGTGAGTTTATGATCAGATCTATGAAATTATATCCATTGATGATTATTATAGCCTCGTAGTTCTTCTCTGATATTTGGGTTTTGTTTAGCCAACTTGATCTTTTTATTTTGCAATGGGATGAGGTTCTTTGTTATGGGTTCGATCTTGGGGTGCTCAATCCTAGTGACACAAAGAGACATGACACACATGTATCGTTGATATTAAGGATAAAACGACGGGGGTCTATTACTACATGAATAGATCTTTTCTACATCATGTCATCGTTCTTAAAGCATTATTTTGTTTCTCCATCAACTTAATACACTAGATTCATGCTGGATAGCATCTCATGTGTGGAGTAATAGTAGTAGATGCAGGCAGGAGTCGATCTACTTGTCTTGGACATGATTCCTATATACATGATAATTGTCTTGGATAACATCATAATTATTCGCTCTTCTATCAATTGCCTAACAATAATTTGTCTACCCACCGTTTTCTATTTTCTTGAGAGAAGCAACTAGTGAAACCAACGGCCCCGGGGTCTATTTTACATCATCTATTTGCAAGATCTATTTTGCAATTCGCGTTTCCATTTTATTTGCAACTTTATTTTCATATCTATATTATCAAAAAACCGAAAAATACCTTGTTGTGTTTTAGTTACCATCACTTTATTTTCATCTATCAATCTATCATTTTACCATTTTATTTTAACCACGAGGAATTGACAACCCCGACACATGTTGGGTTGCGAGAATTTGTCATTTGTGTGCAGGCCCTGTTCCAATACCCAGTTAAATTGCCGATTAATCCCTACTCGTTGGGTCAATGAGTAGCCGATTAACTAATCAATCTCCCGATTAACTCATTAAATGGCCGATTAATTTGACGATTAGCCTATTAATTCCCTACTCGCCACCCAACCTAGTTAACAATTTTCTCAACAATGTGTGCAGGTACCGCTTATATAGTCTCGTCGATCTTCCTACTCGATTGATACCTTGGTTTCATAACTGAGGGAGATACTTGCCATCACTGTGCTACATCACCCTTTAAGCTTGGGGGGAAACCAAAGCAATCAGCAGGGAGTCAAAATTTCTCGCGTTTTCGCCGGGGAAGATAATGCCAAGATCTTTCAGGTTCCCACACATAAACTCTCATCTCCTTGCAATTACAATATTTCCCATTTGCCTCTCGTTTTCCTCTCCCCCACTTCACAAAATTTGCCTTTTTATTTGCCTTCTTTCCGTTTGGCAGATCTCTTGTTTGTTTGTGTTCTTGTTTGCGTAGTCACGATGTCTCAAGAAAACACTAAGTTGTGTGATCTTTCCAGTACCAATATAATGATTTTATTATCACTCTGATTGCTCCTCCCACCACTAGTGTGGAGTCTTATGATATTTTGTTATGAAGGAGCAAATTTTTTATACTCCTAATGAGGATGCCGCGTCCCATCTAAACACTTCCAAAGAATTGTGTGATATGCAAAAGAAGACAGATATGGACAATGATATTGTCAAGTTGAAATTATTTCCACTCTTTTTGCGTGATCGTGCTAATTTTTTCTTCTTCTTTGCCACGAAATAGTATCGATTCTTGGAACAAGTGCAAAGATACTTTTATCACGAAGTATTTTCCTCCCATAAAAAATATTTCTCTTAGAAGTCAGATTATGAATTTTAAACAAATTGAGCATGAGCATATTTCCCAATCTTTGGAAAGGATGAAATTGATGATAAGAAATTTCCCAACTCATGGTTTGAATTTTTGGATGATCGTACAATTTTTTATGCAGGATTGAATTTTGTTTCTAGAAATCTTTTAGATTCTGCCGCGGGTGGTATTTTTACGAAAATTACTTTGGGTGATGCTACTAAATTTCTTGATAATATTATGGCTAATTATTCACAATGGCATACTTAAAGAACTCCTACTCATAAAAAAATTAATTCTATTGAAGAAATTGATCCTTTGAGTGATAAAGTTGATGCTCTTATGTAATTAGTTGCTACTAAACATACTCCTATTGATCCTAATGATGTGTCTTTGTCTACTTTGATTGAGCAAAATAATTATCCCGTAGATGGGAATTTTGTCTCGCGAAACAACTTTAATAATAATGCTTATAGGAGCAATTTTAGGTCGTATCCTCAAAGTTCTTCAAATAATTATGGTAATTCCTATGATAATTATGATAATAATAATGCTAGGATGCCCTCGGATCTTGAGAATAATATTAAGGAATTTATGCATGCGCAAAATGCTTTTAATACTACGATAGAACAAAAGTTGAATAAGATTGATAATATGTCTAGAAGCATTGATATAATTTTGCATGATATAGAAACTCTCAAGAATAATTTTTTCCTAAGGTTTATATTAATGAATCAATTAAGTCTTTATATGTTTCCATAGATGAAAATAATAAAACATGCTATGTTTAGAGGTCAAAGAGAATTTTTAGAAAGAGCATTTCCCGATTGCTTTCATAGAAATGATGAAGAAATTAAAATGATTGGTGTTTCCTCTATTGATTACTTGTTTAGCAATGTTAAAATTAAAGATGAGGGAACTACAGACGTGTCCACTTATGCTAGAAGGCATTCCCATGAATTGGAGGGTGAAAATCTTACTAAATTTGTTTGATAAAAGTGGGATTGAAGTGGTCAAAACTTTAGCTAGTGAAGCACCCACTATTTCATATTACAAAGACTTTAATTTTGATAGTTTCTCTTTGATTGAGTGTATTTCCATGTTGCAATATATTATTAATTGATTCAATTCCTATGAACAAAACAAACCTTTCACTAAACATATTTCGGATGTAGTGACAAAATCTTTGGAAGAAAAGTTAGAACTAGAGATTTCAGTTCCTAGAAAATTATATGATGAATGGGAACCCACCCAAGATTAAAAAAAAATAGTTCCATGATTTATGTTATTTGGGTGCTAGTGTTTCCACAATTCTTAAATCTTTTTGTGATGTGCTTAGTCATACAAATATTGAAGAATGTTCTCTCAATCTGCACTAGACGGATTCTACTATTAAAAATCCTATGGAAAGAATTAATGATGTTCTTATTCTTACAAATATAAATTATGTGCCCATTAATTTTATTGTTCTTGATATATATTTTTTGACCGGCTACTGTAGGGAAAACCCCCCACAGCCTTTTTTCTTTTATTCCCATATAAAAGAGCAATATGTACAAGAAGAAATTAGAATGTACAAAGGGGAAGAGGAGCTAAGGCTACAAACCTCAAGGAGGCAAAAAGGAAACCCATTTAAGGAGATCATCCCTGAAACTAGCCTTAATTCTATGAGCTAACAGGGAAATGTCATGAATGAAGCCAGATCTCCATTTTCTGAACTTTGGCTGCTCCTGGTTGAAGACCTTTGCATTTCTGATAGTCCAGATGTTCCAACATGCAGTGAAAACCACCTCAGCAAAGAAGGGGTTATGGAAGATTCTTTTAGCAGCAACAGTAGCACTCCACATGGATGGACCCTGCCATGTGATCTGCACGTAATTCCAGACCCTGGTACTGAAAAGACAAGTGAAGAACAAGTGATCTCTGTCTTCCTTGACTCGAGCATGACATAGAACACAGAGATTGGAGTCGGAAACATTCCAGTGGCGCGGTTCAAGCATGTCCTGAGTGTTAAGCCTGTCCATGATGAGCATCCAGGCAAACATCTTAATCCTCATGGTACAACAGTTTTTCCAGATCCAGTTGAGTAAAGGATTTGGTGTAACACTGCTGTGAATGTGAGTATAGTATCTCTTGGCTGTGTAGGCCTTAGCATCTTTTCCCCATACCCATCTGTCAGAGGTCTGATGATCAAGATCCAGGTCTTGAAGCAAAGATTGAACTGAAAGCAGCTCCTGGTAAGCTTGAGCAGACAGTGGCAAGTGGAACATAGTGATCATGCTGTCATCAGAAAAGGCTGTAAAGACCTCTTGAGCTGTGTAGAAAGGATCAGCCACAAAAGAAAATAATCTTTGGAATCTGGCTGCCAGTGGCCTGATGGAGTTTCCAACTAACCAGGAGTTAGACCAAAACAGGAAGGAATCACCCTTGTTAGGCTGAACATATGTAACTGATCTGAATTTGTCAAGCCGTTTACAGATATCCTTCCACCAAAAAGAACCACAAAGGGCAGTTCCCTGCGGTACTTTGTCATGATAGTAAGTGTTCCAAATCAAGTGAACCCATGGGATATCAGCATGATTTAGAAATTTATCAACATGCTTGAGCAGGAGTGCTTCATTCTGGATTGCTAGGTTCATAATTCCTAACCCCCCTTTGTTTTTAGGTCTGCATACCAGATGCCAGGCAGCAAGAGGGGGTGAATGATCTTGCCCATTTCTTCTCCATAGACATTGCCTTTGAATTCTTTCAAGCTGCTTCAGTATGCCTGGTGGGATATCCAGACTGCATAGAAAGAAAATAGGCACAGAAGACAGTGCTGAGTTTAAATACTGTAGCCTTCCCCCCTGAGCTAGAAAAGATGAACTAGCACTAAGTCTTCTTTCCATATTATCAAGCAGTGGCATGAGATCAATGATTCTTGGTTTAGTTGTCCCAAATGGAAGGCCAAGGTATGTGAAGGGCAAAGATCCCACTTTGCAGCCAAGGGAGTCTGCCAGATCCTGGAGTTGTTGTGTAGGAGTGTTAACAGGTAGAAGGGCAGATTTGTGATAATTCACCTGTAACCCACTGGACTCGGAGAAAAGTAAAAGCATTTTCTTGAACTGCAACAACTGAGGTTTATCAACACGTAGGATGATAAGGGTATCATCAGCATGTTGCACTATGGGGAAATCCTTATCATGACAAGGTATGGGCAGCTGAATCAGACCCTCCACCAGCAGTTGGTTAACCAGAGTATGTAAAAAATCAGCAGCAATAGAAAAAAGCAGTGGGGACATGGGATCTCCCTGCCTGACACCTTTCTTGCACATAAACTTCTTTCCAGGCACACCATTGATCAGGACTGAAGATGAGCCAGAAGTTAGTAGTTGTTGGACCCAAAGTATCCATCTGTCATTGAAGCCTTTGTGCTTGAGAATCTGAAAATTCAACTCATGTTCCACAAAGTCAAATGCCTTTTCAAAATCCAGCTCGAGAATGACTATAGGTTTCTTGGATTGATGTCATTGGTGCAGGTACTCCAGAGTCAATCCAACACAATCTTGAATGGTTCTAGACTTGATAAAACCATACTGATTCTTGTGAAGACACTTCACAATCTGCAGCTGTAGCCTGTTAGCAATCATTTTTGACAGAAATTTGAGACCCATCCCAGTAAGTGATATTGGTCTGTAATCTCCCACTTGTTCAGGTGATCTCTTCTTGGGAATCAGAGTAATATAAGATGAGTTCATGTTCTCAAGTTGAGCATGACCAGCATGGAAAGCAGCAGCAAGTTGATAAAACTCAGGGGAAATAATGGGCCAGCATTTCTTGAAGAAAAGACCATTGAGCCCATCAGGACCTGGAGCCTTGTCAATGGGCATTTCCTGAACAGTCTTGTCCATTTCAGACTTAGAAAAAGGTTCTGTGAGAATATCTAGGCCCTCCACCTTATGAAGCATGGATTGTAAATCAAATGTCATGTTAATGCCAAGAGAAGTTCCCATTCTAGCCTTAAAAGATGCCAAAAAGCATGCAGCAATTTGATCATGATCAGATATGAGAGAACCATCATTTAACTTGAGAGATGCAATGGAATTCCTCCTATATCTTTCAGTAGCCATAGCATGGAAGAATTTGGTGTTTTCCTCACCAACTTTAACAAATCTGATAGTGGCTCTCTTTTTCTAGTACAAGAACTGGACATGCAAAAGATGCTCCAAATGTAACTTAACAAGTTCTCTGAAGTTAGCCTCTGGTCTGAAAAGTGACCTCAACTCCTCAAGCTCATCCGAACACAGCACAACTTGATTACATCTGGAGATGAAAGTTTTTAACTGAGATAGATTTGTCTGCCACTTTTTCAGAGCCTGCCTAAGATGTTTCATCTTATCCATAATGACAGCAGTAATGTGGGTTTTCCTTGAAGGAATGAGCCGGGACTGCTGAACACATTCCATGAAGCCCTCCATTTTAACCCAATAGTTTTCAAAGCGAAATAGGTTGCACTTAGGGATGGAAGTGTTGACAGTGACCACACAAGGAACATGATCAGAAGCTGTCTTTGCAAGGGGTAGCACTTGTGTAAGAGGATATGAGGAGATCCAGTTGGCTGATGTGAAAAACCAGTCAAACTGCTCCAGAAGAGGGGAATCTTGCATATTGGACCAAGTGAAAGATCTGCCCTTAATGGGAAGTTCCAGCAATCCCAGATGCCCAATAATTTCATTGAAGATGAACATGTCATTTACATCAGCCCCAGGAAGGTTTCTGTTGTCAGGGGATCTAATGAAATTAAAATCTCCAAGAAGTAGCCAATTAGCCCCAGTGGGTATATGAAGATTATATAGCCAACTAACAAAAAGATATCTGGCTTCACCTTGACAAGGACCATAGACATTCACTAAAGTCCAGGATTCCCCAGTGCGATTTGAGGTAAAAGAGATGATCAAGCCATAGGGTGTGCATTCAACTAACTGACCAGTAAGAATGGAGGAGTTCCAAATGGTGATAATCCCCCCTAATGCACCCCTGGAGGGAGAGTAAGCAAACTGATCAAAACGTTTGGGACAGAAACATTTGACTGTACGAAACTCAATTGACTGCATTTTGGTTTCCTGCAAGCACACCACAGCAGGTAGGCGCTCATCAATCTTGTTACGGACCGCACGTTGCCTATGGTCCTAATTTAGGCCACGCACATTCCAACACAGCACATGCCAACTTCTCGTAGAACGACTATCCATTGCACAATATATATAGAGCAAAAGCAGGGCTATGTAATAGCCAGTGCGACCAAGGTTCAGATAACCAAAAGACAGAGCATGCAGAAGTCTTGCGGTACATGAAGCCAGTATAGTAACAAATTAATATAGGTGAATTAAACATCAGCAGACGAAGGCGCGGAATCAGCAGGATCTTTCATAAGTCGATCCACCGTAAGCTTCTCAGGGGCAATGCCTAGTGACTGCCCAACCTCCTGAATCACGGGAATAGGAGTGGTAGGAGGTACTTGCACATCATCAGTCTCCTGCAATGGGGAGGGCATTGGCTTGGCCTTGGGCTTCCTCCTCTTGGGGACGTGCGCTGGCAGCTCCTGTAGGATCGGTTTGAAGCCATCGCACTTGATGGAGCCGCGAGTACATCGACGGACAGAGGAGTCGACGACAGGAGTGGCCTTCTTGCGGGTCCCCTTCTTCGCTGGAGCAGGAGAATGGAAAGATAAGTCCTCCGCAGATGAAGACGGGCTGAGAGGGATTACCTCCTGCACTGAGAGAGTGCTGCTAGCAGGCTCTGGTGGTGGTAGCGCGGGAGCATCAGTGTCGAAAGCCGCCGCCCATGATCGCTTGGGGATCATAATGGGCTCCAGAATTGGCATATGCAGTTGGCGAGGCACATGCATAGAAGTAGCAGCTCCCATGAGAGCATCAAAGTGTGTGCCCAGGACGGAAATGGCGGCAGAGGAGGCCCGTAAAAAACCCTTGCAGCCCCAACAAAGAGGTTGTCAGTCTGAATGTGAGGGGGTTTGTAGAGGACAATTGCTAGAGGATTGTCATCTTGCGCCTCCTCCATTGGAAGCACCTCCTCCTTCGGCTCAGCATCATGACCCTGGGCAGCCGGTGCCATGCCAGCATCCGGGGCAACAGGATTAGCCACTATCACCTCCATGTCAGGGGCCGGGGGTGCTTGATCAGCAGGTTCGGCCTCCATGTGACCCTGCGGCTGAGGGTCGAGGTCCACAAGCTCATGAACCGAGTCCGAAGAAGAAGGACTCGGTTGATCGATCACCATGGATTCTTGATCCTGAACAGGATCGGCAGCAGGTGCTTCCGGGGCCGCTTCAGGTTCCCATCCTCCTCCATCAGCGGCTGCCGGTGGCTGTCCCCAACCACTGGCATCAGCAGCAAGAACCACTGGATCTTCAGGTGCTAGTGGCACCGCATTCCAACCCAACGCAGGGTACGGGGGCAGAGCAAATTGTAGATTGTCGTTGACGAGATGTCCAGGGAGCGGGTGAGGGTTGCCATTGAGGGGCATGGGATCCTCATCATTGGGCAGTATTTCGGCAGCCGCCGCCCCCAGGATGTATATCGGTGCAGACCAGGAAACCTTGCCCCCCCCAAGCAACATATTCAGAGAAGTTGATACTGCGAGGGACTAGTCGGTCATCTGGGAACGAAGCAAACACGATGGAGTGAACTAAATAAGGATCATCACTGACCCAATGGTGTAACTCTCCGAAGGTGTTAACAGCAGCCCTCAGATCTTCAGTATTGCGGAAGTCGAGGGGGGCCCCCAGAATCATGAGGCAGCCATGGCGAAAACCCTCTTGCCCGCGGAAACCAACTCCGTGATCATGTCTCAGGAAGCGCACCACAGAGTTATGAGCGACTTCTTGCGGAACCATGTGTACCGCAACATAACTTTCCGCCGCATCTCTGAGCTCAAACAGACCAACGCCCTCAATCCATGGCTGGGCAGAGCGAACATGCAACCCTCGGTGAAGAAGAAGAGCAGCTACTTCTTGCCGTACCTGGACCACGTTGTCAGTCGGGGGCGCTGGGTGGACGTCAGCGATTACGAAACGCTCATGACGTCTGGTGATGGGGACCGCAGGCGTGGTGTAGGTCCGAGGCAGCCGGTCAGGACCTCCGTCGATGATGTTATGGCCAGGTAGGAGGAAGAACTCCGGATCAAGCTCGAAGTTCGCCATTGCAGGAGGCGGTGGCGGAGTGGCAGGCGGCATCTCGGAGGGGGTTCGAGGATGCGACGGCGATGTGACAGGACGGAACTGTGTTGCAGGCCTTGCGGTTTCGCCAAGAGTATCTGCAGTTCCCGAGATATCAGCGACAGGGGAGGTGGTGGGTCTCTTACAGTTCCAAGTAAGACAATTATTACGCATAAAAGAGGCTCCGCTAGATCGTGCGTGGCCCACAGTGCTGTCAGCGAATCCAGGCGAAGCCGTGCAGTTGGCAGCTAGATGGACCCGAGCGTTGCAAATCGAGCAAGAAAAGATTTCCTCAACCATGCCATTAATGAGTTCATCAAAAGCCAGATGGGCTTCCTGCGAGCATGGAATATCCATCCTAAGATCAGGTTCGGGCCGAGAGACGGAGGTAACCTCAGCGGGCTCATTAATGAGCGTGGAAATCGGCCCAGAATCCAAACTGTCCACCGAAAATTGATTCTCATAATTCAAAATACCATGAATCTCGGCGGGATCAGTTGCAGCACCTTGTTGCATGGAAGAAGTTCCGTTTAATTTGGCAATTTGAAAATCAGCTCCGGGAGATCCGGGGGATGAATCTTGGCAAGAAACTGTGCCGAAAGTAATATGCGGCGTGGCTATCGTCCGCCGAAGTTCTGCCGGCGGTGGCGCCGAGATGATGACACGTTCAGGAGAAGGCACCGAATAACCAGCCTGTTCAAGCGTGAGTAGCTCCTCGTGGGAAATAGGACATCTGTAACCCTTGCAAAGTTCATATTGCTGGAGGGATGCGAATGTGAGCTTCTTACGAACAGATGATCCAGATTTAAGAGAAGATTTTAGGGGTCTGGAATGTATCGCCATCAGACCTAGAGAGGCTCTCCTCTTAGAAGGACTCACAATAATCCATTCAGCATCACAATGCTTCTTCCACAGAGCGAATTCCCGACGCCAATTAGGACCACCATGACACCATAGATGGAAAAGGCACTTTAAAATTGAGCATTTGAACGAGCGTAAATCAAGAATATGAAAACCGACTTGCATGCAGGACACTTTGAAGGAGAAAACAGAGTCTGTCACTTGAGAGACACGAAACTCAATAGCCGATCCCCTAATCACAGATTCCAGAGCTGCCGCGACTGTGTCCGTCGAGAGGCGGAACACATGACGACCAAAAGAAACCACCATGATGAAAGAGCGACGGTGCTTCATGGGGTGCACCGTAACACCAGAGTGACGATAAACCTCATCCGCGAAAGCCAAACCATGCGAAAAATCCAGATCCAACATAGAACCACCCATGCAAGCCATGCACGACCACAGGAGGGGGGTCGGGAGGGTTCACCTGAGCAGAGGAGCGGCGTGGAGAGAGGATACACTGGCTAGATCGCCAGATCGCCATTGGGTCGCCGCGGTGGGAGGTGGGAGGTGGGAGTCGCCATTTTGGGATTATCGGAGTGGAATATCTTGGTCTCAACACATGAGTAGCTAGCTCTCTCTCAGAAAATGGACCAGAAATTGTTCTTGATATTGATTGCAATCGGTCTTGTTCAATAATACTTGGTAGACCGTTCTTGTGTACTATAGGGGTCGTGATTGATATGAAAGAAGGGAATATTAAATTTCAATTTCCACTAAGAAAAGGCATGGAACACTTCCCAAGAACTAAGGCTAAAATACCATATGACTCAATCATGAGGGGAACCTATGGATCGATCACTAAGGATGACAATACTTGACTCTATGCTTTATGCCTAGCTAAGGGCGTAAAACGATATCACTTGTTGGGAGGCAATCCAATGAAAAAATAAATTATTTTTCACTTTTGCTTTCTGTTCTTGAGTGTCTAAAAAATTATACTACTGTTATGATTGTGTTTTTAATGTTTACTTAATGTTAGTGCCAAGTAAAGCATTTAGGATCATGTTGGGTGATAGGTGCATTGATCTTGTTGGAAAACAAAAACTTCTGCATCCAGTAGCAGAAATTCAAAAAATCAAATAAGCGACGAAAGCATCTTAATATTTCTCTTAGAAGTCAGATTATGAATTTTAAACAACTTCAGGATGATCGTATTACCCAATCTTGGGAAAGGATGAAATTGATGATAAGAAGTTGCCCAGCTCATGGTTTGAATTTGTGGATGGTCATACAATTTTTTTATCCAGGATTGAATTTTGTTTGTAGAAATCTTTTAGATTCTAACGCAGGTGGTACTTTTATGGAAATTACTTTGGGTGATTCTACTAAATTTCTTGATAATATTATGGATAATTATTCACAATGTCATACTCAAAGAACTCTTACTCGTAAAAAAGTTAATTCTATTGAAGAAATTGATCCTTTGAGTGATAAAGTTGATGCTCTTATGTAATTGGTTGCTACTAAACATACTCCTATTGATCCTAATGATGTGCCTTTGTCTACTTTGATTCAGCAAAATAATTATCCCGTAGATGGGAATTTTATCTCGTGAAATAATTTTAATAATAATGCTTATAGGAGCAATTATAGGTCGTATCCTTGAAGTTCTTCAAATAATTATGGTAATTCCTATGATAATTATGATAATAATAATGTTAGGGTGCCCTCTGATCTTGAGAATAATATTAAGGAATTTATGAATGCACTAAAATCTTTTAATACTACGATAGAACAAAAGTTGAATAAGTTTGATATATGTCTAGAAGCATTGATAGAATTTCGCATGATATAAAAAATCTCAAGAATAATGTTTTCCTAAGGTTGATATTAAAGAATCAATTAAATATGTATATGTTTCCATAGATTATAATAATAAAAGAACCGCTATGCTTAGAGGTAAAAGATAATTTTTAGAAAGAGCATTTCCCAATTGCATTCATAAAAATGATGAATAAATTAAAATGATTGGTGATTCCTCTATTGATTACTTGTTTAGCAAAGTTAAAATTAATGATGAGGGTACTGAAGAATTGTCCACTTATGCTAGAAGGAATTCCCATGAATTGGAGGGTGAAAATCTTACTCAAACAAATTGATAAAAGTGGGATTGAGGAGGTCAAAACTTTAGCTAGTAAAGCACCCACTATTTCAGATTACAAATACTTAATTTTGTTAGTTGCTCTTTGATTTAGTGTATTTCTCTATTGCAATATATGATAAATTGATTCCATGCCTATGAACAAAACAAACCTTTCACTAAACATATTTCGGATGCAGTGACAAAATCTTTGGAAGAAAAGTTAGAACTAGAGATTTTAGTTCCTAGAAAATTATACGATGAATGGGAACCCACCATTTAGATCAAGATTAAAACAATTGAGTTCCATGCTTTATGTGATTTGGGTGCTAGTGTTTCCACAACTCTGAAATCTCTTTGTGATGTTCTTAGTCATACCAACATTGGAGAATGTCCTCTCAATTTGCACTTGGCGGATTCTACTATTAAAAAGCCTATGGGAAGAATTAATGATATTCTTATTCTTACAAATATAAATTATGTGCCCATTGATTTTATTGTTCTTGATAGACCGTTCTTGCGTACTATAGGGGTCGTGATTGATGTGAAAGAAGGGAATATTAAATTTCTGTTTCCACTAAGAAAAGGCATAGAACACTTCCCTTGAATTAAGACTAAAATACCATATGATTCAATCATGAGGGCAAGCTATGAATCGATCGCTAAGGATGACAATACTTGAATCTATGCTTTATGCCTTGCTAGGGGCGTAAAACGATAGCGCTTGTTGGGAGGCAATCCAATGAATAAATTTTATTTTTCACTTTTGCTTTCTGTTCTTGAGTGTTTGAACAATTATGCTACTGTTATGATTGTGTTTTTCATGTTTTAGTTAGTGTTTGTCCCAAGTAAAGCATTTAGGTTCTTGTTGGGTGATAGTTGCATTGATCTTGTTGGAAAAGACAAACTTTTGCATCCAGGAGCAGAAATTCAAAAAATCACAAAGGCGACGAAAGTGTCTTAATATTTCACATAAGATTGATATACAAATTCCCAACGTTTTCCTAATGTTTTAGAATTTTTCGAGGTACATTAGTATGATTTTTAAAGATTCTATTTTCCTTGCATTGTGTGTTTATTTTGATGATTATGTGGTTTGTATCAGGGAGTATAATCCATGGAAAAGTTAGAATACAGTAAGTCTAATGCAAAAAAACAAAATTGGAATGGGTTATCAATAGTACCTAAAGTAAAGTGTGGTTTTCTCATACTAATAGATCTCATGAAGGTTTTGTTGAATTTTGTGTGATTGAAGTTTTCAATTTTTGCTGAGATCACAATGGATGAAGGAATAAGGAGTGATAAAAGCCTAAGCTTGGGGATGACCCATGCCACCCCAAGGTAATATACAAAGAGTACCAAGCAACTAAGCTTGGGGATGCCCCAGAAGGCATC
Organism: Hordeum vulgare subsp. vulgare; assembly: GCF_904849725.1. Lineage (NCBI taxonomy): Eukaryota > Viridiplantae > Streptophyta > Magnoliopsida > Poales > Poaceae > Hordeum > Hordeum vulgare. The sequence goes on from NC_058519.1 coordinate 340,310,413, forward strand.
CCCTCTTTCTTCTAACAACCATCGGTAATTTTACTTGGAGCTATATTTTTGTTCGTCACATATCATGAGTTTTGCTTCCAGCGTCTTGTATTATATGAGTCTTTGCTTGCTTTGCTGGTTAGTTTTTCATAATAAACCTTGCTAGACACACCCATTTTAGAGAACCAAATTATGATATGATTTCTTAGAATTGCTCTTTATGCTTCGCTTAAGTTTTTTTGAGCCATGGAATTGCTCTAGTGCTTCACTTATATCTTTTTTAGCACGGTTGTGCTGTTATTTTTAAGAAATTTCCTCTCATGCTACACTTAGATTATTTTGAGAGCTAGTTGAAATTTGGAGGAAATCCTCTCGTGCTGCACTTATATTATTTTGAGAGTTGAGAATTTTAAGGAATTTGTGCTCTCGTTCTTCACTTATATTTGTTTGAGAGATTGTTATTTGAAATGGCGATTTGCTTTAAATGAAAATAGTTCCAAAGTTATAGATATCTAGGGGAGATATAATAAAAACTTGCATGAGGAACATTGGATGTTAAACTTGATTCTTTGCAACTGTTTTTGCGATATGAAGATAGCTATATGTGAGTTATGTTGATGAGTAATTATTCTTTAGTAAGAATATTGGTGTTAAGGTTTCTGATTCTCTATGCATGCACCTGAAGTCAATAATTATGCTATAAAATTACATCCTACTTGTGTTGCTTTATTCAGTGTTAGTTATGTTTAGTGTTTGCTTATGATGGTTTTCGTTACTTGGTTGGGTGCTTCTAAATCTATTTTCTAGCCTTCACTTGTACTAAGCATGAATACTGCTTGTACATCCAAATCCTAAACCCAAAATTTGTGCCAAATGAGTCTGCTATACCTACCTATATGAGGTATTTCAACGCCGTTCACAGTAAACTTGCAAGTGCCAACTCTAATGTTCAAAAGAAATTTTTGTTTTGTGTGCCCGTACAGCTCATGAAGCGATGAGGGGGGGCGATATCTTCCATGTTAAATAAGTTATTATCAAGATGAGTGTTTATTCACTTGTCATTGCACGAGAGTATGATGGTAATAGGGATGGCAGTTCTCAAATGCAAAGAAAATTTATATAATGTTTTCAAATAATAAATTCCTTGGAAAGTGTTGGTATGGACGGTCCCCGTATATGCGGCTAACAGTGGAGTGTGCAAGAATGGTGCAAAAAGGAATAACTTTATTTTCAGTTTGGGAATCGCCTATGATTTATTTAGCATGGAAGATACTGGAAACTCTTAGTCGTTTTCCTTGACAGGAAAAGCAAGCCACCCAAAATATTTATCTCTAAGTTTTTTCGCTTCGAGCTCTCGCACCTCTACAAATCACCGCTTCCCTCTACGCAGGGCCTATCTATTTACTTTATGGAATTTTATATTTTGAATTTCAGTCTCCATCTTATCTTATAAAGCACCAAATGAGGAACACTATTATCATACTTGAGCATTGGATGTAGCTAAAATTTGGGCGTGTTTCATGAAAGGATCAATGATGGAGCATGATGGGCTAGGGATAAAGTTCTTTCACGTTGATATTTTGAAATACTTGGTTGCTTGTTGATATACTTGAGTATTGAAGTTTTCATGTCAAATTATAGGCTATTACTCTGAATCATCTACAAGTTTATATGTCCATTCTAAAAAGAAAATAATATGATGACCATGTTAGGCAGCATTCCACATCAAAAATTCAATTTTTATCATTTACCTACTCGAGGACGAGTAGGAATTAAGCTTGGGGATGCTGATACATCTCCAATGTATCTATTATTTTTTATTATTCCATGTTGTTATATTATCATTCTTGGATGTTTTATAATCATTTTAGAGGAACTTTATATCATTTTTTGGGACTAACCTATTGACATAGTGCCAAGTGCCAGTTTTTCTTTTTTTTTCTTTTTTCCATCGCAGAAAATCAATATCAGATGAAGTCCAAATGCCATGAAACTTTTTGGAGATTTTTTTTGAACTACAAGGAAACTTGAGGACCAAGGATGCTCACGGGGGGACGCCCAGGCAGCCCACTAGGCACTAAGGCGTGCCCTGGGCTCCTCGCGCGCCCTCGTGGGTAGCTCTATAAATACCCCCAATATTCCAAAAACCCGACCAGAGAAGATGAAAAATTGTTTCAGCCGCCGCAATTTCGAGAAGCCACGAGATCCAATTAGAGCTTGTTCCAGAGTGGAACAAGGTCGCGGAGGGGTTCATCATGCTCAATGGTGCTCCTCCGATTATGCGTGAGCAGTTCATACCAGACCTATGGGTCCGTAAGCATTAGGTAGATGGCTTTCTCTCTCGTTTATCTTCTCAATACAATGGTCTCTTGGAGATCTATTTGATGTAACTCTATCTTTTGCGGTGTGTTTGTTAGGATGCGGTGAATTGTGAGTTTATGATCAAATCTATGAAATTATATCCATTCTTGATTATTATACCTTATTTATTCTCCGATATTTGGGTTTTGTTTGGCCAACTTGATCTTTATATCTTGCAATGGGAAGAGGTGCTTTGTGATGGGTCCAATCTTGCGGTTCTCAATCTCTATGACAAAAAGAGACATGACTTGCGGGTCTATTCCTACATGAACAAATCTTGTCTACATCATGCCATCGTTCTTAAAGCACTATACTATTTCTCCATGAACTTAATACACTAGATGCATGCTGGATAGCAGTCGATGTGTGGAGTAATAGTACTAGATGCATGCAGGAGTCAGTCTATTTGTCTTGGACGTGATGCCTAAATACATGATCATTGTATTGGATATTGTCATAATTATTATCTCTTCTATGAAATGCCCAACAGTAATTTATCTACCCACCGTTTGGTAATTTCTCGAGAGGAACCACTAGTGAAACCTACGGCCCTCGAGTCTATTTTATATCATCTATTTGCAAGCTTTATTTTGCTATTCGCCTTTCCATTTTATTTGTTTTTCTATTTTCAGATCTGTATTATCAAAAAATCCAAAATATCATACTTTGATTTATTTACCATCACTTTATTTGCATCTATCAATATATAATTTTACTGATTTATTTTACCCACGAGGGATTGACAACCCCTACACGTGTTGGGTTGCGAGGGTTTGTCATTTGTGTGCAGGTACCACTTACATAGTCTTGTGGATCTTTCTACTGGATTGATACATTGGTTTCATAATTGAGGGAAATACTTATCGTCACTATGCTACATCACCCTTTAAACTTGGAGGGAAACCAACGCAATTAGCGGGAGTCAGACATCCGGCGCCCCGTGAGCGACCAGACATCCGTCGTGTGCACACAGCCACGTCCAAGAGGCCATGTATCCCCGTCTTTTACCCCCTATCTTGCCTTGTATTATAATTAGACCACCTCCTCCTCTTTCTAGGGTTAGCAATGGTTTAGCTCTTAGTTTAGTTGAGCATTGCTCCTTCCACTACCTCTCCCATGGGAATGATGCCTCCATGTTAGAAGACCCCTTAGTCGATATCAAGGCCCCTTCTGACGGAAGATCCATCACGGATTTCAAGGCCCATCTCTCCTAGAGATTTGGATGAACTTTACCATGTATCCTTGTTTCCCTTTGTTATTCATGTACATTGTGGATCTTGTGTGTGGTGGTTCTATTGGATGTGTGATTGGACTTGTTCTTGAGTGTTTCTTCTTGTGATTTCTCCCCGTTCTTCCCCGTGTTCTTCGTGTTCTCGAGGTTTCCCCCTCCAATTCATGAAATATCGACACCTAGGGGTTCCACCCCGTATCATCTCGGTATCAATAGCCACGTTTCTAAAGAAATTGGAGTCTTCCCCTTTGTTTCTATCCTAATTTTGTGTGTTTTTGTACCAATTCGAAAATCCCCACCAAAAATAGCTATACCATTTTTTTGTGATTTGTTGTTTTTGATGAGATTTTGTTGATTTTGATGCATGGAATTCGTTTTTGGTAACTAGATCAAGCTTTATAACAACAAAATCTACCCTAAATTTTCTTTTTGCTCACCAGTTTTGACCCGTGAGATCGAAATTTCTGCCCCAAATCGAGTTCCCGAGCCCAAATCAAGATTTGGAATCGTCGGGTTGGACATCCCGGCAACTGGTTGGACATCCAGGCCATCGGGCTGGACATCCAGGACCCGGGCTGTATATCCGGATCATGGAGCACAATTCATGCTGCTCTATGGATACAGGGCCCCGTAATTTGGGCCGAACAACCAGACATCCGACCCGTGTAGGTTTCAACTTCTGGTTTCACTGTTTTGTCCATAACTAATTCATTTGGAGTCCTATTTTAATGTTATTTAGCTCGTTGGATAGCTATTGACATCCCCCATTCCCCAAAATTAATTCCACAACCATTAGACTCCATCATAATTTTGAAAGTTTGGCAAGTTTACCTAGGCCTCCACCATAACTTCCGCATGACCATCCCACCATACACTTTCGCCAACATAACCCAATTTTGTTTGAGAATTTGAGTTACGATTTATGTTTCCTAAGGTGTTTCTCCTAATTAGGGATAGTTCGACATGTACAACACCTCCACTCATCATCGTCTTGGCCTCAACATTAACAACAACCACTTCACCTTTTTACGCCCCAACCGTAAGCATGGACGGTAACCTCGATGACATTATTGTTCATTTACTTGCCCTTCCTTTGTGTTGGAAATATGCCGTAGAGGCAATAATAAATTAGTTATTATTATATTTCCTTGTTCATAATAATCGTTTATTTTCCATGCTATTGTATTGATTGGAAACTCAAATACATGTGTGGATACATAGACAACACACTGTCCCTAGTGAGCCTCTAGTTGACTAGATCGTTCAACAAAGATGGTCAAGGTTTCCTGGCCATAGGAAAGTGTTGTCACTTGATAACGGGATCACATCATTAGGAGAATCATGTGAAGGACAAGACCCAAATTATAAACGTAGCATGTGATCGTGTTATTTTGTTGCTATTATTTTTTGCGTGTCAAGTATTTATTCCTATGACCATGAGATCATATAACTCACTATCACCGGAGGAATACCTTGTGTGCATCAAACGTCACAACGTAACTGGGTGACTATAAAGGTGCTCTACATGTATCTCCGAAGGTGTCCGTTGAGTTAGTATGGATCAAGACTGGGATTTGTCACTCCGTGTGATGGAGAGGTATCTCGGGGCCAACTCGGTAATACAACATCACAAACAAGCCTTGTAAGCAATGTGACTAAGTGTAAGTCATGGGATCTTGTATTACGGAACGAATAAAGAAACTTGCCGGTAACGAGATTGAAATAGGTATGCGGATACTGACGATCGAATATCGGGCAAGTAACATACCGAAGGACAAAGGGAATGATATACGGGATTATATGAATCCATGGCACGGAGGTTCAACCGATAAGATCTTCGTAGTATATGTAGGATCCAATGTGGGCATCCAGGTCCCGCTATTGGATATTGAGCGAGGAGTGTCTCGGGTCATGTCTACATAGTTCTCGAACCCGCAGGGTCTGCACACTTAAGGTTCGATGATGTTTTAGTATAGTTGAGTTATATGTGTTGGTGACCGAAGGTTGTTTGGAGTCCCGGACGAGATCACGGACGTCATGAGGGTTTCTCGAATGGTCCGGGAACGAAGATTTATATATAGGAAGTTGGTGTTTGGATTCCAGAAAGTTTTCGGGCATTACCGACATTGTACCAAGAGTGACGAATGGGTTCCAGGGGCCCACTGGGTGGGCCCACCACACCCAAAGGGGTTCACATGGGTTTATTGGATGCACAATAAGGTATAATGGGCTGACAAAGTAATCCAAGGAAAGCCCATGAGGAAAAAGTGGAAAATCCAAAAGAGGTTGGAAAATAAGGAAGGAGTCCTAATGCAAGTGGGATTGGAGATGGACTCCTCCCTCTCTCCCACTTCGGCCGACCCAAGGAGGATTCCTTGGTGCGGAAAGGCTGCCCAAGGCTGCCTCTCCCTTCCTCCTATATATACTAGAGGTTTAGGGCTTTTGAGACACAACTTTGCCACGTGCAACTCTAGCGTACACATAGTTTTACCTCTAGATCGGATTTCTGCGGAGCTCGGGCGAAGCCGTGCACGAGTAGATCATCACCACCACCGGAGCAACGTCACGCTGTCGGTGAACCCATCTACTTCTCCGTCTTGCTTGCTGGATCAAGAAGTCCGAGATCCTCGTCGAGCTATACGTGTGCTGAACGCGGAGGTGCCGTCCGTTTGGCGCTATATGGGAATGGATCGTGGGACGGATCGCGGGACGGTTCATGGGGCGGTTCGAGGGACGTGAAGACGTTCCACTACATCAACCGCGTTTCTTAACACTTCTTGCTGAGCGATCTAGAAGGGTATGCAGATCTAATCTCCTCCCGTAGATGGACATCACCATGATAGGTCTTCGTGTGCGTAGGAATTTTTTTGTTTCCCATGCAACGTTCCCTACAGTGGCATCATGAGATAGGTTCATGCGTAGATGTTATCTCGAGTAGAACACAAAAGGTTTTGTGGACGGTGATGTTCAATTTGCTGCCCTCCTTAGTCTTCTCTCGATTTGGAGGTATTGTTGGATTGAAGCGGCCCGGATCGACATAACTCATACGCTTACGAGAGACTGGTTTCATCAATTGACATGCAACCTCGTTGCATAAAGATGAGTGGCGGGTGTCGGTTTCTTCAACTTTCGTTGAATTGATTTTGACTGAGGCGGTCCTTGGAGAGGTTAAATAGCAATTTTCACATCTCCGTTGTGGTTTTTGCGTAAGTAAGATGCGATCATACTACATACCCATAGCAGCCATGTAAAACATGCAACAACAAATTAGAGGACGTCTAACTTTTTTTGCATGGTATGCTTGAAATATGATATGGCCAATGACGTGATGTGATATATTGGATGTATGAGATGATCATGTTGTAATAGTTCATATCGACTTGCACGTGATGCTACGGAAACCGGCACGAGCCATAGGGTTGTCTTTAAACTAACGATTGTGTTTGCAGATGCGTTTACTATATTGCTAACTCATAGCTTTAGTAGTATTAGCATAGATAGCACGACAACCTCGATGGCGGCACGATGATGGATATCATGGTGTGGCGCCGGTGAAAAGTAGATCATGCCAGTGCTTAGGTGATGGAGATCAAGAAGCACGAGATGATGGCCATATCATGTCACTTATGAATTGCATGTGATGTTAATCCTTTTATGCACCTTATTTTGCTTAGAATGACGGTAGCATTATAAGGTGATCTCTCGCTAAAATTTCAATATGAAATTGTGTTCTCCCCGACTATGCACCGTTGCAACAGTTCATTGTTTCGAGACACCACTTGATGATCGGGTGTGATAGACTCATAGTTCACATACAATGGGTGCAAAACAGTTGCACACGGAGAACACTCGGGTTAAAATTGATGAGCCTAGCATGTGCGGAGATGGCCTCAAAACACATGAGACCGAAAGGTCGAGCATGAATCGTATACTCGATATGATTAGCATAGGGATGCTTACCACTGAAACTATTCTCAACTCACGTGATGATCGGACTTGAGTTAGTCAATTTGGATCATGTACCACTCAAATGACTAGAGAGATGTACTTTTTGAGTGGGAGTTCTTAAGTAATATGATTAATTGAACTAATTATCATGAACATAGTCAAAAGGTCTTTGCGAATTATGATGTAGCTTCCGCTATAGCTCTACTGTTTTTATATGTCCCTAGAGAAAATTCAGTTGAAAGATGATAGTAGTAACTTTGCGGACTGAGTCCGTAAAACTAAGGATTGTCCTCATTGCTGCGCAGAAGGCTTATGTCCTTAATGCACCACTTGGTGTGCTGCACCTCGAGCGTCGTTTGTGGATGTTGCAAACATTTGACATACACGTTTTTTATGACTACATGATAGTTCAGTGCGTAATACTTAATGGCTTAGAAGCAAGGCGCCGAAGACGTTTTGAAATGTCGCGGAACATAAGAGATGTTCTAAGAGATGAAACTGAGATTTCATGCTCGTGCCCTTGTTGAGGGGTACGAGACCTCCGACAAGATTCTTTGCCTACAAAGTAAAAGAGAAAAGCTCAATCGTTAAGCATGTGCTCGGATTGTCTGAGTACAACAATCGCTTGAATCAAGTGGGAGTTAATCTTCCATATGAAATAGTGATGGTTTTCCAAAAGCCACTGCCACCAAGCTACTGGAGCTTCGAGATGAACTATAACATATGAAGGATAGATATGGTGATCCTTGAGCGATTCACAATGTTTGACACTGCGAAAGTAGAAATCAAGAAGGAGCATCAATTGTTGATGGTTAGTAAAACCACTAGTTTCAAGAAGGGCAAGGGATAGAAGGGACACTTCATGAAACGGCAAAACAGTTGCTGCTCTAATGAAGAAACCCAAGATTGAACCCAAACCCGAGACTAAGTGCTTCTGTTATGAGGGGAACGGTCAATGAAGCGGAGCTACCCTAGATGCTTGGTAGATAAGAAGGCTGGCAAAGTCGATAGAAATATATTTGATATAAATGATATTGATGTGTACTTTACTAGTACTCCTAGTAGCACGAGGGTATTGGATACCGGTTCGGTTGCTAAGTGATTAGTAACTCGAAATGAAAGCTACAAAATAAACGGAGACTAGCTAAAGGAGAGGTGAAGATAAGTGTTGGAAGTGTTTCCAAGGTTGATGTGATCAAAACATCGCACGCTCCCTCTACCATCGGGATTAGTGTTAAAACCTAAATAATTGTTAGTTGGTGTTTGCGTTGAGCATGAACACGATCAGATCGTGTTTATTGCAATACAGTTATTCATCTAAAAGGAATAATAGCTATTCTATTTGCTTGAATAATTACCCTCAATGGTTTATTGAATCTCCATCATAGTGTTACACATGTTCATAATATTGGTGTCAAAAGATACAAAGTAGTAATGATAGTACCACTTACTCGTGGCACTGCCGCTTGAGTCATGTCGGTATAAACGCATGAAGAAACTCCATGCAGATGGATCGTTTGGACTCACTTGATTTTGAATCAATTGAGACATGCAAATCATACCACATGAAACAAGAAAGTAACTTATTGGAAGTAATACATTTTTTATGTGTGCAGTCCAATGAGTGTTGAGGCACGCAGTGGATATTGTTATGTTCTTACTTCACTGACGATTTAAGTAGATACAGGAGTATTTACTTGATGAATCACAAGTCTGGAATGTTCAAAAGTTCAGAGTTATTTCAGAGTGAAGATTGTCGTGACAAGAGGATAAACTTTCTACGATATGATCATAGAGATGAATATCTGAGTTACGAGTTTCTAGTACACACTTAAGACAATGTGGAAATTGTTTCACAATTTATGTCACCTAGAACACCATAGTGTGATGGTGTGTCTAAACGTCATAGTCGCGCCCTATTTGATATGGTGCATACTATGATGTCTCTTATCGAATTGCCACTATCGTTTATGGGTTATGCATTAGAGACAACCACATTTCACTTTAAATAGGGCACCGCGTATTTCCGTTGAGATGACACAGTATATACTATGGGTTGGAGAAACCTAAGTTGTCGTTTTTTAAAAGTTTGGGGCTGCAATGCTTATGTGAAAAAGTTTCAGTCTGATAAGCTCAAACCCAAAGCGGATAAATGCATCTTCATAGGATATCCAAAACAGTTGGGTACATCTCCTATCTTACATCCGGAAGCGAAATGTTTGTTTCTAGAAATGGGTCCTTTCTCGAGGAAAGGTTTCTCTCAAAAGAATTGAGTGGGAGGGTGGTGGAACTTGATAAGGTTAGTGAACCACACTTCAACCAGTGTGTAGCAGAGCGCAGGAAGTTGTTCTTGTGGCGCCTACACCAATTGAAGTGGAAACTAACGATGGTGATCATTAAGCTCCGGATCAAGTTACTACAAACCTCGTAGGCTGACAAGGTCGGGTACTACTGCAGAGTCGTACGGTAATCCTGTCTTGGAGGTCATATTGTTGAACAACAATGAACCTACGAGCTATGGAGAATCGATGGTGGGCCCGGATTCCAGCAAATGGCTGGAGACCATGAATCCGAGAGAGAATCCATGTATGAGAACCAAGTGTAGACTTTGGGAGAACTACTTGATGGTTGTAAGACTATTGAGTAAAGATGGATCTTTAAAAGGAAGACGGACGATGATGGTGAAAAGTCATAATTAAGAAAAGCTCGACTTGTCGCAAAGATGTTTCCGATAAGTTCAAATAATTTACTATGGTGAGACTTTCTCAGTCATAGCGATGCTAAAAGTCTGTTGGAATTAGGTTAGTAGTTGCTGCATTATTTATGAAATATTGCACATAGGATGTCAAAACATTGTTTCCTTGACGGTTTCCTTGAGGAAAGGTTGTCTGTGATACAACCAGAAGGTTTTGTCGATCCTAAGGATACTAACAAGTATGCAAGCTCTAGCGATCCTTCTATGGACTGGTGCAAGCATCTCGGAGTTGGAATATACACTTTGATGAGATGATCAAAGCTTTTTAGTTTATACAAGGTTTATGAGAAACTTTTATTTCCAAAAAAGTGAGTGGGAGCACTATAGAATTTCTGATAATTATATGTGGTTGACATATTGTTGATCGGAAGTAATGTAGAATTTTTGTAAAGCATAAAGGGTTGTTTGAAAGGGTTTTTTTAAAAGGAAGACCTGGATAGAGCTTCTTGAACATCGAGCATCAAGATCTATGGAGATAGATCAAAATGCTAAACATAACTTTCAAATGAAATGCATGCCTTGACAAGTTTTTGAAGGAGTTCAAAATAGATTAGCAAAGAAGGAGTTCTTGGCTGTGTTGTAAGGTGTGAATTTGAGTAAAGACTCAAAGCCCGACCACGGCAGAAGAAAGAGAAAGGACGAAGGTCGTATCCTATGCCTTAGCCATAGACTCTAAAGTATGCCATGTTGTGTGCCGCACCTGATATGTGCCTTGCCACAAGTCTGTTAAGAGGTACAGATAGTGATACAGGATTAATCACTGAACATCGGTCAAAGTTATACTTAGTAACTAATGGACTAAGGATTTTTTTCTCGATTGTGGAGGTGGTTAAAGAGTTCGTCGTAAAGGGTTACATTTATGCAAGCTTTGACACTAATTCGAATAACTATGAGTAGTAAAACAGGTTCATATAGTAGAGTAGATATTTGGAGTATTTCCGAATAGCACGCAGTAGCAACATCTATAAGATGACATAAAGATTTGTAAAGCACACACGAATCTGAAAGATTCAGAACTGTTGACTAAAACCTCTCTCACGAGCAAGACGTGATCGATTCCCATAACTGTATAGGTGTTGGATTCGTTAAAATCACATGGTGATGTGAACTAGATTACTGACTCTAGTGCGAGTGGGAGACTGTTGGAAATATGCCCTAGAGGCAATAATAAATTAGTTATTATTATATTTCCTTGTTCATAATAATCTTTTATTATCCATGCTAGAATTGTATTGATTGGAAACTCAAATACATATGTGGATACATAGACAACACACTGTCCCTAGTGAGCCTCTAGTTGACTAGTTCGTTGATCAAAGATGGTCAAGGTTTCCTGGCCATAGGCAGGTGTTGTCACTTGATAACGAGGTCACATCATTAGGAGAATAATGTGATTGACAAGACCCAAATTATAAACGTAGCATGTGATCATGTTATTTTGTTGCTATTGTTTATTCCATGTCAAGTATTTATTCCTATGACCATGAGATCATATAACTCACTGTCACCGGAGGAATACCTTGTGTGTATCAAACGTCACAACGTAACTGGGTGACTATAAAGGTGCTCTACAGGTATGTCCGAAGGTGTGTGCTACGGCAATAGACAACAGCGCCAGAAATTGGCACGTTGACGGAGACTTGGCTTGCGCTGGTTTTTCCCTTGAAGAGGAAAGGGTGATGCACCACAGGAGCAGTAAGTATTTCCCTCAGTTTGAGAACCAAGGTATCAATCCAGTAGGAGAATCGCGTCAAGTCCAGAGTACCTACGCAAACACAAAAGAGCTTGCACCCAACACTATAAAGGGGTTGTCAATCCCTTCAAGATTGATTGCAAAGTGAGATCTGAAGGCGAAAAGTGCAACGAAGTAAAAGTGTAAGGTTGAAAATATGATGTGAAGTAGACCCGGGGCCATAGTGTTCACTAGAGGCTTCTCTCAAAATAGCAAATATTACGGTAGGTGAACAAATTACTGTCGAGCAATTGATAGAACTGTGCAAAGTCATGACAATATCTAAGGCAATGATCATACATATAGGCATCATGTCCGAGACAAGTAGACCGATACTTTCTGCATCTACTACTATTACTCCACACATCGACCGCTATCCAGCATGCATCTAGTGTATTGAGTTCATGACGAACAGAGTAACGCCTTAAGCAAGATGACATGATGTAGAGGGATAAACTCAAACCAATGATGAGAACCCCATCTTTTTACCCTTGATGGCAACAACACGATGCGTGCCTCGCTACCCCTTCTGTCATAGGGTGAGGTCACCGCACAGTATAACCCAAAACCAAGCACTTCTCCCATTGCAAGAATTATAGATCAAGTTGTCCAAACAAAACCCACAACTCGAATAAGATTCATAAATAATCTGATCATAAATCCACAATTCATCGGATCTCGACAAACACACCACAAAAGAAGATTACATCGGATAGATCTCCATGAAGATCATGGAGAACTTTGTATTGAAGATCCAAGAGAGAGAAGAAGCCATCTAGCTACTAGCTATGGACCCGAAGGTCTATGGTGAACTACTCACGCATCATCGGAGAGGTCATGGTGTTGATGAAGAAGCCCTCTGTATCCGAATCCCCCCCTCTAGCAAGGCACCACAACGTGCCTCAGATGGGATCTTGCGGAGACACAAGCTTGCGGCGGCGGAAAAGTATTTTCATGGCTCTCCTGATTTTTTCTGGGATTTTAGGGAATATATAGGCGATGGAGCTAGGGCAGGGGAGGCCTAGGGAGCGCACAAGCCTGGGAGGCGCGGGCCCTCCTGGCCGCGCCATGAGGGCTTGTGGGATCCCTGATGACCCTCTTCCTTGGTTCTCAAGTCTCCCGATCGACTTCTGTTTCGCAAAAAATCTTTTCGGAAGTTTTATTCCGTTTGGACTCCGTTTAAAATCCTCCTATGAAAAGGGTCAAAAACACGGAAAAAACAGGAACTGGCACTTGGCACTGAGTTACTAGGTTAGTCCCAAAAAAGATATAAAAGGCATACAAAACATCCAAAGTTTGACAAGATAATAGCATGAAACCATCAAAAATTATAGATACGTTGGAGACGTATCAAGCATCCCCAAGCTTAACTCCTGCTCGTCCTCGAGTAGGGAAGTGATAAAGACTGAATTATTGATGTGGAATGCTACCTCGCATGGTTGTCCTTTGTAACTTCTTTCATGTGACATGAATGTTCAGATCCGTAAGATTCAAAACAATAGTTTGCTATTGACATGAAAATAATAATACTTCAAGCAAACTAGTAATGTAATCATGAACTTTTGAAATAACAAGGCCAAAGAAAGTTATCCCTACAAAATCATATAGTGTGGCTATGCTCCATCATCCCCACACAACTAATGTAAATCATGCACCCCGGTATTGGCCAAGTAACTGTTTTCGCACTCTTACTTTCTCAAACCTTTTACAACTATCACGCAATACATGAGTGTGAGCCATGGATATAACACTATAGGTGGAATAGAGTGTGGTGGTGGTTGTGAGACAAAAAAGGAGGAGATGGTCACATTGACTCGGCATATCAAAGGGTTATGGAGATGCCCATTAATAGATATCAATGTGAATGAGTAGAGATTTCCATACAAAGGATGCACTAGAGCTATAAGTATGTGAAAGCTCAAAAGGAGAACTAGTGGGTGTGCATCCAACTTGCTTGCTCACGAAGACCTAGGGAAATTTGAGGAAGCCCATCATTGGAATATACAAGCCAAGTTATGAAATAAAGATTCCCACTAGTATATATGGTGGTGACAAAGCAAGAAGCTCTCAATCATGAAGAACATGGTGCTATTATAAAGCACAAGTGTGGAAAAAGATAGTAGCATTGTCCCTTCTCTCCTTTTCTGTCCTTTTTTTATTGTTTGGGCTCTTTGGCCTCTTTTTTTTATTTGGGCTCTTTGGCCTCTCTTTTTTCCTCACATGGGACAATGCTCTAATAATGATGATCAACACACTTTTGTTTACTCACAGCTCAAAGCTTAGAACGATGATGACTCTATAGGAAATGCCTCCGACAGTGTACCGGATGTGCAACGATCTAGCTTGGCGTATGACGTTGAAACATCTCGCTAGCTATCTTACGATCATGCAATGGCAATATGAGAGTGACGGCACAAGTCATGAGACGGAACGGTGGGAGTTGCATGGCAATATATCTCGGAATGGCTATGAAAATGCCATAGTAGGTATGTATGCTGGTTGTTTTGAGGAAGGCATATGGTGGGTTTGTGCACGGGCGAAAATTGCGCGGTACTAGAGAGGCTAGCAATGGTGGAAGGTGAAAGTGCATCTATACCATGGACTCACATTAGTCATGAAGAACTCAAATACTTGTTGTGAAAGTTTTTATTAGTAATCGAAACAAAGTGTTAAACGCATACTCCTAGGGGAAGGGTTGGTAGGTGTTAACCATCGCGCGATCCCGACCGCAACACAAAGGATGACAATCAATAGATCAATTATGCTCTGACTTCCTAACATAGTCGTTCACCATACGTGCATGTTACGGGAATCACTAACTTCAACACAAGTATTTCTAGATTCACAACACCCTACTAACATAACTCTTAATATTACCAAATCGACGTCTCAAAACTAACCGAGAGGAATCAAAACTTCTCTTTCTACTCAATGCACATGGAGATGGAGGTTTTGTATCCTCTTTGGGTACCTATAACCTTTGGGACTACTTTCATAGCACAAGCCAACTACCAAGTTACGCACCGCCGTACTCTAAAAGATCTAAGTGAAGCACATAGAGCAAAACTATCTAGCTCAAAAGATATAAGTGAAGCACGAGGAGCATTCTAGCAAATTCTTGATGAGTGCATGTCTCTCTCAAAAGGTGTGCAGCAAGGATGATTGTGACACAACAAAAAGAAAAGTCTCCTATGATACAAGACGCTCCAAGAAAAACACATATCATGCGGTGAATAAAAATATAGCTCCAAGTAATGTTACCGATGGATTGAAGACGAACGAGGGGATGCCTTCCCGGGGCATCCCCAAGCTTAGGCTTTTTGTTGTACTTGAATTTGGCTTGGGGTGCCTTGGGCATCCCCAAGCTTGAGCTCTTTCCACTCTTTATCCCTTTGTCCATGAGAATATCACCCAAAACTTGAAAACTTCACAACACAAAACTTCAACAAAAACTCGTGATATCATTAGCACAAGAAAACAAACTACCACCTCTTTAGATACTGTAGCAATCTTGATTTCTATTTATATTGGTGTTAGATTACTATTTTCTCACTTTTCCATGGCTAGTACCCCCCCGATACTATCCATAGTTTCATCAAAACTAGCAACCAACTCAACAAAAATAGAATCTGTCAAAAACAGACCAGTTTGTAGCAATTTGTATACTTTGTATACTTATGGTAACTCAAAAATTCTGAACAATTACGACTGCCTGGGAAAAAAGTATATCAACCAGCAGCAAAAAGAATCAACTCAAAATCTCTTTCTTAATAAAAATGAAAAATAACCTCATGAGCGAAAAGTTTCTTTCTTTTTCCATCAGGATCAAACAACCATCACCAAGACTAGTCATAAAGGTTTTGCTTGGCTCAAACACAAAAAGAAACACAAAAGACACTATCATAACAGAATTATTATAGTGTGGACGCAACGAAACAGAAAGCAAAAAGCAAAGATAAATTCATTGGGTTGCCTCCCAACAAGCGCTATTGTTTAACGCCCTTAGCTAGGCATTGATAATTCAATGATGCTCACATAAAAGAAAAGAATTGAAGCACAACGAGAGCATCATAAAGCATGTGAAAATCACATCTAAGTCTGACATACTTCCTATGCATAGGCATTTTATAGGAAAACAGATTGTCAAGACAACCAATAGTTACCATATGCAAGGAAGAAGAAAGAGACAATAGCAATCTCAACATAACGAGAGGTGATTTAGTGATATGAAAGTTTCTACCACAATATTTTCCTCTCTCATAACAATTACATGTGGGATCATATTCAAATTCAGCAATATAGCTATCACAAAGGATATTCTTTTCATGATCCACATGCATGCAAAGTTGACGCTTTTCAAAAATAGTGGGATTATCATCAACTAAAGTTATGATTTCTCCAAACCCACTTTCAATAATATTGCAAATATCATAATCATCATGAGGCTTAAACAAATTTTCAAGATCATAAGAAAAATCATTACCCCAAGCACGATCATTGCAACAAGTAGTGGACATAGCAAAACTAGCATCCCCAAGCTTAGGGTTTTGCATATTTTTAGCATGATTGTCACTAATAGAATTTATAATGAAACCATGGCAATCATGCTTTTCATTCAAGGATCCCTCGTGAATCACTTCATGAATTTCTTCATCACAATTTTCAGATTCACGCATCTCAAGCAAAACTCCATAGAGAAAGTCAAGTGCACTCAACTCACTAGCAATTGGATCAACATAATTGGATCTCTTAAAGAGATTACCAAGTGGGTGAGGATCCATATCACTAGATTTTCAGCAAGCGAAGATGCAAGCATATTGAAGGCACATAGCACACAAGCAACGGAAAGCAAGCGAAAGAAAAGGGCGAACGAAAAAGGCAAACGAAAAAAAAGGCAAATATTTTTGTAATTTTTTGTTTTTCAGAAGTGGGGGAGAGGAAAACGAGAGGAAAAAGAGTAAATGCAAGAGATGGGTTTGAGACACTTACTTGGATGAGTTCTTGACTTGATCCTCCCCGGCAACGATGCCAGAAATTCTTCTGCTACGGCAACAGACAACAGCGCCAGAAATTGGCACGTTGACGGAGACTTGGCTTGCGCTGGTTTTTCCCTTGAAGAGGAAAAGGAGATGCAGCACAGGAGAAGTAAGTATTTCCCTCAGTTTGAGAACCAAGGTATCAATCCAGTAGGAGAATCGCGTCAAGTCCAGAGTACCTGCGCAAACACAAAAGAGCTTGCACCCAACGCTATAAAGGGGTTGTCAATCCCTTCAAGATTGATTGCAAAGTGAGATCTGAAGGCGGAAAGTGCAACAAAGTAAAAGTGTAAGGCTGAAAATATGATGTGAAGTAGACCCGGGGCCATAGTGTTCACTAGAGGCTTCTCTCAAAATAGCAAATATTACGGCGGGTGAACAAATTACTGTCGAGCAATTGATAGAACCGCGTAAAGTAATGACGATATCTAAGGCAATGATCATACATATAGGCATCACGTCCGAGACAAGTAGACCGATACTTTCTGCATCTACTACTGTTACTACACACATCGACCTCTATCCAGCATGCATCTAGTGTATTGAGTTCATGACGAATAGAGTAACGCCTTAAGCAAGATGACATGATGTAGAGGGATAAACTCAAACCAATGATGAAAACCCCATATTTTTACCCTTGATGGCAACAACATGATGTGTGCCTCGCTAGCCCTTCTGTCACAGGGTGAGGTCACCGCACGGTATGAACCCAAAACCAAGCACTTCTCCCATTGCAAGAATCATAGATCAAGTTGGCCAAACAAAACCCACAACTCGAAGAGAATTATAAGGACATGAAATCATGCATATAAGAGATCAGAAGAAACTCAAATAAGATTCATAGATAATCTGATCATAAATCCACAATTCATCAGATCTCGACAAACACACCGCAAAAGAAGATTACATCGGATAGATTTCCATGAAGATCATGGAGAACTTTGTATAGAAGATCCAAGAGAGAGAAGAAGCCATCTAGCTACTAGCTATGGACCCAAAGGTCTATGGTGAACTACTCACGCATCATCGAAGAGGTCATGGTGTTGATGAAGAAGCCCTCTGTAAGAATCCCCCTTCGGCAGGGCACCAGAACGTGCCCCAGATGGGATTTTGCGGAGAGAGAAGCTTGCGGCGGCGGAAAACTATTTCCGTGGCTCTCCTGATTTTTTCTGGGATTTTAGGGAATATATAGGCGAAGGAGCTAGGACAGGGGAGGACCAGGGAGCCCACAAGCCTGGGAGGCGCGGGCCCCCTGGCCGCGCCATGAGGGCTTGTGGGCTCACTGGTGACCCTCTTCCTTGGTTCTCAAGTCTCCCGATCGACTTCTGTTTCGGAAAAAATCTTTTCGGAAGTTTTATTCTGTTTGGACTCTGTTTAAAATCCTCCTCTGAAAAGGGTCAAAAACACAAAAAAATAGGAACTGTTACTTGGCACTGAGTTAATGGGTTAGTCCCAAAAAAGATATAAAAGGCATACAAAACATCCAAAGTTTGAACAGATAATAGCATGAAACCATAAAAAATTATAGAAACGTTGGAGACGTATCAGTGTCCGTTCAGTTAGTATGGATCAAGACTGGGATTTGTCACTCCGTGTGACGGAGAGGTATCTCGGGGTCCACTCGGTAATACAATATCACAAACAAGCCTTGCAAGCAATGTGACTAAGTGTAAGTCACGAGATCTTGTATTACGGAACGAGTAAGGAGTCTTGCCGGCAAAGAGATTGAAATAGGTATGCGGATACCGACGATGGAATCTCGGACAAGTAACATACCAAAGGACAAAGGGAATGATATACGTGATTATATGAATCCTTGGCACAGAGGTTCAACTGATAAGATCTTCGTAGAATATGTAGGATCCAATATGGTCATCCAGGTCCCGCTATTGGATATTGACCGAGGACTGTTTCGGGTCATGTCTACATATTTCTCGAACCCACAGGGTTTGCACACTTAAGGTTTGATGATGTTTTAGTATAGTTGAGTTATATGTGTTGGTGACCGAAGGTTGTTTGGAATCCCTGATGAGATTATGGACGTCACGAGGGTTTCCGGAATGGTCCAGAAACGAAGATTGATATATAGGAAGTTGGTGTTTGGATTCCGGAAAGTTTTCGGGCATTACCGGCAGTGTACCGGGAGTGAGGAATGGGTTCGAGGGGCCCACTGGGTGGGCCCACCACGCCCCAAGGGATACACATGGGTTTATTGGATGCACAATAAGGTATAATGGGCTCACAAAGTCATCCAAGGAAAGCCCATGAGGAAAAAGTGGAAAATCCAAAAGAGATGGGAAAATAAGGAAGGTGTCCTAATGCAAATGGGATTGGAGAAGGACTCCTCCCTCTCTCCCACTTCGGCCAACCCAAGGAGGATTCCTTGGTGCTCCAAGGCTTCCTCTCCCCTCCTCCTATATATACTAGAGGTTTAGGGCTTTTGAGACACAACTTTGCCAGGTGCAACTCTAGCGTATTCCACATAGTTTTACCTCTAGATCGGATTTCTGCGGAGCTCGGGCGGAGCCTTGCAGGAGTAGATCATCACCACCACCGGAGCACCGTCCCGCTGCCGGTGAACTCATCTACTTGTCCATCTTTCTTGCTGGATCAAGAAGGCCGAGATCATCATCGAGTTGTACATGTGCTGAACGCGGAGGTGATGTCCGTTCGGCGCTAGATCGGAACGGATCGCGGGACGGTTCGTGGGACGGTTCGAGGGATGTGAAGATGTTCCACTACGTCAACCGCGTTTCTTAACGCTTCCCGCTGAGCGATCTACAAGGGTACGTATATCTAACCTCTTCTCGTAGATGGACATCACCATGATAGGTCTTCGTGTGCGTAGGAATTTTTTTTGTTTCCCATGCAACGTTCCCCAAAACTTTGATCGCTCTGACCCTATTGCATACCTTACCTATCGATACTAGCAAGTTGAGAATTTTCGTGCAACGTTACTTGTGCGCCGTAGTGATACTCTTATGTTGCATACCTAGTGTTAGCATGCAAATATCTTGTTATCTACATTGTGCCATAAGTCTCTCCCGTTCAGCTCAGTCATACTTGTCCCGTATCGTGTTCGAGCATCAAGCCTCAGAGCATATAAAAAAGGAGAAAAATATTTTAAGAAAAGAGGAGATACAAAGAGCTTATAAGCAATAGCAATAACATTGAGCCATTTTGCATAGAACATATACTTGGATCATACATACATAGCATACGTGGGATTGAAGATGCCATGCTTACTCTCATAGCTTGATGCACAAGCGCGTATCTAGCCCATTTGAGAAATCAAGCTATTGTCTCTCTAGTATCCGTGCAACGCGAGCTTTTCCGAGGTCTCATATTTTGTTCTCAATTCTAGGTTGCGTGGATCCCACTTATCGATCCGTTTGTGTGTTCCTGGTGCCATGTAGCTATTGATCTATTTGCTTTGCATTGCAATTTTGTGAATCTTCCTCAACATTTTATATCCTGACTACCGATTTCTTGAATTTTGTGGCACTTGTCCTAACCGAGCCACTCGATAAGCTTTACTTTGTAGGTCTGAGTGAACAAGTCTGATACCAATTCCACTATTCTCTCAATTCACATTGAGTGAAACATGATGCATCCTCAACTTTGGGTAACAGTGTCTTGGTATTGTTTATCTCATTTCCCACTCACTCTTGCTTGAGTCTTGTGATGGATAGGCAAAGCACATCATCTCCGGTCTTCAACGAACACGATGCCGCGAACAAATACGTCAACAAGAGTCAGCTCTCTAGACTACAATGATATATGCAAGCTTTCTCGAGTGGCCGCATTGAGTGACTTGCCATCAACATACAATAATCGGAAGCTGTGAAAAGAGACTATACTGACAACAAGTTGGCCACCCACATAGATTATGTTCGACACATGGTGGACAACTAAAAGTCTTCTTCCCCTTCGTCATCTTCAAGGCGGAGACTCTCAAGCCACACATCTTCGGCGGGCCCATCAGATGCAAGCATAAGTCGGCCACGTCCTCATCTTCGAGATGACCGCCATGACAACCGTCAAGTTCGTGATCTACATCATCTCGCAGGGCAAGCCGCCTCCAAGAAACAAGTGCAGGAAGACCAAGAACACCATGAACTACGTGCTCTACATCACACTACGGTGAACCTTCATGAGCACAAGAGTAGATCGCACCATGGAGTTGAGCATCGAGGCCTGTTGGAAATATGCCCTTGAGGCAATAATAAATTGGTTATTATGATATTTCCTTGTTCATGATAATCGTTTAGTATCCATGCTATAATTGTATTTATTGGAAACTCAAAGACATGTGTGGATACATAAACAAGCACACTGTCCCTAGTGAGCCTCTAGTTGACTAACTCGTTTATCAAAGATGGTCAAGGTTTCCTGGCCATAGACAAGTGTTGTCACTTGATAACGGGATCACATCATTAGGAGAATGATGTGATGGAAAAGACCCAAACTACGAACGTAGCATATGATCGTGTCAGTTTATTGCTATTGTTTTTCTACTTGTCAATGTATCTGTTCCTATGACCATGAGATCATGCAAATCCCGGACACCGGAGGAATACCTTGTGTGTATCAAACGTCACAACGTAACAGGGTGACTATAAAGGTGCTCTAGAGGTATCTCCGAAGGTGTCTGTTGGGTTGGCATGAATCAAGACTGGGATTTGTCACTCCGTGTGACAGACAGGTATCTCAGGGCCCACTCGGTAATACAACATCACAACAAACGTTGCAAGCAATGTGACTAAGGAGTTAGTCACGGGATCTTGTATTACAGAACGAGTAAAGAGACTTGCCAGTAACAAGATTGAACTATGTATAGAGACACCAACGATCGAATCTCGGACAAGTAACATACAGAAGGACAAAGGGAACATCATACGGGATTAACT
Organism: Hordeum vulgare subsp. vulgare; assembly: GCF_904849725.1. Classification (NCBI taxonomy): domain Eukaryota; kingdom Viridiplantae; phylum Streptophyta; class Magnoliopsida; order Poales; family Poaceae; genus Hordeum; species Hordeum vulgare. The sequence continues at coordinate 340,332,365 of NC_058519.1, forward strand.
AAATCCTTAACATAGAAGTTCAACTGATAAAGATCTTCATAAAATATTTAAGATATAATATGGGCATCCAGGTCCCGCTATTGGTTATTGATCGGAGAGTGTTTCAGGTCATGTCTACATAGTTCTCAAACTCGCAGGGTATGCACACATATGGTTCAATGACGTTTTGGTATAGTTGAGTTATGTATATTCATGACCAAAGGTTGTTCGGAGTCCAGGATGATATCTCAGATGTCATGAGGAGCTCTGGAATTGTCCGGAGGTAACACTTGATATATAGGAAAGTTGCATTTGGCTTCTGGAAAGTTTTCGGGCATTACCGGGCAAGTATCGTGAGTGACGAATGGGTTCTGAGGTTTTACCGGGAGGGGTAGTCCACCCGGGAGAGAACCTAATAGGCCTAAAGGTGCTGCACCAGCCCTTATTGGGCTGGTGCGGCCAGCCCAAGAGGGCCTATTTTGGCCAAGGAGAAAAAAAGGGGAAAAAGCGAAGACGGGAAGGATGAGACAAGGTAGAATCCTACTAGGAGTAGGACTGGAGGTGGACTCCTCCACCTCCTCTCCACTTCGGCCGAACCCTTTAGGGCAGAGGCTGCCTCCTCCCCTCCCTCCCTCCTATATATACTAGAGGATTTTGACGGCAGCCCTAACACTAATAAGCCACGTGCTGCCCTCTTTCTATCTAGAGCGTTTTCTCCTCTAGATTAGTTCCACAGTGCTCGGCCACAACCACCACCAAGCCGTCGTGCTGGAGAACTCATCAACCTGTCCGCCCGTCTTGCTGGATGAAGAAGGCCGGAATCGTCATCGAGTTATATGTATGTTGAACGCAGAGGTGTCGTCCGTTCGGCGCTAGATCGGGAAGGATCGTGATGAGATCACGGGCGGATCATGATTGGATCGCTAAGACATACGACTACATCAATCACGTTATATACGCTTCCGCTTAACAATCTACAAGGGTACGTAGATGCACTTTCCCCTCTCATATATGGTCATTACCATAGATAGATCTTGTATGTGAGTAGGAAATTTTATGTTTCCCATGCGACGTTCTGCAAGAGTGGCATCATGAGCTAGGTCTATGCGTAGATGACATCTCGAGTAGAACACAAAGGAGTTTGTGGGCGTTGATATTAGGATTGCTGCCCTCCTTAGTATTTTCATGATTCGACGGTATTGTTGGATGAACCGGCCCGGACCATTATTACTCATATGCTTACGAGAGACCGGTTTCATCGACTAACATGCAACTTGTTGTATAGAGATGACTGGCGGGTGTCTGTTTCTCCAAATTTAGTTGAGTCAGATTTGACCGAGCCGGTCCTTGGACAAGGTTAAATAGCAACTTGCATATCATCATTGTGGTTTTGCGTAAGTAAGACACGGTCATACTAGATACCCATAGGAGCCACGTAAAACATGCAACAACAAATTAGAGGACGTCTAACTTGTTTTTGCAGGGCATGCTCGTGATGTGATATGTCTAAAGACATGATATGATATATTTGATGTATGAGATGATTATGTTGTAATAGTTAAATATCGACTTGCATGTCGCTGCTACGGCAACCGGAAGGAGTCATAGGGTTATCTTTAATTATTTTTGCGTTTAATGATGCTTCGCTTTATCAATATACAGTATCTTTAGTAGTAACAACATGGTTAGCGCGACAACCTCGATGGCAGCACAATGATGGAGATCATGGTGTGGCTCTGGTGATGGTGGAGATCATGTCGGTGCTTTGGTGATGCAGATCAAGAAGCACAAGCTCATGGTCATATCATGTCACTTATGATTTGCATGTGATGTTAATCCTTTTTATGCACCTTATTTTGGTTAGGATGATGGTAGCATTATAAGGTGATCCCTCACTGAAATTTCAAGATAAAATTATGTTCTACCCGAGTGTGCACCGTTGCGACAGTTAGTCGTTTTGAGACACCACATGATGATCGAGTGTGATAGACACTACGTTCACATACAACGGGTGAAAAATAGTTGCATACGCGGAACACTCGGGTTAAACTTCACGAGCCTAACATGTACAGACATGGCTTCGAAACACAAGAGACCGAAAGGTTGAACATGAGTCATATACACTGCACCACGACACTTTATTCCCTATTGCCATTTGTTGGCAAAAGTCTTTTTTGCCGACCGATAGTTTATTGGGAAAACTTTTAAGTAACACTTGGTTGGGAAAACATTTGTACATCAATAAATGATCGATCGGGAATACATAAGTCATTGATATCGAATAGTCGGTCGGAAAAGATCGTATTCCCATCCAGTGATCGGTCGGAAAATATTGTCGACTAACAGCGCGGGTGGTAAATGGGCCTGCGCGCGTGGTCAAAAACTTTTAGCGCTAGCGGTTGAAACCTTTTAGCATGCCCCAGCCCACGATTTTTTTGTCTCTAAACCAACTACACAGTGCGCCTCACTCAATCCCCTTTCTCCTCGTCTTGATCCACCCGTCTCTCTCTCTAGTACGGCGCCACTAGGGTTCCGATTCACGCCACCGCCGCCGTCGTCGTCTATCGCAGGGCGCGTCCCTGCTTCCACGTTGATCCACGGTCGACGTCGTCGCTCCTTCCACCAGCAGCCAACCGACTCGCGAGCGCGTGGCCCTCCTTGCATCGATTGCCTACTGAGGCCACCTCGCCCGCTCCCTCCCATGGCGCCACTATCCTAACCCATGCCCAACTCCCTTTTCCCTCCTTCCATGGCAGCCGTTCTGAAGGGGGGGGGGGGGGCAAGGTCCCTTCGCTCCCATTGGTATGAAGAGAGGGAAGCAACCTCTACTCCCTCCGCATCCGGTGAACTAGGAACATGGTGGCAACGACATGGGTAAGATATTCCTCCCGCATATGGTCTCCCTCCTCTCCTCTCTACCTCTAGTGTGCAGGTTTCAACCCCCAACGATGGACCCAGGCACCACATCCGCCCAGCAATTTTATCTCAAAAAAACTAGCTCTGCTTTGATTCATGGATTGGTATGCGTAGTTGTGTTTTCTTCAGCATGTTGTCTATTCTATATATGTCTTACCTGTGTAAATCCTTTGTTTCAGATCTAAAATGTTTCCTCAGAATGAATAGTTTATGCCATGTGAAACATTGCTGCTATGAATGATGCGTGGTGTAGGGAATTCTGAAAGTTCCCTCAAGATTTTACCTGTTTCTATTTGATAGTTATATGCTAACATATTTGTTAATCATGTCAAAGGGGGTGTATCAGCAATAGTTAGCCAAAACTGGAGGGGTTCACAGGAAAGCAAGCAAAGAGGGGGCATAAGATCGAAGGCGCGTGAGCTGGGGGGTGGGTTAAAATTAATTCTCCCTTCCAACTGTTGCAGTTTAGTTTACATCCTGGATGTTTCTAATTTTGTTTTTGTGTGTTTAGATATCTGTTGATTCTTTTACATTCAGGGATTGTTAGACTTGCGCCCTTGCAGACATACTCATCTGTGGCTCTCTAATCAGATCCAGGCGCTGCCTCCCATGTAGCAGGGGCCAAACTATGCACCACCGTAGGCATAGTAGGATCTCTAATCAGATGAGCTGCATCCACTATTGTACGCATGTTAAGCTGGGGCGATGAAATTGCATGTGGTAAGTGATTCACCATCTGTTGATTCATTTTGCAGATCTGGATAGCTAGATATGTTATATAGCGGCCTCTGTGATTTAGGATGTCTTCTTTTCTAGGGAATGATTTAGTGCGTCTGAAACATATGGAAAAACATATATAGCATTAGATATTTAATCTCACGGTTCATCATATTATGATGCTCAATAAGGTTAAACAAGTTATATGGTAAACTTTTATGTATGTGTGGTGGTTCTCAGAAAATATCTCCCCTAATAATAAAGCGCCGATCGCTTCTGTCGTACGTCGTCGGCAGTTTTGCACAAAACCCCCTCCATTTCTGGGTATTCAACCCGCAGTCCCTATGTGGATCTGGAAAAAAACGTTTCCTCTCTCCCTCGCTCGGTCTCCCTCTTCCCTGCTGCGAGGCTGCCGCCATGGGAGCCCGAGCTCAAAGCTCCGCCGTCGGCCACCTCGCGCCCGTCTCTGGCCAGATCCGAGCTGGAGCCGCTCGGATCTGTTGACCCCAACCCGGATCCACCTCGCCCCGGCCTTCTCCGGCCTCGCCTCGTGAGGGTCTGCGCTGGGGAGTCGTGCGGTGAGGGAGAGGAGAGGGACGTCGCGCGCGAGTCCGCGTCGTGGGCAGCTCCTGCTCCTGGTGGCGCCGTCGCGGGCTCACGGTGCCCGCCGCCGCCGCCTGCGCTGCCGTGAGCCGGATCTTCGGCGGCAGCTGGTGCTGCGATGTGCTCACGGGAAGCGGCGGGGTCGGTGATGGAGTTGGAGCCGACGCGGGCTGCATGTCGGCGCGGAGGAGGGGGAGGCTGAGGGACGGCTCCTGCTCCGGCGGCTTCGGCCCGCGGCGGAGGAGGCGGTGGAGCGGCTTGGTCTCCGTCGAGGAAGAGGAGGAAGACGACGACGACGCCGATGCCTGCTGCTTCCGCATCCGCAGCAGGTCCCTCCACCTCCTGGCCGGAGCCTTAGGCTCCTCCGCCGCCTGCTCCGCCTCCACCACCGCATCCTTGGCCGCCTCCGCCCTCGGCGTCTCCTCCGACCTCGCCGTCTCGGGCTGCTGCGTTGTCGGCGCCGGGGCCAGCGGAGGCCGCGTGGCCGCCGCCGCGGCCTCCGAGGAAGACGGGAGGTGGAGCGGGACGAGCTTGCCCCCGGAGAAGAGCTCGTCGGCGGGGAGCATGGTGGACACGGCGGAGCAGCCGGCGAGGAGGAACTCGAAGTCGGCGCTGGCTCCCCCGACCCCCCGCAGCGTCCCTGCCGCCGCCGCACCCGCCGGCGTCCTCGAGGCTGAAGGAGACGCGCGGGGCGAGCCACTGCATCGCGGCCGACGGCGGCGGCGGCGGGGCCGCGGGCCGCGGGCCGCGACGCCGCAGCGGAGGCCATCGATCGGGTTCGCTGCGGCGCGGGGTTCGCTGCTGCAGCGGAGCGCAAGCGAGTTCCCTTCTCTTCTTCCTCGCTGGGCTTGGCGCAAGGGAACAAAATAGAATGGAGGAGGGTGGCAGCGGTAGCTGTGCCGGTGCGCGCCGGCGGCGGCCCTCGTGTCGGCGACGCAGTAGTCGACGAGGAGGTCCGGGTCGGAGCTGCAGACGGCGGAGAAGAAGATGATCGTCACGAGCGAAAGGTTGGCTCGAGAGATGGGAGCGGCATGGTTGGTTGTGGCGCCCATGGCTACGCCTCGAACGTATGATCAGCGATCAGTACATTCAGCAGTCACGGCTCATGTGCGTATGATTGTATGCTCCTTGGGCTTTGAGGAGTTGGCAGATGATGCTTTGAAGTAATTGTGGGTGCGAGTGGCTGCATTGGCTACGTTACGTTACCATTGCCTTGGAGAATGAGACACATATACTTTTGATGATGGAGGGTTTTCTTTTCAAGTCACTCTTGAACGTCGTGGTTAAAACTTGCTGAAAATCGTGGGCTCAGACTTGCTATCTGAAATTCCATATCTCCTGTTGGAATCCACCTGAAACCTGTAGAACAGGAAATTCACTGATGTAGCGGCAGTGTTGCGATGACATGGCATTGTGCAGTTTATTGCTACTTGACCACGTAACATTGGATAGTTCAAACTTATAAGCATGCAACATTAGAATCGGAAGCAGCAATATTTATCAAGCAACACAAGCAAATTCCATCTTAAGCTTCACTCACAATATCATTTCAATATTTTGGACTGCTATTTATTGTCATTTTCATTGTGCAGTATTGCTGAACAGCCCATCGATCTTTGAGAAGATTTTCTCTCATGAGTTTATTCTTGACATCATAGGCGCCCTTGAATGTATGATTTCTCCTCCAGTCCTTTGTTTCTTCCTGTTTCTCCCATAACTCTTAAGCTGGTTGTGCCTCTTTCTTCGCCCGGTGCAACGCACGGACATTTGTACTAGTAATAGTAATAGCAATAATATGCCACTATTTATAAATAAAAACATCTGTATCTACTCTATTTGCAGCACTCCGTTCATAGTTCTCTTGTTTTTTTAAATATAGGTTAACTTGAGCTAATTAATTAGCATGTGTTTGAGCATAGTTATGAGGCATCCAAAGCAAGGAGAGGATGGATGAACTCGACAATTTCCGAAGTTTACCCGTATTTGGTCAGGCAAGGTTAGCTTTTCTTTGGCTTTTATTGATTAATTTGAAAATTTTATGAGCAAAATAGGCAAACATAACCTTTTCCTTTAATCATGTATGTTTATTTTAAAAGTATTATGCTATTTGAACCTTTCCACTGTGCTTTGTACATCTAAATTATACAATTCCATTGCCTTCAGAATCTGAACAATATCCCCACAGTTGTTTTTGTATCCCAACATACCACCATGGTGAGTATATGTGTTCCAATGAGAGGATGGTGCTAGCTTAACTCCTGAATAAGGAAAACAATATATTGAGCCTGTGAAGAAGGCTGCCATCGAGATAAAGAGCGAGCACCCCAAGGTTTAATGCGTGGTGTAGAAGGTTATCAAAAGAACTATGTCATTTTGTTAATTAATTTCCTAGATACGTAATTAATGAATTAATTTTCTAGAAAAGTATACTCGCACATGCATTTTTGCGACAAAACTAAAACTGCTCTACTCTCTCTCTCTCTCATCTTACGTTATCACAAGTACTAATTGTGGATTTCATCTCTACTTTTTCCAAAAATTCTATGAATGTAATCATTCACAAAACACAAACAATATATATGATAACAAAACGGTAGGCAATGTTGTTGTGAACATGTCCAGTCATCATAAATATCCTTGTGGGCGTGGAGCCCCTTGGACCATCGACTTATGAGGTTGTTATCAATGTTGTGATCACAAGGTATACAACGTTGACTTACAAATATGATGGTTTACGATTTGTCGCCGATGCTGTCACGAGCTCCATTGCATGGCCATCTAGCAAGGTAATCACCAACAATATGTGCTTTGTCTACTTGGCTCGAATTGTTTAATGTGTGATACTGACTCATGATCACTTTAGTAGATGAAACCCTACAAGCCAGGGGCATCTTCGTCATCCCATCGCTAAGGTATTTATGTGATCCTGCTGTTATCATGACCACTTGTTACTATACAAGAGCTTCTTCTTGGTGCTCCCTAGCTAGCTCAAAGTGCATCATGGAATTTGATCATCATGGATTCTTAGCTCAAAGTGAATGAACATTCCATGACACCAGATTCCATAAGTTAATCTGGACATAAGTTGTCATGGAATCCTTGCTGCTACTTATGTAATAATAGTCGCTTCCCTGTGTTCATTTAGGCCCATTTTGGATGCAAAGTAATCTTCTAATAGCATTGTTTCTAGAAAAAAACTACTGTTTTCAAAATATTTTGAGGTGTTTGGTCCTAGTATATACCATGGCTCCACAAACAGTAGTATCCCCAATGTATCTATTGCTATCACCAGGAAGATATTATTATGTTTCCTGTGTCCATGTATCTATTGCTGCCAATAGGAAGATAGCAACGTCCCTTTGATTCCATTCAATTTATGACCACTACTGAACAGTAAACAAAGATAGCTGAAAGTAGCAGTTCCCTAGGAAAACAAGTTACATGACCACATAGCTCTTTCTTTTTTTCAAGAAATAAAAATTATGGTTTCAATTATGCATCTTAAACCACCCTCCATGTTAATCTTGTCTGAGGTATTATCTTACAGAAAGTCAAACATCAACAGATGACAGATGCATGTGAAACCTGTAGTGAACTGGACTTCCCTTTGCCTTTTATGTCTCATATTCGTTCTCTCTTGCAGATCTCTGAAGGTGTTGGAAGAGAAGTGTTTGTTTATGTCATTATCGATAAGAAAACATGAGAATATATCTTTTCTTCATCATCATTGTCAAAAGGCCGCTCGTACTTAGTTTCTTGTAGTTATAACTAGATGAGTGTAGCATACAACATAGCTGCAACTACACCATTGGTTTTTGTTTCCTGTTACGCACCTCGACATGAATTATTTTCAGATTCACAACATAACATAAATTGTCAGTGCACAACAATTTTTTTTCACCCCGTGATATAAATCACGTGAAGATAGTCATGAAATGTTTCAATCATCCAATTATTTCTCAAAATTTGGGGTCGCGTCTCCTCGCGACTTTTGTTATTCTTAGTTTCACATTTCCATAAGGATGCCAAGTTTACAGGCCTGCAAATCAAAGTTATTCACCTCAAAGTTAGATGATTGTATATTAATTTGGTTTCTATGTTTCACGTCTGATGCTCTTTACTCTCAAGTTGAAAAGGTAGTATAGTAGTAACTCACTGGAAGGAACTTTCACTAGGTTGCATGTGTATTACTTATATGTTTTTTGTCTTTCCAGGTTGCTGTCAGGTGGTGTAGGGAAAACAAGAGGACCAAGAAGGAACCATGAAGTTGTCAATTTGCGTCAACTGGATATCTTCTATAACGGAGCAAAAGCAATGCATCTCGTAGCTACCATTTTGCAAAGGATATCTTGTGTAACGGAACAAGCATTGAATCGTCGGTTATGCATCTATCATTTTTTAAACCTATCGTCTGTTTCGGTCACCACTAAGACAAATGTTTCCACTTTTTTAGTTACCTCTATTATGAGAACTATTAATATTATTTTGTTTGCTTCAGGTTTGATATTTCAGAGTCGTGAAAGTTATTGTAACTTGTTAGAGAATGATGAGATATGTAACCTGATTGATATTGTTTTGATAAAATAATATGATAAATACCAGTGGAGTGCAGACGAACTATCAGCTCGCAAAAGGAAGAACCGTCCTACTGCTGGTCGGGAAAGGTTCATGCTAGGACCAGCGGAAAGTTGGTCGGCAAAGATATTACCATCAAATTATTGATCGTGAAAGCTTCAACACGAATGTTAGTTGAAAATTGGTCGGCAAAGGTGTTGCCGTCAAATAGTCGGTCGGGAAAGATTGAACGGAAAGGACAACTACAAGTCGTGCAGGAAGGATCCCTGCCAATATCCATCAAATTATTGATCGTGAAAGCTTCAACACGAATGTTAGTTGAAAATTGGTCGGCAAAGGTGTTGCCGTCAAATAGTCGGTCGGGAAAGATTGAACGGAAAGGACAACTACAAGTCGTGCAGGAAGGATCCCTGCCCGTTCCGTCAGAAAATCGGTCGGCAACGCTTTCGGTTGGCAATACTCTTTCCCGATCGACTTTATGTCGTCAGAGGCGGTTTTTCCGACCAACCTGTTTGTTGGAAATGCAGCGTCGTGGTGTAGTGATAGTAGATATGATCAACATAGAGATGTTAACCAATGAAGCTAACTCAAGTCACGTGATGTTCGGACTTGATTTAGTGAATTTGGATCATGTGTCACTTGAATGAACAAGAGGGATGTCAATTTGAGTGGGAGTTCTTATGTAATATGATTAATTGAATTTATTATCATGAACATAGTCAAAAATGTCTTTGCAAATTATGTTGTAGATTTCCCTATAGCTCTACTATTTTTATGTTCCTAGAGAAAACTTGGTTGAAAGATGATAGTAGAAATTATGCGGACTGGGTCCGTAAACTGCGGATTGTCCTCATTGCTGCACAATAGGCTTATGTCCTTAATGCACCGCTCAATGTGCTACCCCTCGAGCGTCGTGTGTGGATGTTGCAAACATCTGACATGCACGTTTTTTATGACGACATGATAGTTCAGTGTGTCATGCTTTATGGCTTAGAATTCAGGCACCGATAACGTTTTGAATGTCACGGAACATATGAGATGTTCTAAGAGCTGAGATTTGGATTTCAGTCTCGTGGCCGTGTTGAGAGGTATAAGACCTCCGACAAGATTCTTTGTCTACGTAGTAAGGGAAAAAAGCTCAATCATTGAGCATGTGCTCAGATTGTTTGGGTACTACAATCGCTTGAATCAAGTGGGAGTTGATCTTCCAGATAAGATAGTGATTGACATATTTGTCCAAAGTCACTGCTACCAAGCTACTAGAGCTTCATGATGAACTATAGCATATCAGGGATACACTAGATGATCCCTGAGTTATTCACGATGTCTGACATGGTGAAAGTAGAAATCAAGTAGGAGCATCAAGTGTTGATGGTTAGTAAAACCACTAGTTTCGAGAAGGGCAAGGGCAAGAAGGGATACTTCATGAAAGGCAAACCAATTGCCGCTCTAGTGAAGAAACCCAAGGTTAAACCCAAACCCGAGACTAAGTGCTTCTAATATGAGGGGAATGGTCAGTGAAGAGGAAATACCCTAGTTACTTGGTAGATGAGAAGGCTGGCAAAGTTGACAAAAGTATATTGGATATACGTGATGTTGATGTGTACTTTACTAGTACTCCTAGTAGCACTGGGGTATTAGATACCGGTTCAGTTGCTAAGTGTTAGTAACTCGAAATCATAGCTACAGAATAAACAGATACTAGCAAGGGTGAGGTGACGATGTGTGTTGGAAGTAATTCCAAGGTTGATGTGATCAAACATCGCACACTCCCTCTACCATCGGGATTAATGTTGAACCTAAATAATTGCTATTTGGTGTTTGCGTTGAGCATAGACATCATTAGATTGTGTTTACTGCAATACGTTATTCATTTAAAGAGAATAATGGTTACTCTCTCTACTTGAATAAAACCTTCAATGGTCTTGCACCTAAAATGAATGGTTTATTGAATCTCGATCGTAGTGATACACATGTTCATAATATTGTTGCCAAAAGATACAAAATAGTAATGATAGTACCCTTACTTGTGGCACTACCGCTTGAGTCATATTGGTATAAAACGCATGAAGAAGCTCCATGCTGATGGATCTTTGGGCTCACTCATTTTTGAATCGTTTGAGATGTGCGAACCATGCCTATTGGTGTAAACTCATGAAGAAACTCCATGCAGATGGATTATTTAGACTCACTTCATTTTGAATCACTTGAGACATGCAAATCATGCCACATGGGCAAGATGACTGAAAGGCCTCGTTTTTCTAGTGAGATGGAATTAGCAAGTGACTTGTTGGAAATAATACTTTTTGAGTTATGTAGTCCAATGAGTGCTGAGGCACACAGTGGATATCGTTATGTTACTTCACTTATGATTTGAGTAGATACATGTGTATTTGCTTGATGAATCACAAGTTTGAAATATTGAAAAGTTCAAGTAATTTCAGAGTGAAGTTGGACATCGTCGTGACAAGAGGATAATATGTCTACGATGTGATCATGGAGGTAAATATATATCCGAGTTGCGAGTTTGGTATACATTTAAGACAATGTGAAAATAGTTTCACAACTCATGCCACCTGAAACACATAGTGTGATGGTGTGTCCAAACGTCATAGCCGCGCCCTATTGGATATGGTGTATACTATGATGTCTCTTATCAAATTACCACTATCATTTCTGAGTTAGGCATTAGAGACAACCGCATTCACTTTAAATAGGACACCACGTAATTTCGTTGAGATTACACCATATGAACTATGGTTTGGAGAAACCTAAGTTGTCGTTTCTTAAAATTTTGGGGCTGCGACGCTTATGTGAAAAAGTTTCAGCCCGAAGCGGATAAATGCAACTTCATGGGACACCCAAAACAGTTGGGTATACCTCCTATCTCAGATCTGAAAGCAAAGTGTTTGTTTCTAGAAATGGGTCCTTTCTCCTGATACGTCCATTTTGCATCATGATTTCTTGTACCTTTTTACTTTGTTCTTGTCCATATTCCAAATTGTTATGCAATTCTTAGGCCTTTTTCTCTCTGAATATGCAAGGAACATCGCAATGAGGGAAATATTTGGAAACTGGGATTCCGGACCAGAAAATGGAAGAGTATGAGGAGAAATCATCAGACTCCAAATGAAATGAAATTCCATGGAGAATATTTTTGGAATATTTAAGACAATGTGATAATAGTTTCACAACTCATGCCACCTGAAACACGATAGTGTGTTGGTGTGTTCGAACGTCATAGCTGCGCCCTATTGGATATGGTGTATACTATGATGTCTCTTATCAAATTTCCACTATCATTTTTTAGTTAGGCATTAGAGACAACCGCAATCACTTTAAATAGGGCACCACGTAATTCCGTTGAGATTACACCATATGAACTATGGTTTGGAGAAACCTAAGTTGTCGTTTGTTAAAAGTTTGGGGCTGCGACACTTATGTGAAGAAGTTTCAGCCCGAAGCGGATAAATGCATCTTCATGGGACACCCAAAACAGTTGGGTATACCTCCTATCTCAGATCTGAAAGCAAAGTGTTTGTTTCTAGAAATGGGTTCTTTCTCCTGATACGTCCATTTTGCATCATGATTTCTTGTACCTTTTTACTTTGTTCTTGTCCATTATTCCAAATTGTTATGCAATTCTTAGGCCTTTTTCTCTTTGAATATGCAAGGAACATCGCAATGAGGGAAATATTTGGAAACTGGGATTCCGGACCGGAAAATGGAAGAATATGCGGAGAAATAACCAGACTCCAAATGAAATGAAATTCGACGGAGAATATTTTTGGAATATTTAAGACAATGTGAAAATAGTTTCACAACTCATGCCACCTGAAACACCATAGTGTGATGCTGTGTTCGAACGTCATAGTCGCGCCCTATTGGATATGGTGTATACTATGATGTCTCTTGTCAAATTACCACTATCATTTTTGAGTTAGGCATTAGAGACAACCGCATTCACTTTAAATAGGGCACCACGTAATTCCGTTGAGATTACACCATATGAACTATGGTTTGGAGAAACCTAAGTTGTCGCTTCTTAAAAGTTTGGGGCTGCGACGCTTATGTGAAAAAGTTTCAGCCCGAAGCAGATAAATGCATCTTCATGGGACACCCAAAACAGTTGGGTATACCTCCTATCTCAGATCTGAAAGCAAAGTGTTTGTTTCTAGAAATGGGTCCTTTCTCCTGATACGTCCATTTTGCATCATGATTTCTTGTACATTTTTTACTTTGTTCTTGTCCATTGTTCCAAATTGTTATGCAATTCTTAGGTCCTTTTCTCTCTGAATATGCAAGGAACATCGCATTGAGGGAAATATTTGGAAACTGGGATTCCGGACCGGAAAATGGAAGAATATGCGGAGAAATCACCAGACTCCAAATGAAATGAAATTCCATGGAGAATATTTTTGGAATATTTAAGAATTTCTGGAATAAGAATACACCAGAGGAGGGAAGCCAGCTGGGCATAAGCCAAAAGGGCGCGGCCCAGCCCCTGGCCGGGCCCTGATGGCTTGTGGGGCCCCTGTTGGCCCTCTGACGTCCATCTTCTCCTATATGGTGTGTTTTACCCTAGAAAAAAAATCAATAGATTACTTTCGAGAGGAAGCGCCACCGTCTCGAGGCGGAAACCTAGGCAGATGCCTTTTTTCTCTCCAGTAGTGTGATTGTGCCGAGGAAATTTCCCTCCGAGAGGGGGAGATCGAAGACATCATCATCACCAATGCTTCCTCCTTCATGGGAGAACCATTCTTCGTCAACATGAACACCAGCACCATCTCATCTCCAACCATAGTTCATCTCTTGTATTCAATCCTTGTCTCAAACCTCAAATTGGTACGTGTGGGTTGCTAGTAGTGTTGATTACATCTTATTGTTGATACTTGTTCGATTAATTGGTGAAAGATATTATGTTCAGATCCTTTGTCACCATCATTATACCTCTGATGTTGAACATGTTGATGTGGTGTGAGCAGTTACTATTGTTCCTGAGGATATGGGATAAGTCTTGTCACAAGTAATCATGTGAAATTGGCATTCGTTCGATATTTTGGTGATATGTATGTTGTTGCTTCTTCTAGTGGTGTCGTGTGAATGTTGACTACACAACACTTCACCATGTTATGGGCCTAAAGGAAGGCATTGTGGAGTAACAAGTAGATTATGGGTTGAGAGAGTGACACAAGCTTAAACCCCAGTTTAGTGTTACTTCATAAGGGGTTGATTTGGATCCACACGTTTCATGCTACAGTTAGATTTATCTTAATTCTTCTTTCGTAGTTGCGGATGCTTGCGCGAGGGGGTAATCATAAGTGGGTTGTTCGTTCAAGTAAGAACACCACCTAAGCACCGGTGCACCCATATATAAACTCATAAATGTAGCGAACGCGAATTAATTCAACATGATGCACATGACTAGATAAAAATGCCCATGTGTCCTCGGGAGCACTTTCTTGATATGGCATGTCCTTTACTGTAAAAAAAGATTGGGATACCTTTCTGCACATTAGTTACTATTGTTACTTGCCACTAGTTATAAAATATCTTGCTGCAAAACTATCTACTACTCTCACTAATAGCACTTGTAGAGAATACCTTGCTGAAAACTGCCTATAATTTCTTTCTGCTACTTGTTGGGTTCGACACTCTTACTTATCGAAAGGACTACGATTGATCCCCTATACTTGTGGGTCATCAAGACTCTTTTCTGGCGCCATTGTCGGGGAGTGAAGCGCCTCTGGTAAGTGGAAATTGGTAAGGAAATATTTTTGCTAAGTGCTGAAATTTACTATTACTTGTTGCTATCGACGGTCACCCTTTGAGTGCCTTGTTCGGGACATCTTCGCCTTGAAGGGAAGTGGAAAAGATGGCTCCCCAACCTACTGAGAATATATATTATGATATTCCTTCAGGTTTCTTAGAGAAACTGCTAGCTAGTCCTTATCATGGTACAACTCATCGTGATTATCATTTAATATTTCTCGATGAAGTTCGTGGAGGCTTTAAGCTTGCAGGTTTGGCTAGAGACAAAGTTAAGAAAATAGTTTTCCCTTTGCCTTTGGAGGGAAAAGCATTGATATGGTACATGCTATTGGATGATATTGGATCATGGGACTGGAATCGCTTGAGGCTGGAGTTTCATCAGAAGTTTTACCCTATGCATCTAGTTCATCGTGATTGGAATTTTATTTATAATTGCTGGCCTCATGAAGGAGAAAGTATCGCTCAAGCCTGGGGGAGGCTTAAATCTATGATGCACATCTGCCCCAACCATGAACTTTCAAGAAAAATAATTATACAAAAAATTTATGCTCGACTTTCTCATGATGATCAAGTACTACTCGATTCTTCTTCTACTCGGTCCTTTATGAATAGGACTATTGAATTCAAATGGAATCTTCTGGAAAGAATCAAATGCAACTCTAAAAATTGGGAAGTCGACAAAGTTAAAGAGTCAGGTATAAAGCTTAAGTTTGACTGTGTTAAATCTTTTGTGGAAACTAATACCTTTTATGAGTTCAGCAATAAGTATGGCCTTGACTCTGAGAAAGTAGCTTCTTTCTATGAATCATTTGCTACTTATGTTGATCTCCCTAAGGAGAAGTGGCTTAAATATCATCCACCCACCGAGGAACAATTAGAGGAACCTATTAAGATTAATAAGTAAGAAATAATTGTTAGCCATGTTGGCCCAATTGTTCCAACTGCTTACATTGAGAAACCAACTTTCCCTATTAGAATTAAGGAATATGCTAAAGTTACAACCGTGGTTAATAAGAGCTACATTAGAACACCTACACCTTCTGAACAAATAACTGTTGAGCCTAATGTTGCTATGGTTAAAGATCTTCTAGTTAATAATATTAATGGTTAGGTTATCTACTTCTATGATGAAGCTGCTAGAATTCCAAAACCTGTTAGAAACAAACATGATGAGCTAGATAAAAATAAACCAGTTGTTGGCATTCCTGTTGTTTCAGTTAAAATTGGAGATTATTATTATCATGGCTTGTGTGACTTGGGAGCTAGTGTTAATGCCATACTTTTTCCCTCTATGATGAGATCAAGAATGAGATAGCACCCTCTGAACTTGAATATATTGATGCTACTATTAAACTTGTAAATAGAGACACTATTGCACCAATTGGGATTGTTAGAGATGTTGAAGTCTTGTGTGGAAAAATTAAGTACCCAACTGATTTCCTAGAACTTTGTTCAGAACACGATAATTTTGTCCCATTATATCTGGTAGGCCTTTCTTGAGTAATGTTAATGCTGAAATTAATTGTTTAACTCAAAAGGTTAAATAAAATTTGGCGATGTATCTCATGAATTTAATTTCTCCATGTTTAGTAAGCAACCCCATGATAAATAATTGGTCTTGCCTCTATTTCCATGCCTCCTACCGATCCACTAGAACAATATTTGCTAGACCATGAAAATGATATGCCTATGAATGAAAGAAATGAGATAGATGATATATTTCTTAGACAAACACCTGTTCTTAAACAGAACTTACTAGTTGATATTTTAGGGGATCCCTCTCCACCCAAGGGAGATCCTGTGTTTGAGCTTTAAGCTTTATCTGATACCTTGAAATATGTTTATCTTGATGAGAAGAAGATATGTCTTGTTATTATCAGTGCTAACCTTTTAGAGCATGAAGAATTGAAATTATTTAAACTCTGAAGAAGCACAGGGAAACTATTGGATATACTCTTGATGATCTTAAGGGCATAAGACCCACTCTATGTCAGCAAAAGATTAATATGGAGCCACATGCTAAATCTGTCATTGATCATCAACACCGCTTAAATCGCAAAATGAAAGAAGTGGTGAGAACTGAAGTACTAAATCTTCTGGAGGTAGGTATAATCTATCCTATTGCTTAGAGTAAATGGGTAAGTCCCGTTCATTGTGTTCCTAAGGAAGGAGGTATAACTATTGTTCCTAATGATAAGAATGAACTTATTCCGCAAAGAATTGTAACTTGTTATAGGATGGTGATAGATTTTAGGAAGTTAAATAAAGCTTCTAGGAAAGATCATTACCCCTTGCCTTTTATTGATCAAATGTTGGAAATATTATCTAAGCACACACATTTTAGTTTCTTGATGGATATTCGAGTTTTTCTCAAATACATGTGTCTAAGGATGACCAAGAGAAAACTACTTTCATGTGCCCTTTTGGAACTTATGCTTGTAGACGTATGCCTTTTGGTTTATGCAATGCACCTACTACCTTTCAAAGATGCATGACTGCTATATTCTCTGACTTTTGTGAAAAGATTGTTGAGGTTTTCATGGATGATTTTTGTGTTTACGTGACTTCATTTGAGGATTGCTTAAGCAACCTTGGTCGAGTTTTGCAGAGATGTGAAAAAACTAATCTTGTCTTGAATTGGGAGAAGTGCCACTTTATGGTAAACGAAGGTATAATACTTGGGCATAAAATTTCAGAGCGAGCTATTGAAGTAGACAAAGCCAAAATTCATGCAATAGAGAAAATGTCTTTCCCAAAAGATATCCAAGGTATATGAAGTTTCCTTGGTCATGCTGGTTTTTCTAGGCGCTTCATTAAAGATTTCTCAAAAATTTATAGGCCACTAACTAATCTTTTTACAAAGATATTTCATTGTTTTTTATGATGATTGTATGGAAGCCTTTGAAATACTTAAGAAAGCCTCAATTACTGCACCTATTGTCCAACCACCTGATTGGAATTTACCGTTTGAAATTATGTGTGATGCTAGTAACTATGCTCTTGGTGCTGTTCCAAGGCAAAGAGTAGACAAGAAATTGAATGTTATTCATTATGCTAGTAAGAACTTAGACAATGCTCAACAAAATTATGCCACCACTGAGAAGGAATTTTTAGTAGTTGTGTTTGCTTGTGATAAATTTAGACCTTAAATTGTTGACTCAAAAGCTACCATTCACAGTGATCATGCTACTATTAAATAGCTAATGGAAAATAAGGATGCTAAACCTAGACTTATTAGGTGGGTGCTTTTCCTATAGGAGTTTGACTTGCATATCGTTGATAGGAATGGAGATGAAAACCCCGTAGTAGATAACTTTTCTAGAATGGAAAATGTTCTTGATGACCCACTGCCTATTGATGATAATTTTCCTGATGAACAACTTGCTTCTATAAATACTTCAAAAAGTACTCCTTGGTATGATGATTATGCTAATTATATTACTGCTAAATACATACGACCTAATTTCACATACCAACAAAAGAAAAACAATCTTTTATGATTTACGACATTACTTCTGGGATGACCCACATCTTTATAAAGAAGAAGTAGATGGTATTATTAGACGTTGTGTACCTGGGCATGATCAGGGACAAATCCTATGGAAATGTCACTCTGAGGCTTATGGAGGGCACCATGCTGGTGACAGAACTGCACACAAGGTATTACAATCTCGTTTTTATTGGCCTACTATTTTTAAAGATGCTCGTAAATATGTACTTTCATGTGATGAATGTCAAAGAATTGGTAAAATTAGTAGACGCCAGGAAATGCCTATGAATTATTCACTTGCTATTGAACCATTTGATGTTTGGGGATTTGATTATATGGGACCTTTTCCTTCCTCTAATGGATACACACATATTCTAGTTGATGTTGATTATGTTACTAAGTGGGTAGAAGCTATTGCTACTCGTAGTGCTGATCATAACACTTCTATGAAAATGCTTAGGGATATTATCTTCCAGAGCTTTGGAGTCCCTAGATATTTAATGACTGATGGTGGTTCTCATTTATTCATGGTGCTTTCCGTAAACTCATAGCTAAATATGATGTTAACCATAGAATTGCATCACCCTATCACCCTCAATCTAGAGGTCAAGTTGAATTGAGTAATTGAGAAATAAAGTTAATTTTACAAAAGACGGTTAATAGATCTAGAAAGAATTGGTCTAAGAAACTTCATGATGCTCTATGGGCTTATAGAACTGCCTACAAGAACCATATGGGGATGTCCCCTTATAAAATTGTTTATGGGAAAACTTGTCATTTACCTCTTGAGTTGGAACATAAAGCTTATTGGGCAATTAAAGAACTTAACTATGATTTTAAGCTTGCCGTTGAGAAAAAGTTATTTGACATTAGTTCATTAGATGAATGGAGGACAAAAGCTTATGAAAATGCCAAGTTGTTTAAGGAAAAGGTTAAAAGATGGCGTGACAAAAGGATCCAAAAACGAGAGTTCAATGTAGGAGACCTCGTGCTTTTGTACAATTCTCGTTTTAGATTTTTTGCAGGTAAGCTTCTCTCCAAGTGGGAAGGCCCATCTGTGGTTGAAGAATTCTATTGGTCACGTGCTATAAAGATTAATAAGTTCGAAGAAAAAAACCCGAAGGTGGTAAATGGTCAAAGAATTAAGCACTATATCTCAGGTATGCCCTTTAACATTGAAACTAACATTATTCAAGTTATGACTCCGGAAGAACACATAAGAGAGACCCGCCGGAACGCTCCAGACAACTGAAACCTGATATGGTAAGTAAACTCACTCCAAAAAGACCAAAAAAATAATTTCCGTCGTTTCTGGTAGTTTAGAAGAATTACAAAAATAAAAGGGATAATTAGATTTATGCCTCTAGTTGTGTCCCACTCTGCTGTTTTACCCCTAATTTCCAAAAGTCACCTGTTCTGTCCAAGTTACTTCGCTCCTGTTATGCTTTTACCCTTTGACCGTTTGATAGTGTGTTTGAAAACTTCATAACTAATTCATACTAAATCGGAAAAATGCAAATTAGATACCAAAATGTTTGGAAAAACATCACCTATATGTCAGTGTCATTTGCATTCATGACCAAGGTGTTGGAAAGTCCCCATGTGAGTTTTAGCTCTAACGATACCACCATGAATAGTAAAATATAAAAAAAAATTGAAAAATTCTGAAAAAATTGGTGGCAAAGAATGAATTTTTTTAAGTGCTTGCCAAGTTTCATCAGCGAAAGACATTCGTGGAAGTTGTGGCAAAAGAAACAACCAACACTCCAAAATAGATTGTTTTTTGCCATGACTTCCACGAATGTCGTTCCCTAATGAAACTTGGCAAGCACTTAAAACATTTGTCATTCTTTGCCACCAAATATTTGTTAGAATTTTTTGATTTTTTCATATTTTACTATTCATGATGGTAACATAAGAGCTAAAACTCGGATGGGCACTTTCCAACACCTTTTTCATGAATGCAAATGACACTGACATAAAGGTGATGTTTTTTGAACATTTTGGTATCTTATTTGCATTTTTCTGATTTAGTATGAATTAGTCATTAAGTTTTCAAACTGAAGGTCAAATGGTCAAAGGGCAAAAGCATAAGAGGAGCAAAGTGACTTGGACAAAACTGGTGACTTTTGGAAATTAGGGGTAAAATGGCCGAGTGGCACACAACTAGGGGCATAAATCTAATTATCCCAAAATAAAACAGAGTTAGGAGGACTCACGAGGGAGGCACAAGCCAACATGGCACGGCCCAACCCTTAGCCACGCCCTGATGGCTTGTGGGTCCCCCGTGTGCCCTCCGGACTCCAATTTCTTCAAGAACACGTATTCTGACCTAGAAAAAAAATCATTATATATACTCCCGTATGTTTTGACCATCATATCGCGAGTCTCTCCACTGTTCTTGTTTCAAGTTGTTTTTTTGACAGATTTATATCGTCATGACTTCAGCAAGGCCATCCAAGGATAAGTTTTTCGAGAAGGTCATCAACCCCTACCTACCGCAGGTGATGAAGCACCCTCAACCATTGAGATGAGCGATGGGGTGCTTCACATCCGGGATGTTCAAGATCCCAAAAAGGAGGGAACCGAGAAGGCCAGCCTTGAAGCGGTGGAGGAGGAGATCTTCAAGTGCCAAGGGATGGTCGAGTGTGGTGTGAGTGCTAACCACTCAATGATCACGGATTTCATCCGGGAGAACAAGCTGGACACAAAGAGCGTGGGGGGGGGGGAGGGGTTCTTTCCAAGCTCCAAGAACGAATTGACCGCCTCCAAGATCAAATCTATGAACTCCAACTCCAGAACTCTGAGTATGAATCTAGGTTCAGAAGGATGAGCCTCACCGCCGATTTCAGGATCTTGGAGACGAGGGCTTCTTTCTTTGATGGGGAACCTATGCCTTGGAAGACGGAGGATCGTAGCTCACCACCACCATCACCAAAGAATACTTGAGTACATGGATATGGGCACCACCTTTTGCTTGTTTCAAGCTTGGGGGAGGTGCCTGTTATCGTATCACCATCGCTTTTTATCACCACTATCTATTTTAGTTTGATCTTTAGTTTTTGTGATTAAGCAAGTTAAAATTTCATATTTCCTTTGTTTAGAGTTTTTGCTTCGAGTTCTACCTATCCTTTTAATCGAGTGCGAGAGTTATATAATAAAGTTAGTTAGGATCATGTGCCTCTCCCTCACTTGCATCCATCATCTTAGCATGGCAATAAAAATAATAGAAAAAGATCATATGCTTATCTCATGAGAAGTAATGACTTCACATAGAAAAGTGGTATGAGCAATAAGAAGTGTTGAAAACTAACAAACATAGTGTTAGTAATTGGTATGATCTATGCAAAAGTATGATAGAGAAGAGGACATTTACATATAAATACACTATTTTGAACACCTGCTACGATTGTGAGCTCCCATCAAAATAGTATATAAGGACCAAGTGTTGAAGTGGGACATGGAAGACAACATAATGATCATGGTTGTTTTCATTTGCATAGGATTTATATGGTATTGATCCTTTAACATGTGATTCTTTCTTAAGATCTTTCACTAGCCCTAAAGCGTCGCACTAAGTAGAGATACTACTTGTGCAACCATAACCTTTAAAACCAGTCTCTTGCCATGAGGGTAAACCATACCTACCCATGGATTGAATAAGATCCTTCAAGTAAGTCATCATTGCTACACAAGGCGATAAAAAATGCCTCTCATCATGTAAGATTTTTTATTGTAAGGGAAAGTAAGCTTTGTACGATCTTGTGATGGTGAAGCAATAAAAGTGACGAAGTGTGTATTAAAGTTTGATATCACAAGGGGAAATATTAAGTGATGTTCCTTTGCATTAAGAGATTGAACATATCAAACAAATAAAAGCTCATGACGACCTCTGCTTCCCTTTGTGAAGGGCTTGTCTTTTACATTCTTATATATTTTATATTCTTCAACTCTTTAGCGGCAAGCATTATGTGTTAAGGAAAGATTCAAACAAATATAGCCAGTTGAATGTAGATGATCATGTTCCATTACTGTTGACATTATCCTTGAGGTAATGTCACACCCTCTTTTTACTACCACCTTCTTTGTACTGTGAAAATCTAAGGTTGTTAAAACTTTTTCAAAACTAATGATGTGAGTGCCATGATTGTCATTGTATGCTTGTGTGTGTCCAGTATTGAATTATTTCTAAAAACCCATTTCCCAATATTGAATTGTTTTCTAAAAACCTTTACTTGTTTCTGATCAAGTAAAAACTCTACTTTGAGTTGCACCACATGCTTTTGATGTCAAGCAATGATGCTACCCAAAGTTGGAGATATGATTTTAACTTGTCTTTATATTTCAAAACCACAAAAATAATTATTTTTATAATTATTTCCCTGATTTAATTGCATGTCCATTTCTGAGGCCAGAATGGGTATTCCTACATGGAAAAATACTTCTCTGCCTTAGAAAAATCTGATTAAATTTGGAGATGATCGGAAGGACATATATTTTCCATACATAAGATTTTAAACCCTATTTTATATTATAATTATTTGTATAAAACCCTGGAAAGCATTTCTGTCTGTTTTGACCTTTTGAAATATTTCCAAAGGAAATATTCTCAATAAAATCCTAGAAACTTCGAGTGGTATTCCTAAGCCATATTGAGTGTCCACATAAAGTTTCACCTCGATCCAAAGTGATCAAGGACCCCAAATAACCCTAAAACCCCTTGTGTCCAGATTGAAGTTGGAGCAACTCTACATAGCAAAGTTTGTCCAATGATGCTGAAACTTTGCAGGAGTGCCTAATACCTCAAATGAGGGTTCCACACCAAAAATGGGATTTGTGGGACTTAGTTTGCCCACACACTCTTTGGAAGGGACAAATCTGGTCAAATTGAAGTGTTTTCAAGTTTACAAAGCTAAACTTGTCCAATGGAACTCAAACTTGGTGAAACCCCATGTTTTAGCACCAAACCAAACCTGTTAAGTTGAAGCACCAGTGGTGGGGTGCAACCCCCTCAAACCACTGTCGAGCACCTTCTGACAGATGGGGAAAAGCCACCTTAGCTATAGCTAAACCCAACCCGTTTACTCCAAACTCATAGATTAGGTGGCCAGTATCTGTATCTAACCCGAGTCAACTGGCCCCTCACTGGTTCAA
The DNA here is from genome assembly GCF_904849725.1 of Hordeum vulgare subsp. vulgare. Taxonomy (NCBI): domain Eukaryota; kingdom Viridiplantae; phylum Streptophyta; class Magnoliopsida; order Poales; family Poaceae; genus Hordeum; species Hordeum vulgare. The sequence goes on from NC_058519.1 coordinate 340,355,571, forward strand.
AGTGGAAAGGCCAAAAACTCCAATTTAGGCTTCAGTTCAAGGCTGACAGCACCTGTATTTCTTGTCTCCCTTGACCAGCCGAAGATCCCACGAGATCCAAACGGCTAGCCACACTCCCAGCCAGTGCCAGGACATGCTAGACACGTCCAAAGTGCCTCATAGCGCACCAGCATGCCGTGGCATGCCAAAACTGTGCTTTGGGCGCGCTACAGGAAGCCACCAAGGTGGGGGCGAAGCTATCGGCTAGTTCCAGCCTCCCCCGAGGTGTCCAACCTCTTCCCCGACAACCCCTCTGCATCGAGCAACCCTCAGGGCCCCTTCTTCCCCCGCGCTAGAGCTCATGCTACGCGTGCCCGCGTGTACCAGAACCGGCCAAGGTTGCGCAGCCACGGATGCTCGACTCCTCCCTCTCTCCCTCTGCAGCAGATGAATCTGACAGTCCAAAACCATGTCCTGAGACCGTGGTTTCGACCCCAGCCCCTCTCTACACCCCATGCGCGCCACGGTGAGTCACCGGCGCTCCCGAATCGGCTCACCGTCGCGGGCCTATTTATAGCCACCCCCCTTCGCTCCAGCACCCCTCATATAGCTTCACCACGACCACTAGCACCTCCCTAGACAACCCAGCAAACCAGCAGAGCCCCGGTGCTCGAGATCAACCGAGGCCCCTCCGCCTGGAGCTCCGGTCGATCTCCGGCTACACGACGTCTCCTGCGCCCCTTGACCCACCAAACTGATCCCCTCAACCCCAAGAAGCTTTCCCCCAACTCGCCCAAGCATTTACGTGCCCCTAGCCACATCCTCGACCACCTCCCGAAACTCCTCCGTCGCGGCCTCCTCGTCGCCGGCAAACCCTGCCCCTCCGACGTTGTTCCGACCACCAACAGGTAGGCGATGTCATGGCGCCATTCCTGTCCTTGTTGTGGCTTGAGAACGTCGGCAGCCTCGCCGGCATGCGCCTCTTCCTCTTTGGCTAGAGGTAGGAGACGACCCCGACAGGTGTGCCCCACCTGTCGGTGGCCCAGCCTCCTCCCCCGCGCTGACCGCAGGGACCCGCACGTCAGGTTCAAACCTGACGGCGCGCGCGCCTGGGCAGGGTGTCGGCTGGCCATGGGCCAGCCCAGTTCCATGCCGAGCCAGGACAGGCTTAGCCCATTTTTCTTTATTTTTAGAAACCTTATTTATAAGATTTTTATAAAAACATTTAGCGAGTGTAAAAATATATTTTTTCCACTGTTATTCTCCGAAAAATATGTAGTATTTAATGATAAGATTGGGTGAACTTTTCAACAACTATTCTGTTTTACAAATATAAAAAGGACCAAATTGGAATAGTTTTGCTTCTGTTTGGTTAATTTTAAAATTGTTCCTTCATGAGAATTTGAAGCAAATCTTTTTCAAAATGACAACTTAGATTTATTAGTAATAAAGAACATTTTTAAAATAATGTGATCTGTTTCTGTGTGAGCTATTTCTTATTTATTCTTTTATCGACGATAGAAAATCCGTGTGAGGAGGGAATCAGAGCGGAAGACCTCGAAGACCCCGGATACCTAGCTGATCAAGGCAAGAAGCCCTTTGACCATGACTGAGCATATGTTATATTGCATGTTAAGATAGCAAGTATTTCCGTTGCATATGATCATAAGCGCCGGTAAATCACTCAGGTGATTTTTACCGATGGCTCCCCCGGAGCACATGCATTGAGATGGATCCTACCCTTGAGGGTCACGCTATTATCATGTTGTGAAGTAATGCGAGAGTGTATAGCACGAGCATGTTGTTGGTATACATCAAAGTCTTATGAAAACCCCGTCGGGTGCCACTAATGCCCGAGGATGATGATGAGTTAGGTGGCCACTTTTGGTGAAGTGGTGCACTGGGTATTTTGAGTGAGTATGGTTTTGGAAATGGTATTAGATTATGATGTGTGTACCGTCCCAACCTTAAAAAGTATGACCACGTTACCGCTTATGGCACGGGGCTATGTTGATTACTCTGGTCGGTGCTAGCAAAGAGCCACATTACTAGTGACGGGAGTGATGTGTGGTCACTCTCGTGATGGGGTCATGCCAGGTAGGACGACTATCCCATTGTTATGAGTTCCAGGCACACCGTTGGTCCCCTAATGGTTGAAACTGTCTAGAGTCGGTGCTCGTAAGACGTACAATATGTGGGCTGGGTACCAATCGAGTGGACCTCTTTGTCTAGTATCGTCAGAAGAAAGGCATTCATCGGGTACTTACCTCGGGTACGTTATATACCGCGAGTCGTGGATGACACGGAAGTTTCCCGGATCTCGTTGGTCCAGCGTACTACCTCTGCAGAGTGTAAAACTATTCGAATAGCCGTGTCCACGGTCAAGGACAGTTGGGTAATCCTTCTTAAACTACGTCCAGTTGTTTCAGCGTAAACCAAGTGTGTGTTAGTGGTGATAAAAAGGAGTTATTATGAAAGTAATGATATGACAAAGTTTGGAAACTTGGCATATAAGGTGAACCCGGATGGTTCAGCCTTCAGCAGATATGTTGATATCTGTAACCTGTTCTTCAAAAGTAATTCTTAAAATTGATGCATATTCATGATCAAACCACCATGATGAGTTCGACCAAAGATGCATATTATTGTTATTCTTCACTTTCATTGTTCATGTCATGGGCTGTTTGCGAGTACATTCGAAGTGCTCATTGGCTTGCCACTGGTTATGTTATTGACTAGACATGGAAGGACCGGAGTTTGGAGATGAGTATGTCTTTGGAGACGCCCCTGCGAACAAGTCAGAATGCTTGTCGGTGTAGGCTTGATGGCATGGGCACCCGCTTAGTCCCTATGATTTCAGCTTCTAGTTGTATTTGAGTGATTTGGCCTTAGGCCCTGCAATGTGAACCAGACCATTTGGTCTTGCGTTACAATAATCGGTATTTGGATGTAAGAATCCCTTATTCGGTATCCGTGTTCGGTGAGCATTGATCTCTGGGATCACTGAGCACGGCGATCTTGACTCGTAAGTCGGGGTCCCCACAGGTAAGTAAGTTGGGTGGGAAGAATAATAAAGCCCCCATCTTCCTATGCGTCCCATGGAACCACTTGTCCCAAAAATATACAATGTGTCTTAACAATCATAGAGGGATACATTATAGTTGAATATGTGAACTTGCTAGAAATACAAAGCTCTTACATAGACTCTTCTCACAAGTAAAAAAGCTATGATTATCCCAATAACTAATTGCATTGCTTGTTTGTTCTCAATAAAGATTATGCTTCGTGTTTCTTCAGTTGTGAATAGAATATTACTTCTTTATGAGAAGTTATATGATAAAATAACTTGCTGCTAAGATGTTATTCATGAGGATCTCATGCTTGTATTCTGTTTTTGTCGAAACCTCTCTCTCAAATTATGTGGTCATTATTTTAGAGCTCGGCTTTCACTTGAGGACAAGGGAGGTCTAAGCTTGGGGGAGTTGATACATCCATTTTGTATCATGATTTCTTGTACCTTTTTTACTTTGTTCTTGTCCATTATTCCAAATTGTTATGCAATTCTTATGCCTTTTTCTCTCTGAATATGCAAGGAACATCACAATGAGGGAAATATATGGAAACTGGGATTTGGGACCGGAAAACGGAAGAATAGGCAAAGAAATCACCAGACTCCAAATGAATATTTTTGGAATATTTAAGAATTTTTGGAACAAAAATACACCAGAGGAGGGCTGCCAGCTGGGCATAAGCCAACAGGACGCGGCCTAGCCCCTGGCCGCGCCCTAATGGCTTGTGGGGCCCCTGCTGGCCCTCCAACATACATCTTCTCCTATATGGTGTGTTTTACCCTAGAAAAAATCAAGAGATTACTTTCGGGATGAAGCACGCCGTCTCGAGGGGGAAACTTAGGTAGATGCCCTTTTTCTCTCTGGCAGTGTGATTCTATCGGGGAAACTTCCCTTCGGGAGGGGGAGATTGAAGCCATCGTCTTCACCAAAGCTTCCTCCTTCATGGGAGAACCAATCTTCATCAACATCAACACCAGCACCATCTCATATCCAACCCTAGTTCATCTCTTGTATTTGATCTTTGTCTCAAAACCATAGATTGGTACATGTGGGTTGCTAGTAGTGTTGATTACATCTTGTAATTGATGCTTGTTGGATTAATTGATGAAATATGTTATGTTCAGATCCTTTGTCACCATCATTATACCTCTGATCTTGAACATGTTGATGAGGTGTGAGTAGTAACTATTGTTCCCGAGGACATGGGATAAGTCTTGTCACAATTAATCATGTCAAATTTGCATTCGTTCAATATTTTGATGATATGTATGTTGTTGTTTCTCTTAGTGGTGTCGTGTGAACGTTGACTACAGAACATTTCACCATGTTATGGGCCTAAGGGAAGGCATTGTGGAGTAACAAGTAGATGTTGGGTTGCGAGAGTGGGAGAAGCTTAAACCCCAGTTTACGCGTTACTTCGTAAGGAGCTGATTTGGATCCACATGTTTCATACTATGGTTAGATTTATCTTAATTCTTATTTCGTAGTTACAGATGCTTGCCCGAGGGGGTAATCCTAAGTGGGTTGTTTGTTCAAGTAAGAACAACACCTTAGCACCTATCCACCCATATATCAAATTATCAAAGTAGCTAACGCGAATCAATTCAACATGATGAACATGACTAGATAAAAATCCCCATGTGTCCTCGGGAGCACTTTCTTCATATAAGAACACTTTCTGGCCTCTCCTTTGCTGTAAAAATGATTGGGCTACCTTTTTGCACCATAGTTTCTATTGTTACTTCTCACTTGTTACAAAATATCTTTCTGCAAAACTATCTACTACTGTCCCTAATAACACTCGCACAGAATACCTTGCTGAAAACTATCTATCATTTCCTTCTACTCCTCATTGGGTTCGACACTCTTACTTATAGAAAGGACTACAATTGATCCCCTATACTTGTGGGTCGTCACCTCCAGAAAAAGTTCTCTCAAAATAATTGAGTGGGAGGATGGTGGAATGTTTATGAGGTTATTGAACCGTCACTTCAACCTTGAGCAGCCATGGGCACCCTGTGTGACAAACTACCTCTAATATTATCTTGTCATTCTTTAGCTTCTTGATCTGCACTCTATATCTTATTGCATATGCACACGAAGCTTTCCTGAGCTCAGCCACATCAGCAAATACCATACCCAAAGTAAAGACAAGGGATTTCATGTGCACCTTGGAATTGAAAGCTCTTAACTTGTACTTAGGTTGTTCTTGTTGTTCAATGGAGAGGTTGAGATCCTCTTCATCAACATCATAGTCAAGGTTGTTTTTTTAAAGATCATCATCTCCATCATCGATGTCATAATCACTATCACGGAAATCTGATTCTGACAGCAACACACGATTAGTCTGCAATCTTTGAGTAGCTCCAACAGTCAGCAAGTTAAGCTGGGAAGCATCATTCAGCAAGTTTAGATGGGTAGCATCATTCAACAAATTTGGGTCAACACCATCAGTAAGCACATGTGTGTGTAGAACATCAGTAAGAAGATTTGTAGCATCACTAAGAAAATGCTCTGGTTATGTGCTAGGTTCTGCAACATCTGAAATTGGATTATCAACATTGAAACAAATGATATTGCCATAAATGCTGAATTGCTTACATCAATAGTACAGTTGGCCACTCTAACAGGGCTTGCAATTAATGGATCCTTCAGTATCACATCTTACCTGAAATTACTGATGAAGTCTGAATGGTCAACCATTATTGCAAACACTTTATGCTTACCACTAGCACCGATCACTTGCTGCACATCCTCATCACCTGTAATTCTCACCATGCCATCTAATATTTTTTTCAGGTAAGCACCAATAGATGATGTGCTGATTCTTAGGATATCCCAACCAATTTAGGTGGTCTTCTAGTACTGCATATGAAAATGTGCCACGGTCTACATAGTCCAACACCTCGATAGAAGAGTTTTAATACTCTAGTTCACTCACTGATCTAAGAAATGTCTACCATGCTCAATTTTGAGTGTGAAAAAGGAGTGTCAACACTTTTTCCCATTAATGAATCACACACTTCATCCAAATAGTTAAAAATTCAGTTAAAAATTCAATGAAAAATTCAGTTAAAAATTCAGTTATAGATTTAGTTAAAATTTCAGTTTTTAATACTACGCTGAAAAAAACAACATCATATGTACTACTAATGTTCTGACTAAAATCACATGTGACCAGCTGCAACTGTCGGTGTCCTGGGAATGGGGGTACCCAGACTTGCCTGCCTGTGGCCCAGGGCTGGCCCACTTCATCATGCAAGCACAATCGGGCGCGGCACCACTCAAGGTAAGGTCCTCGCGAGGGGCCAAGCCTCGCGAGGAGGAACAACATGAATACCCGCATGGGGGCTCATCAGGACCCGTCCGGAGCGGCGGATATTCTAAGGTGAGACCCGGCGTGAGGAGTCAAGGATAACGGGGAGGGAGGACAGGCAAGCAGCAGACAGCAGGACGGAGCAATTGTCCATTTAGTGCAAAGGGGGCAAGGACGAACTGGGGTTCCCAAGGCATCTTCGAAAGGTTTCCTTTCTGGTGCAACAAGGCCATCGCCGCCCGCCAGCAGGACATACATCATCCCTGGACCCGTCCCTGCAGCGCTGGCAGTCACTTTGTAGGTGAAGACTACTTTTGGACAGGGGAATCATGTTCCCCTGCCTCCCTTGAAAATTGGCCGTTGTGGAATCCCTTCACGCCAAAACGATAAGGGAAGAGGACCGAGGTCGCCACTATATATATAGAGAGTAGGTTACTTCATAGGGGAGGGGATTCATCCATTCGCCCACTGGCTCCACACAAAGGCCACCCAGCCTCCGGAGGCCCTCAAACACTATACTAGTTCATCCACCAACCTCCACGAGAGGCAATCCACCAAAGCATGAGTAGGGTATTACGTTTCTCATCGGCCCGAACCTGGGTAAACTGTCGTGTTCTGTGTTTTCCTCACCATTGAGTGAGTTCTCTACCATCCCCAACGAGTAACGAGTTAGGTGAGGCAAGCCCGTGAGAGCTCTTCGTGCACGCCCCTGAGTTCGAATCTTTAGGGTTTTGCGGATCCCGAAATTCGACATTTGGCGCGCCAGGTAGGGGGCGTGTCAAGGTTTCCTCCAAGCTCCGCCTTCACCAAGCTTCGCCACTCCGACGGCTGACGCTCATCGGGCTCCCGGTGAGCGCCGCGCCACCTGTGTTGCTCAGACGGCGCACGCGGACCCCGCCGGTCCGCGCCGATCACCATCGCCCATGGTGAACGCCGCCACGGGCCCCGACGGTCAAGAACAACCACGTTCCTCCCAGTCGGCTACCGAGCAGCCCGACGGACGGACCGTTACTCCGTCACTCGTCCGGGCTTTCGGGTCGGCCACGCTCACCCGACCGGAGATGCCGCATGGCCCCTGACCGCCACAACGACTGGCTCCAGCGCATTGAGGAGATCGTCGCCGCTGTTGGTTATCCCGCGGTGCTCTCCTGCTCGTTTCGACCCCAACCATCACTGGCGAACAACGAGGAGCAAGACACGCCACCCACACATCCGTGACGTGGTGCGCCCCCTGAGCCCAGGCAGCAAGCACGTCCCCGCGACCAGCCTCGCGAACCTAGGGCGAGGCCACGAGATGAAGCAAGATGTCAGGTGGTTCCTCGGCCACGCGCCGATGCGCACGCGCTCGCGGTGCTGCAAATCCCGCGCCGCGAGCGAGCCCCGCTCAAAGCAGACCCATTGGAGCAACATGACCAGGTCGCCCCCACGCGCGCTGCACCCGTCGGGACGGTGGGGTGCCTCGCCATCGCCCATGAGCTCTACCCAATTGCGTGTCCCTGCAAATTCAAGCCCGACCTACCCCCTCCCCCCGCTAGGACGGCACCCTGGACCCGCCCGAGTTCCTGCAACTCTACACGTAGTGTATCAGGGCGGCAGGAGGGGGTGACAAGGTCATGTTGTGCTGGTTCCCCATATCGCTCAAGAGCGGTGCACTGTCTTGGCTCCTTAACCTCCCAAGGGTGTCCATCACCTCCTGGGATGATCTACGTGAATGCTTCATCGCCAACTTCCAGGGCAACAGCGGTCGCGCTCCCACTGTGAACGACCTGCGGCGCATCAAGCACCAGGAGGGGGAGACCCTGCACAAGTTCATACAGCGCTTCACGGCCATGCACCTCAAGACCCCCAAAGCGTCAGATGAGGCCGTCATCTCGGCCTTCTCAGACGGAGTCACCGACCTCAAGATGAAGGAGGAGCTCGCCATGAGTGATGAAATGAGCACTGCACTGGAGATGTTCAACCTGGCAAACAAGTGCGCCAGGGCTAAAGAAGGTCGCCTGTCGCTCCTCGGGCCTCAAGTGGAGGAACTAGAAGAGAAGAAGACCAAGGCCAAGGAGACGAAGCACAAGGCTCCGGTGGTGCTCGCAGCTGAGCCTGAGGCGAAGCATGGCCGAAGGGGAGAGCGTCCGTCAGGAGGGAGACCAATGTACATCTTCCACGGCACCAGCGGCCATGAGCTCCGACTGGTCCATGCCGAGCACTTTAGCACGCACCCCGGATGGGGAGACAGAGGCCTCGCGTGTTGCGGTGGTCGCAGTGGAGGCTGCTGGGATGACCGGGAGCCGCGTGAGGGGTAGCACGAACAACCTCATAAATACCGTTGGCGCGGCCAGCCTCAGGAAGACCGCTGGCGCGACGAGGCTCGGGACGACCGCTGGCGAGACGACCTTCAGGAGGGGCAACGAAGCGGTCAGCCTTGTGAGGCTCGCCCTCGTGAGGCTGGGCTGCCTCCGCCACCCAGAAGGAGGGATGAAGATAGGTAGAATGATGGGGCTGGGGGCTTCCAACAGGTCAGGGCGGTGGCCTCCACCCTGGGTGGCGCCTAGACCCTGGCCTCGAACCATGCCTTCTAGCATTTCGCCCGGGAGGTGAATGCCGCTCTCCTGAAGCCTGAAGCGATGCGCCCCCCAACAGGTCCCAGACCACCATCACCTTTGACCCAAGTGATCAGCTCAGGTGCTCGTTCATGGCCGGCAAGCTCCACAGGATGTGGACCCCGACCATCAACAACGTCCTCGTCACCAAGACCCTTATCGACAGTGGAGCGGGGCTCAACGTCCTCTCAGTCGAGACCGTCGAGACACTCCGGCTACTGTACGAACAGCTTGTGCCGACCAAGCCCTTCTTAGGAGTCACGGAAAGGTCTACCGTGCCCATTGGGCAGGTGCGTCTGTGAGTCACCTTCGGCAAGTTCAAGAAATACCACACTGAGATCATCGTCTTGGACATCGCCCACATCCACCTACCGTACAATGCCATTCTTGGGTATCCAGCTCTTGCCAAGTTCATGGCAGTGACCCACCATGGCTACAACGTCCTCAAGATGCTAGGGAGCGGCAGCGTCATCACTATCGCCTACGACGAGAAGGATGCCATTTGTACACTCGAGCGCGCCTACCGCTCCCGAGGCGGAGCGCTCGAATGATGAAAAAGACGAGCCACCTCGCGAGGACCCAAGCAAGATCAAGAAGCAGCTCCTCCCCATGGAGCGCCCTGGGACTTCGGGCTCCATGCCCGGGGACATGGTCATGCCTCCCATTGCATAGGAAGGCGTGCTCGGCGCCCCCCTTGGGTCAGGTCTGGGGGCTCCCACCGGGGAGGTTCCCAGCCCGACCAGTGAGGCGAAGGTGGCGCTCGAGCACAATCCGAGGGCGCACTCCAACGTGAGTCCGCCCAACTCCCTTGAGTCCGTCATTAGAGCAATCCAAGAACTTCGAGGGGCCCAGGCCATGCGAGGCGGTGGCTGCCCTACATCACCAATCGCAATCGCCGTCGTCGGCACGGTAGATCGGCCCCGCATCTGCATCAACACGCTCGCAATTGATAGAGCCGTGGCTCAAGGACCCTTTTGGCCCGCGCGAACTGACCATTGGTGGGTGTGCCCGGCGCCGGCACCCTCATGCCCTTCGGGCTGGGGAATGCGGCTGCTATCTTCCGGCGGCTCCCACAGGCTATGCTCATGCCTTGCCGGCTGGGGCGTGGTGAGGAAGAGGAGGAGATTCTTAGGACAAGCGAAGGTCCCGAGCCTCAGGAGACGATGGACCCGTGAGGGTCGCCATCATAGAAGTAGGAGATCGGGCGACGACGGCGCCCTCGGCCCTTCAGCGGCATGGCCGCCAGGTGACTTTTTGTTAGCTGCTGCCAGGTAACTTTTTGGCTCACTCTATATGTTGGCGCCCACAGGGCCATGTGGCCTCCAGGAGTTTAGGGCACTCCCCAGCCGTCAGTTTCATTTACGCATCCTTCAGTTGTTTCTGTCGCACCCACTGCGAGCCCTAACATTCTACCTTGCTTGCATCTTTGGGCGGTCAGCCCCCCACTTGTGGGCTCCGGCCTAAGCTTATGCTTGCAGACCTCCTGAGGCAGCAGACACCCTGCCTCACTCCCGAAGAAGAAGAAGTCAGCACTGTTTACCAATGACCCAAAAGGAATCAGGCGCCTATGACTCGGGGGTAGGGACACTCGTGAGGCCAAAGCGTCCTCGCGACCTCCAAGATACCCCCACCCCCGTGACACTCTCGTGTAATAATGACATGCGACTGTATACGCCTGGGCCCCCCCAAGGATGTAGAGGGGGTCCCTCCCACGCCTAGTGGCAGCCCTATGCTCCACGCTGGGGAGAAGACCGTGACAGTCTCACATAATAATGAGCTGCGGATCTATATGCCCCCCCGAGGACGTGGAGGGGTCCCTCCCACGCATAGTGGCAGCCCTATGCTTCGCGCTTGGGAGAAGACGGAGGCAATCAACTCAGTCTGCCAATGACTATGCCCACAGTTGGCAAGGAAATCAACACACTCCACTAATGACTATCCCCGCAGCTGGCAAGGAAATCAACACAGTCCACCAATGACTATGCCCGCAGCTGGCAAGGAAATCAACACAGTCCACCAATGACTATGCCCGCAGCTGGCAAGGAAATCAACACAGCCCACCAATGACTATGCCCACAACTGGCAAGGAAGTCAACCCAGTACACCTACAACTACGCCCACGCCCAGTGCGGGGGACAGACAACTGGAGGTATGGAGCCGCTCGTAGGTCAAGGGGGACCCCTGAGCATCGTGACTCAAGGGCCTAACTGCACCCATAGCCCCTTCCCTCTTGGGCCGTCCTGGAATCCGGTCGGTTCAACGGAGGTGGAGGTACATGCGGGGCGGGCCCTGTAGACAGAGAGCCTAGTGCGCTCAATAAGCCACTTAAAATCTCTTAGGGAGAATGCTGGCGTCACTCGTACTTCAAGGGGGACTCCTGAGCATCGCGACTCAGGAGCTTGAACTGCGCCCGTAGCCCCTTCCCACTTGGGCCGCCCAGGCGGTCCAACGGCAGCGGTGGTACGCGCGGGGCGGGCCCTGCCGATGCAAAGTGCTGAATGAGTTCGGGAGTCTCAAATTGTTAGTTTCTTATGAGGGACATTGGAGTCGCTCGTACGTCAAGGGGGACTCCTGAGCATCGTGACTCAGGGGCCTAACAGTGCTCGTAGCCTATCGGTGAATACTCACAACATATGCCATAGGTAGGCTAAAGTCGGTGAGAACCGAAGTGGCAATGGAGGGCGCTGGGAACGAGGTTGGTACAAGCATGGAACGCACGATGTACCCAAGTTCAGGGCTCTCCGTAGAGATAATACCCCTAGTCCTACCGGAGTGTATGATGTATATGGATGGGATTACAAGGTTGCCCCTCGAGCTGTATTGCGGAGGAGGAAGAGGGGAGCCGCCGGCTCATCTCTACCTCTCCAATGTGGTTGGTGAAGGTGTGTGTAATCTATTGACCGACCCTCTGGATGGAGGGGTACAGGGGGGTTTTATAGACGAACCCGCTGACCTACAATATGGATAAAGGGTACAAGAGTGGGGCCCGGCTCGCATCCTCGCCGGCTGGCCAGGGGGCCCATGAGGGTCTTGTCGTTTGAGGGGCCCGCCGGCTGCTAGGTCCCGTCTGGCTGTGGGACCCGCCGACTAGCCAATGGAGCTCTCGCGTAAGGTTGACGTAGGACACGTGCGGTACGTCCGGCGTCGTCCAACGAGATCCGTCATGGGCACACGGTACGGCCGCCTCCACTGTTCCCATGCCGAGTGTAGTAATGGAGTGGGAGTTTGACGACTGACACTATGCTGGGTGATGGATCAGAGCCGGGGTAGGTCAGCGGCGTGGCCGCCGACGCTCGTACCTTCCGTGCACTCCAATCGAGTACCTTTGCTGACACATAGCCACCTTTAATCGCGGGGTCTCGTCATGACCTACGATTTGATGTGGCTTGAGATCCCCAGCCGGCTAGCCCGTTTGGCTAACCGGCTCGGGCATGGCTGCCTCGCTCCTAGCCGGCCGGTGATACGTCTCCAACGTATCTACTTTTCCAAACTCTTTTGCCCTTGTTTTGGACTATAATTTGCATGCTTTGTATGGAACTAACCTGGACTGACGCTGTTTTCAGCAGAATTGCCTTGGTGTTATTTTTGTGCAGAAATCAAAGTTCTCCAAACGTCCTGAAAATTTACGGGGAGCAGTTTTGGAAAATATCAAAAATACCTGCCCCAGAATCCACCTGAGGGGGTGGGCCAGTGGGCCACAAGCCCCTGCTCCGCCACCACCCCCCTAGTGGTGGTGGGCAGGCTTGTGGGGCCCACAGGCCTCTGCCGCCCCCAACTCCAGCTCTATAAGTTGTCTTTCGTCCCAGAAAAAATAGAAAGAGAAGTTTTCGTCGCGTTTTCGATACGAAGGCGCCGCCACCACCTGTTCTTCATCTGGAGGGCAGATCTGGAGTCCGTCTTGGGCTTCGGAGAGGGGAAATCGTCGCCATCGTCATCATCAACCTTCTTCCCTCTCCAATTCCATGAAGCTCTTCGTCGTTTGTGAGTAATCTATTCGTAGGCTCGCTGGACGATGATGACTAGGATGAAATCTATCATGTAATCGAGTTAGTTTTGACGAGGATTGATCCCTAGTATCCACTATCTTCTGAGATTTGATGTTGCTACTACTTTGCCATGCTTAATGCTTGTCACTAGGGCCCGAGTGCCATGATTTCAGATCTGAAATTATTATGTTGTCACCAATATATGTGTGTTTTAGATCCGATCTTGCAAGTTGTAGTTACCTACTTTGTGTTATGATCCGGCAACCCCAGAGTGACAATAACCGGAACCACTCCCGGTGATGACCATAGTTTGAGGAGTTCATGTGTTCACCAAGTGCTAATGCGTTGGTCCGGTTCTTTATTAAAAGGAGAACCTTAATATGCCGTAGTTTCCTTTTGGACCCCGCTGCCACGGGAGGGATGGACAATAGATGTCATGCAAGTTCTTTTCCCTAAGCACGTATGACGACACACGGAATGCATGCCTACATCACATTGACGAACGGGAGCTAGCTACATATCTCTCCGTGTTATTGCTGTTGCATGATGAATATCATCCAAACAAATCACTGATCCAATGCCTACGAGTTTGTCCTACTGTTGCCACTGCCGTTACTTGTCTTGCTCTGCTGCTACTGTTGCTACTGCCGTTACTTGTCTTGCTCTGCTGCTACTGTTGCTACTGCCGTTACTTGTCTTGCTCTGCTGCTACTACTGTTGCTACTGCCGATACCCGCCACTTCGCTGTTGCTACTTCGCGGTTGCTACTTCGCTGTTACTATTGTGCTTGGAGGTACTAATCTTTCGGGTGTGGTTGAATATGACAAATTCAGCTGCTAATACTTGAGATTATACTCTCACTTCCTGTCTGGCGTACCTATAAATTGGGTCGAATACTCTACCCTCGAAAACTGCTACGAACCCGCGCGTTGGTGGGCCATCAACAACATTCTTCTAGTTTCATTGCCGGGGAGTGCTATCAGCATTCTTCTGGTGCCGTTGCAGGAGAAGGTTAGTTGTTTATAAGCATTCGTCTAGCTAACACTAGAGATTGCAGGATTAGCCCTTTTCTGGAGCCATTGCCAGGGAAGCACAGCTGACGTCAGCACTTTTCTGGCGCCGTTGCCAGGGAGGTATTGCTGTATTCTCTGAGTCACTTGGGATTTATATCTGCTGATCACTATGAAGTATCTGAAGGATCCAAAGACCAAAGTCTTGCCCTCAACTACGAGGGGAGGTAAGGAATTGCGATCTAGCTCTGCACTTGATTCACCTTCAGTTATGAGTAAGTTTGCGACATCACCTCCTGCTAGAAATCTTGATATGTCGCGTGTGCTTGATAATGCTTGTGATACTACTACTAGAGATGCTATGCTTGATACGATGCCTGATACTGCTAGAGATGCTATGCTTGATACTATGCTTGATACTGCTAGAGATGCTATGCTTGATACTGCTTTGCCTGATGATGCTAGAGATGCTATTATGCCTGATGATGCTATGCTTGATACTGCTAGACATACTCCTTTGCCTGATGTTCCACTAGGAGCGTTCCTTGCTGCTCATATTGCTAGCGTTACTGCCAATGCTCGTGATGCTTCTGATACTGCCGATGCTATTTAGATAGAACCTGCTTTTGCTCCTGTTAGATCTAGCTCTCCTAGATATGAATTGCCTGTTATACCTGAGGGTTACGTTATGGAGGGAGAGATAGCTGAGGATTTTCTTGCATGTAAGGATGCCTATGATGTTGAGAAATTAATTCTCAAGTGGAAGGAAAAATTTCGGGAAGTTAGGATGAGAAATGATCCGAAGTTTGCCACTTCGCCTATCTTTGTCACTGATAAGGATTATGAATTCTCTGTCGACCCTGAGATAATCTCTCTAGTCGAATCTGATCCTTTTCACGGTTATGAGTCTGAGACGGTCATAGCTCATCTTGCCAAACTATCCGAAATAGCCAACCTTTTCACTAATGAGGAGAAGATCCGCCACTACTATATCCTTAAGTTGTTTCCTTTCTCTCTAAAGGATTACACTAAAGCCTGGTTCACCTCTCTTGCTCCTGGATGTGTGCGTAGTCCACATGAGATGGTCTATTACTTCTGTGAGAAATATTTCCCTGCCCATAAGAAGCAAGCTGCCTTGCAGGAAATATACATCTTTGCTCAACTCCAAGAAGAGAGTCTTCCACAAGCTTGGGGGAGGCTCGTCCAGCTACAGAATGCCTTGCCTGATCACCCTCTTAAGAAGAACGAGATACTTGATATCCTCTATAACAGACTTACCGATGCCTCTAGAGACTACCTAGATAGTTGTGCCGGTTGTGTTTTTAGGGAACGAACTGTAGAACAAGCTGAGACTCTACTGAATAACATCTTGATCAACGATAATGCTTGGACAATTCCCGGACCACCTCCTAAGCCAACTCCTAAGAAAAGAGGTATTCTATTCCTCAGTCCCGAAGATATGCAATAAGCCAAGAAATCTATGCAAGAGAAAGGCATTAGAGCTAAAGATGTCAAAAATCTACCACCTATCGAAGAGATCCACGGTCACGATAACCCGATACAGGTAGTAGAAGTGAATTCTCTGCATAAGTTTGATGAGAGTGATATTCCTTTTGATAAACCTGGTAGCCTATGCTTTGATGAATTTGACAACGTTGTTGCCAAACAACAGAGTTTCAATGATTATGTTAGCAGACATTTGGAACAAAGTACTCGTATGCTTAGCCATTTAAGTGCTTGTGTAGACAGAAATGTCAATGCTCTGAAGCTTCTGAGTAAACATGCCTCTATGATTACTACTCAGGTAGAACAAGTACTTAAAGCTCAGAATGACTTGCTCAATGAATTAAATGACAACTCTGTCAGAGTCATTACTAGAGGAGGCAAAATGACTCAGGAACCTTTGTATCCTGAAGGTCATCCTAAGAGAATTGATCAAGATTCTCAAGGAATCAATGTTGATACACCTAGTCATCCTAAGGAGAAGAAAAAGGATGACAGAAACCTGCACGCCAGTTCGCCAAATACTATCACACCTGAAGAACCTAATGATATTTCTGCATCTGATGCCGAAACACAATCAGGTGATGAACATGAACCTGGTGACAATGTGGATAGTGATGTTCATAATAATGCTCAACCTAGCCATGATGAGGATGTGGAGATTGAACCTTCGGTTAATCCTGATAATCCACAACCTAAGAGATACGACAAGAATGACTTCACTGCTAGGAAGCATGGTAAAGAAAGAGAGCCATGGGTTCAGAGACCTATGCCCTTTCCTCCTAAGCCATCCAAGAAAAAGGATGATGAGGATTTTGAGTGCCTCGTTGAGATGATAAGACCCGTCTTTCTGCAGATGCGGTTAACTGATATGCTCAAGATGTCTCCGTATGCCAAGTACATGAACGATATCGTGACTAATAAACGGAAGATACCAGATCTTGAGATCTCCACCATGCTTGCCAATTACACTTTCAAAGGTGGAACTCCTAAGAAAGTTGGTGATCCCGGAGTGCCCACTATACCTTGCTCCATTAAAGGAAACTACGTAAGAACTGCCTTATGTGACCTTGGAGCCGGTGTTAGTGTTATGCCACTTTATCTTTATCATAGACTTGAGTTGGATAAGTTGACACCCACTGAAATTTCTCTGCAAATGGCAGACAAATCAACTGCTTTCCCTATCGGCGTGTGCGAGGATGTGCCTGTTGTGGTTGCTAATACCACTATCTTAACAGACTTTGTTATCTTGGATATTCCCGAGGACGCTGCTATGGCTATCATCCTCGGAAGACACTTTTTAAACACTGCATGGGCTGTTATAGATTGCAACAAAGGCAATGTCACTTTCCACGTCAACGGTAATGAGCACACAGTGCACTTTCCGAAGAAACGATATACAGTACATTGCATGAATGCTATCGAAAAGACTTGATCGATTCTCATTGGGAGCTTTGAATGCCCTATTCCTCGTGTCAAGATGAAGTATGATTTGCTTGTTGGGGAGATTCATATCCCCATTGAGGTGACTTAGTGGCTATTTGAAAATTCTCCGTTCTCTCTTGCGATTCGAGATGGTTTTTTCATAAGGACTTGATCAATCCCATTGACGGATTTCTTTCGATAACCATGAAACGGATGAATCAAAGAGTCACATACCTCTGTTTTGAGTCTTCATTTTCTTTTGCTTAGAAGAAAAATGATAGAATTAGTTTAGCTTTTCCCGTTTTCTGTTTTAGCGTCCCGGAGAAAAATACCTCGAAAATAAAAGTTCTTCGATGGTTCTGAAAATTTAGTATGATTTTTTCTGGAATTTTTGAAAATTTCTGAGCCTGAGAGCTGGTCAGGGGGCCTGACTAGTGGGCCACAAGCCCCCCACCGCCACCTACCCCCCTAGTGGCGGGGTGCAAGCTTGTGGGGCCAACAGGCATCCCCTCCACTCATTCCAGCTCTCAGCCTCTTCTTCCACCTCCAGAAAAAATTGTTTCGCAGCTCAAACCCGTGTTCTTGCTCATTTGGCTGTGATTTTTGATCTCCTTGCTTAGGGCACCATTCTCCGAACCGTTTTGGGGAAATTACTCCTTGGTAAGTGACTCCTCCGTTGGTCCAATTATTTTTTTGCTCTTGTGCTTTATCCTTCGCGAATTCTTGCTACCTTGGTGACCCTGTTCTTGAGCTTGAAAGTTTGATTTTAGCTGGTCCCAAGTAGTTTTAGCGCGTGATATGGTCTCTAGGCACTAGTAGGAGTAGTTGCTACAAGTTGGGTTGATCCTTGTTCACTTTTCTTTCGAAGTCTCTAAAAATTTCATAATTTTTCACACCTAGAAAAAGGAAAACATGAGGGGGTTCTTGAGAGGCTCTTCAAGCCGTAACCACAAGGAGGATGAGAAGAACCACCCCAAGTACGTAGTCCCTCGAGTCACAGAAGTTCGAGCGTGCGAGTGGCCAAGTGATGAATTTTTGCGCGCCGTCGGACTTTATGAAGACTTTTATTACTTGGTGGAGAACGTAGGTGTTACTGCGTTCGTTGAAGATAAGTGCCCACAATATCTCCTCCTCACCAATATTTTCGTTCAAAGCTTCAAATTTTATCCGAGGAAGAATCCTCCCATGGTTGAGTTCATGATATACGATGTCCCCCAGTGCATGACGGTGCAGGATTTTTGCAATGTATGCAAATTACCTTATGTTGGGGATATCCGTGACCCTCATCCACATGACTTGGAGGATTTCATTGGTTCTATTGTTGTTGGCGAGGAGAGAGGAGTGTCTCGCGCTAGAATCTCTAGCATACATTTTCCTGTGCTTCGGTACTTCTCACTATTTGTGGGAAAATGTTTGATTGTTCGTGGGGAGGCTGGATCACTTAGGTCTCCAGACCTTGCGGTTTTGCGTGAAGGCCTTTATAACGATAAGACTTATAGCTTGGGCGCAATAGTAGCTCAATGGTTGAACCTGAACCGTTCTAAAGGTGTTGTCTATGGAGGTATCTATGCTACCCGTCTTGCCAGACACTTTGAGATGCACATTAGACTGGGAGAGGAAGGAGAGATGCTTCTCCCCGAGAGATATTTGGATTATGACAGCATGGTTCGCCATGATTATCTGGATAGAGATGCTAGTGGACGGATGATTTATAACCCGGTGTTTAGTTAGGGTACTCGAGAGACTATTACTTTGCCTGCTCCTTCTTTGTTTGATCTTCATGCAGGCAGGTACACCATTATGCCCGCGGACATCTACGCATATTGGGGCTTAGCCCAACCACAGGCGCCCGTGCGTGAGCCGCCAGTCGAGTACCAGACGCTAGTTTATCAGTGGGAGTCAGAGGAGCTCACACAGCAGTGGCATCCATAGTCTGCTCCAGAGTATCCTGGAGCTGGTTATTTCCCACCATGGGAGTAGACCAAGCTAGGCCAAAAGCCTAAGCTTGGGGGAGTACGTGTTCTCACCGACTTTATATTTATGCTTATCCTTTCACTTTGTTAGCTGGTGTTTACACTTTGCCACTGTATTATCCATGCTAGTTTCTTTTCGTTTTCTTGTTTTCTTGTTTTGTGTCCTTCTGAGAAAACCCCAAAAGATTTTCTTTCTTCTTTTTCTTGTTGGGAGCTTTCCCGTGTAAATAGTTTTCTTTTTCTTTGTGTCAAGGTAGAAGATATTGGTTACAATGCTTGATGGTTCTTACATGCTTACCTGTTTAGCTTTCAAGGAGCCATATTACTTTGTCTTCTCCTTTGTGTTTTCCTGCAGATTCAGCTTAGTCCAATGCGCTTATTATCGTTTTCATCGTTCGATCGTGCAAATGAAAGGCAACAATGATGATATATGATGAAGTGACTAAGACTGAAAAGCTGGTATGAACTCTATCTATTTTGTTTTTGTAAATATGACTAGCTTGTTGACCCAGATTTAGCTTTGTTGTGAGAGAACCATGTTTGCAATGACAACTTAGAGATCATAGTTTCTGATGCCATGCTTATTTAGCTGAGAGCTTATAATGGTTTGTCTTGAGTGCCAACATATATTTTGAGATGACTATGATGTAGTATGATAGGATGGTATTCTCCTTTGAATGTTTCAAGTGGCTTTACTTGGCGCTTGTTCATGCATGTAGTTGAAACAGAATCAACATAGCCTCTATGATGTTCGTGTTCATAGTGATTTATATCCTGTTCATGCTTGCATTCAATGTTAGTCAAACTCATTGCATCTTGATTACTGTTGTCGCTCTCTACTTGGTCGCTTCCCAGTCTTTTGCTAGCCTTCACTTGTACTAAGCGGGAATGCTGCTTGTGCATCCACCTCCATAAACCCAAAAGTTTTTCCATGAGAGTCCACCATACCTACCTATTTGCGGTATCTACCTGCCGTTCCAAGTAAATTTGCATGTGCCATTCTCTAAACCTTCAAGAAATAAATCTGTTTTGCATGCCTGAACCGCTCATGTGGTGACAGAGGGCTATTGGTATCTTCCATGCTAGGAGTGTTATCCTCGACATGTGTTTATTCACAGTCATTCACGAGAAAGGGGCTGGTACTTGGGATGCCCAGTTCCATGCTTAAATCGAAAACATAACTGTAAAACAAGACTCCCCCTTGGGTTGATGTTAGTATGGACGGTACCCGAGGATTCGGCTAGCCGTTGAGTGTGATTGATTGGTGGGTGGGGGAGTTAAAACTTTACTTTTCTGTTTGGGAACCGCCTATAGCATGAGTAGCATGGAAGATATTGAGAACTCTTGGTCATTGCATTGACAATGAAAGCATGCCACCCAAAATTATTATCTCTATTTTCAAAGCTTGAGCTCTGGCACCTCTGCAAATCAATGCTTCCCTCTGCGAAGGGTCTGTCTATTTATTTTCCTGTTGAGTCATCCTCCTCTTATATAAGGACAAATTAGAGAGCACCTCTGTCATTTTTATGCTTTGCTTTTGATTGATATTGAGTATGACTATGACTGGATCTTTGTTGCTATGAATTACAATGTTTAGTCAGCCCTTGATCTTTGAAAGTGCTCTGCATTTATGTTTTGCGGTCTCAGAAAGAGCTAGCGAGATACCACCTATTCATATTGCTTCATGCTTGTTTTGATTGAAGTGTTGGTATTTGAAACTCATTATTATTTGCCCGTTAGCTGATTATGCCATTGATATTAGTTTATCGTGAGACCTTTGTGTCATTTGCTTATGTGGTTAACTTGTGATCTTGCTGAAATTCTGGTTATGAGTTAGACATAGTTACAACAACAAGATCAAACAGAGTTTGTCAAAGTTTTTCTTTCTCTCTCAGTTTGTCAACTGAGTTGCTTGAGGACAAGCAAGGTTTTAAGCTTGGGGGAGTTGATACGTCTCCAACGTATCTACTTTTCCAAACTCTTTTGCCCTTGTTTTGGACTATAATTTGCATGATTTGAATGGAACTAACCTGGACTGACGCTGTTTTCAGCAGAATTGCCTTGGTGTTATTTTTGTGCAGAAATCAAAGTTCTCCAAACGTCCTGAAAATTTATGGGGAGCAGTTTTGGAAAATATCAAAAATACCTGCGCCAGAATCCACCTGAGGGGGTGGGCCAGTGGGACACAAGCCCCTGCTCTGCCACCACCCCCTGGTGGCGGTGGGCAGGCTTGTGGAGCCCACAGGCCTCTGCCGCCCTCAACTCCAGCTCTATAAGTTGTCTTTCGTCCGAGATCAAATAGAAAGAGAAGTTTTCGTCGCGTTTTCGATACGGAGGCGCCGCCACCACCTGTTCTTCATCTGGAGGGCAGATCTGGAGTCCGTCTTGGGCTCCGGAGAGGGGAAATCGTCGCCATCGTCATCATCAACCTTCTTCCCTCTCCAATTCCATGAAACTCTTCGTCGTTCGTGAGTAATCTATTCGTAGGCTCGCTGGATAGTGATGAGTAGGATGAGATCTATCATGTAATCGAGTTAGTTTTGACGGGGATTGATCCCTAGTATCCACTATGTTCTGAGATTTGATGTTGCTACTACTTTTCCATGCTTAATGCTTGTCACTAGGGCCTGAGTGCCATGTTTTCAGATCTGAAATTATTATGTTGTCACCAATATATGTGTGTTTTAGATCCGATCTTGAAGTTGTAGTTACCTACTATGTGTGATGATCCGGCAACCCCGGAGTGACAATAACCGGAACCACTCCCGGTGATGACCATAGTTTGAGGAGCTCGTGTGTTCACCAAGTGCTAATGCGTTGGTCCAGTTCTTTATTAAAAGGAGAACCTTAATATCCTGTAGTTTCCTTTTGGACCCCGCTGCCACGGGAGGGATGGACAATAGATGTCATGCAAGTTCTTTTCCCTAAGCACGTATGACGACACACGGAATGCATGCCTACATCACATTGACGAACGGGAGCTAGCTACATATCTCTCCGTGTTATAGCTGTTGCATGATGAATATCATCCAAACAAATCACCGATCCAATGCCTACGAGTTTGTGCTACTTTTGCCACTACCGTTACTTGTCATGCTCTGCTGCTACTGTTGCTAGTGCCGTTACTTGCCTTGCTCTGCTGCTACTGTTGCTACTGCTGTTACTTGTCTTGCTCTGCTGCTACTACTGTTGCTACTGCCGATACCCGCCACTTTGCTGTTACTACTTCGCTGTTACTATTGTGCTTGCAGATACTAATCTTTTAGGTGTGGTTGAATCTGACAAATTCAGCTGCTAATACTTGAGAGTATACTGTCACCTCCTGTCGGGCATACCTACAAATTGGGTCGAATACTCTACCCTCGAAAACTGTTGCGAACCCACGCACTGGTGGGCCATCAACAACATTCTTCCAGTTTCATTGCCGGGGAGTGCTATCAGCATTCTTATGGTGTCGTTGCAGGAGAAGGTTAGTTGTTTATAATCATTCATCTAGCTAACACTAGAGATTGCAGGATCAACCCTTTTCTGGAGCCATTGCCAGGGAAGCACAGCTGACGTCAGCCGGCTTGGCCTAGGCGGCCAGGAAGAGGTAGCCGTCTTGCCTCTAGCCGGCAGGTGTTGCCTGGACGGGTAGAGAGTTGGCCATCTCGCTTCCTAGCCGGTAGGTGTGGCCTAGCCGGCTAGAGGACTTGGGCCTTGCGGAATGGTTCTTGGTCATTCCTTTGGGGCCGGAGATAAAGGAGCAGGCTCATTGAGCCTACCCCGGGGTTATCCCCCCGACATAGCCCCTTCCCCCTTGGGCCGTCCTCGTATTCGGTCTGTACAATGGCGGTAGATTTACGTGCGGGGCGGGCCCTTCCGACGTATAGTGCTAAAGGTGTCCTAAGGTTTCGAAATCCTCGCCGCATTCCCCTCATGGGGGCTGCTCGCACGTCATGGGGGACTCCTAAGCATCGCAACTCAGGAGCCTAACTGGACCCATAGCCCCTCAGCTCTTGGGCCGTCCTGGAATCTGGTCAGACCGGGTCCTGCCGATGAAGAGTATCACAACAAACATGAAAGAAACGAGGCGGAGAAAACATTCAAGCAGTCAGCCATTTATTACAATCCTTATCAAGTTCTTGAAAACGCAAGTGAGTTTGATGACTCCACGAGGCATGATGTGCATTGTAGTGAAAAAAGGGGGAAGAAATGAGGAGGAACCGCCGCCACCGGTCGCTTCATATTCAGGGGGCTTTTCGTCGGTGTTAGTGGCGTCGTCTTCCCCGCCGTTGGCTACATAGACATCCGGAGATGGGGGAACTGCGACGCGGGCGAACCTCTTCACCAATGCATCCACGGGCACCTTCACCGCCTCTCCAGCGTTGTCGCGGGACTCGGTAGGGACCGGCAGGATCACATAGTCAAAGTCAAACCCTGGCTCATGAAGATGAAGGTGAGTGAATACGCGTGTCGCGGTCTTAGAGAAGAGGTCGCAACACTCACTGTCCAAGATCTTGTCCACCTGGATGACGGCGTCCTCCAATGCCACGTCGAGCTCCGCCGCGAGCATGGTAAATCTGCCCTCTGGGGTGGCCAGAAGCTCGTCGAACCCGTCCCGGCAGAGGGTGTGGAGCGTCGTGAGAGGCCTGAGCTCAAAGTTAGGGAAGCCGAACAGCTCCGCGGTCTTCGTCTTCTCGGCCGTGGCGAGGGTTTCCCCCTTGGCATCGAGAAGGGTCTTCTTCGAGGCGATTTCCTTCTCCTGCTTGTCCAAGCATGCCTGCTTCTCGCCCAGGTAAGTATCCTCCTGGGACAGCTCTTCTTCCCGGGCGGCGAGCTTGGTCTTGTGGGCCTCAAGTTCTTCCTCCCGCACACGAGGCTGCTCGGCTAGCTTGGCTTGTTCTTCATTGAAGGCCTTCAGGTGAGCCTCCGCCTCCTCGCGCGCGGCGTGTGCAGATTAGGCTTCCCCCATCGCCTCCTCATGCGATGTGTGAGCGGGATCGGCTTTCTCTAGCGCCTTCTCACGCGCAGCATGAGCAGCCTTGGCCTCCTTCTCACCCTCCGCCATCACGGCCGCGAGCTTTCCCAGGGCATCGAAGGCCTTTTCAGGATTCCCTGAACGTATACCAGAGTCCTCTGGATCTCCCACTGAGGTGCCTCTAGTGTTTTCACGGGCGGTGTCGTTAGGGAGGCAGCGTCACGGGGGACAGGGGGCTCCGACGGTTGCTCAGGGATTGCGAGCATTGGCGCATCAGCGGACTAAGGGCCCTCAAGAGCCTGCCCCTCGGGCAACGGCACCGCCACGACCGCCTTAGGACGCTTCGGGGGCTCAGGGGGCTCGGCGACCAAGGCCTGAGAGGTTGCCTCGCTAGCCTCCCCTTCTTCATCGGCAGGCGGCGACGCGTTGTGGAGGGCCGGCGGTGCGCAGGGAGTGGGCTTCGGCTTGACGCCTGCCTTCTTCTTCTTCGCCCCCAAGCGAGGCAACGCCCCTGGACAACAGATAAAAAGGGAATCGGCCATGCGCGGACGATGGACACGCGGGGCATGCCAAGACGAGTTACTCACTCTTCGACGTTGACCCATCTCCTCTTCCTCTCCGCCCCGTTAATGGCACGGGTGACAGGGTGTAATGCCCCAAATGTAACCATGCCATATTTGGAAACCTTTCATGTTTGGATCCAAGATGTCATGCTTTGGAGTTATCATTTCATGTGATCATGTGGCTTACTTTCATGTCATCTCTCATGCATCATATCATTCATTGCATTCATGCCATTTCTTGTGTTGTGTTGTTGTTGATGCTTATGTGTGGTGTGATGAGTGCATGTGATATGTGTGTGATGTAGTGGTGATTGCAAGCTTGGGTTTTGAACTATGATGCTTGCAAAACTAGGTTTCAACAAAACCCCTTCTTCTATATTTACTTGAGCTCAAGATTAGCTTGCTCCAATCCTGTTTTAAAAATGTAGATCATTTAGTGCCTTTTCTTATGTATGTGGAGATGTGACTAGGGATTTTCAAAACTTTGCTTAAATGGGGTTTTATTTACAAAACAGATTAAATTAACTCTGTTTTCTAATTATTTTATTGCTCCAAAACTCATCTTTGTATTTTATTTAATTGGGTCATAATTCCCTTATGACCAGGGTTATTTTTTTTTTTTTTGGAGACCTAGATTTCCCTAGGTGATTTATTTTGTTGTGGTATTTGTTTCAATAGAAAAACCCTTTGGATTTTTCTCTCTGGTTAACTCGCACCAGTGGATGGGCTCAATCCCTTCCCAGGCCCAGAGCTCCTTCCCTCGCACGCAGCAGCCCATCTTCCCCGTCCCTCTCTTCTTCCTGACGTCGTTCCCTTCCTCCTCCCTGCTTTCTGTCACGCTCATAGAGAGACCACACGCATCCGTCGTCCCACGGATGTCGAGGCCATCCCATCCGCCCTATTTAGTGCCTCCCCCTTCGGTAGTGTGTCTATGGTTCCTCCTCACCGCCGCCACCCCTCGTTCCCATCTCTCTCCCTCTCCCTCGACAGGTAAGTCTAGTGAGTTTCAGTAAGTTCAGAGGGTCGCCGCCGTCAATCCCGCGTCCCCCTCGTTGCTGGTAGCCTCTCCCCACGACGTCCGAGGCGTCCGCGAGGATGGGGGTTCTCCCCCGTTCCTTTCCCGTTGCTAGAGGGGTGGTTCCCCCTCTCTGGCGCTCCCTCCGTGGCGGCTCCGACAGGCCGGAGCAGCACGTCGCGTCGTCGTGCCTCTTCGTCCCCTTCTTCCACAACGACAAGCCCTTCCTCGTCTACACCCTAGGTGAGTGTGCCCCGCTTGCCTCCTCGTCCTCCTTTCCTCTGCAGAGCCCGTAGCTCATCGCCGGCGTTGTCTGGTTGCACGGGCAGCAGCTGCTCGTGTCGTAGCTAGGTGTTCGTCGCGCCGCCGTAGTATAGCACCTCCCGGTGCGCTTGGGACGGGAATGGATCCCCTGATGATCCCTCTTCCTCCCCGCAAGCGCCACCCTCTCAGTTTTGGCCGTAGCAACACCGATGTGGTTCCCCTGTTCCGACCGCCGTCGATCTGTAGAAGGAACAGAGGGGGATGCTCAAAAGAGCAACGCCCCCTCTCTATTAAGTTTCGTGCGAGTAACACAGTGGTGTGTAGATGTTTTGCGCATATGTGGTCGTGGGTTCGAATCCCCGAAGGCGCCCCTTTTATTTTGTTATTTCATTGTGCAGTAGTTGGACAGGGAGATGATACCCTGTTTCCCTCCTCTTCTCTGTCGAAGAGAAGGCAGTAGCCCAGTGGTATGGTGTGGTGTGTAGACCAGGGGGTCCTGGGTTCGAATTCATGTACCCCCCCTTTATTTTTGCCTTGGTCATTTTATATTTCTGTTCCATTATCTTGCGAAGCAAGTGTGTCTTGTGTGCATCACAAGAACAGTGAGTTTTACCCTTTTAAATTTAACTCTTGTGTATATGATTGTATGTGGGCATTTGTGGGTGTTTGTGTGTATGTGTGCATGAGAGCATATGCACTAGTGTGTGCATGTGTGTATGTGTGTGGTTACCCCCACATACTTGTGCAAGTTTGCACAAACTCATGAGTGTGTGAGTGTGTGTGCAAGTGCTTGTGCATGCACTTGTGTGTGTGGGTGGTGTGTATGTGATGAGTGTGTGTATGTGCTTTAGTGTATATGTGAAGGGATGAGGATATACATATGTGTGTGTGTGCATGTTGGTGCACCCATGCACATGTGCATGAGGGTCTACCCCCTCATGAGGCCATTCTTGTGTGTGTGTGGGTATGTATTTGTGTGTAGGTGGTCATGCATGTTTGTGTGTGGGCATGAGTGCACATATGCACTTTTGCATGAGGGCTAACCCCTCATGCTTGCCAATATGTTGATGTGATGGTGTATGAACCATGTGTGTGTGCATAGGTAGGTATAGAGATGCCATATATGCCTCATTCACATGTGATAATGCTCCTATATGCTTGTAGTAATTTCTATGTTGTTTTCGAGCTAGCTTTGTGCCTACATGTTCCATGCAAGTACCCATGTATTATCTAAGGATTTGGGGTAAAATCATCCCAGGAATCTAGTGGTGGAATCAGATTTCACTTTAAAGAAACTTCATAAACCGTCATTTTTCTGTCTTGATGCCATGTTTAGAGCTTAGTATCATGTAGTGCTTTGACCCTATGAGGATGAATCCTTGATGTGGCATGTCACATCCCTGGAACTCTAACCAAGGTTTAGCATTGCGCTCATATCTTCTTTGCATTGCATCCAAGAGAATTGCAACAAGAACAAGCAAGTGGTGAAGGAACACTCAAAAACGCTAGCCACTTCTCAAATTCAAAGGAATTATAAACTTGTTCAAATCAATGAACTCAAAATGGCCTCAAGAAAAGTTCAACTTTTCTGATAAATCAGGGAAGCAAATAAGCAATGAAGAAAACCATTTTCATAACACTTTTGGCATTTTAAATAAATGCAAAAGGCTACTTGTTTCAAGTTTAAAATTTGAATTCAAAAACATTAAGTTTTCAAAAATGTTGAATACTCCAGAAATGGTTGGATATATTCCAAGAAATATTCTGGTGTGTTCAAAATACTTTTTACAAACTATTTTGGAGCTGAAATAAATAGCAAATCAAATAGTTAGCAAAACAGAAACAAAACAGAAAAAAGGAGGAAAGAATTACCCGTCGCTCACCTCAGCCCAGGCCCAATCGCGCTGTCGTCTTCCTCCTCGCCAGTAGGAGCAGGAGGTGGCTGCCGCGACGCCGCGCGCCTCCACGCAGCTCTCTGCGTGCCTGGCCACCACTTCGAGCTAGCGAGCACGGGGATAACCTCCCTGAGCACGTATCTATCCATTCCCGTGCTCCATCTCCCCCCTCTCCTCTCGGTTCTTCCGATCCCCACTGCCGCCATTGACAGGAGCTCGAGCTCGAGCTGCCCGTGCCCCTAGCCACATGATCTTCCTCCCGAGTGTGACATTAGCTCCGCCTCGACGAGCTGGTCCTCCCTGCAGAAGCCGAAGCCTCCCTGAGCCCTGCAACGCCCACGACACTGTCGTCTTCAACCTTCGGCCGCCGGCGAGCTCTGCTCGATTCATCGCCCTCAGCGCTTCCCCGAGCCGTCTAAGCCCTCCTCTGCACTCCTCGTGAGCTTGCACAGCTTTCCCCTAAGTTTTCCTCATCGATCTCCTCCTCTAGGCCTAGTTCCACCGGAGCCCGACGAGGACCGCCGCTGCAGCTCGTCGCCGGTAGCCCTCCGGTTAAGGGTTGGTCCGTCTGAGGCCACCAGCGGCCTCAGGACGTCACGTAGATGCTTTAGGAGGCCAGCCCCGCGCGATTTGACCCTGTGTTCGATGACTTCGACGATGGCCGAACTTGGTCGGTGCCGAGCTCGTCGCAAAGTGGCCGCTCCCCCCGTGGTCCCCGCCGTGCGTTTGGTCGTCGGAGGCGAGTTTCCGATGCCCTCCGCCGTACTGGTGTTCACCGGAGGCTCCCCGCCGGCGAGGACGACCTCGCCGCCGGTGGATCTCAGCTGGCCTGAGCCACTGACGCGTGGGGCCAACCTCTGGATAATTTGGACTAATAAAATTAAAATTAAATAAACTAATAAGTCACTGACATGTGGGTCCAGTGAGGTTAATTAGCTAATTAAGATTAAAACTAATCTAAAACTGACCAGAGTCACTGACTAGTGGGTCCCACTGGTCAGATTTGACTTTTAACGACAAGTTGGACCTGCTGATGTCATGCTGATGCGGTAAAGAGTTTTCTGATTTAAAAGAATTCCAGAAAAATGCCAAAACTTCTAAAAATCATAGAAATTAATCTGTAACTCCAATGAAAATAATTTATATATGAAAAAGTATCAGAAAAATCCAAGGAATCTGAATATGTCATTTTCAAATATGTTTGAAAATGTTACTGGACCCAAACATATAGAATAATTAATAAGTTAAATATTATAAATACTTTGGAGATGGAATTTGGAAATCATTTGAATTCCACTTGAAATGATATGATCAAAGATTGTTCAATCACAAACCAGCAAACTAATATGTCTTTTCCATGCATGTTAAAAATAAGTTGATATGAGCATCAGGTCGAATCAATTAAAATGGTATTCGAGAATACCTCGTTTGAAGTGATATTTGAGTTTGATTCAAATCAACTTCAAACCTACTAAATGTTAACTATAATAATATACCACCTTGCAACCTCATGCCATGCTCATGCATCATCTTGTTGCATATGTTTGTTATTGATTGTTGTCATTCCTTTCGGTAGGCTCTGCTCCTCCGGATTCCACCGAATATCCGACTGACGGATATTATCCCTCCTCTGAGCAACAAGGCAAGCAACCATTTCGATCATCCCGATAAATCCCATGTTCTCGCTCGTGCACTTACTTATTGCATTAGGATCAAATGCTTCAAATGCTTTTTCCACGTTAGTTGAACCCACTTCCTTTGCATGACCTATCCTTGTCACAGTAAATAGCTGAACCTTGCAACCTAGCATACCTGGTAGTTGTTTGAGCCATGATGTGCCTTATCCTGCTATGCATGCTATGCTTAGAGTTGTGTATGGTCTGTCATCTGGGACATGAACAGAATTGTGAGAATGTGTTCGGTAAGCAAAGGTTGTGTGTTGAACCTGATTTGGTAAAGGTACCGGTGAAAGGCTGTATAGGAGTACATGGCGGGTTGTTTCATTGGAACCGTCCTTAGGAACTGAGTTCCGTGTATGTAATCCAAGACGAGATACTACCACATGCTGGGCCCTGAAATATGACCTCGCTCGACTTATTAATCGTTTAGTACTCGGTCCAGGAGTTGCAAGTAGTTTCTGGTGTTTATAGTCATGCTGGAGGCCGTGCATAGTGCTGACCTGAGAGGTGGGCTGTGATGCGGTAGGCAGTGGCACGGTGTACCAAGTGGCACCCGGATGGTGGGCTTGAGAACCCTGCGCACATCGTTTGGGGCCGTGGCGGAAACCTCGGCCGGACTTCCGTGCGGGTTACCCTCATATAGGCGATAGAGCTGGACTACGTACTAGTGTGGTTAACGGTCGTGGCCGACTCCCTCACTGGGCTTCCGCTTGAACGTTCCGAGGTGCATGACGTGCACATGGCGATAAGTGGAGAGAGCGTGTGAGACGAAGTACACCCCTGCAGGGTTATGATCTATTCGAATAGCTGCGTCCGCGGATATGGACTACTTGGAGACATATGTTGTTCATAGATAATTTCAATGGCTACTCATAAAATTGTCAAGATAAGCGTGAGTGTTGTGGACGGCATTTCCGTATGGAGACGGAATGATTCCACGATGGAGTATTGTTGTGGTGTTAGTGGACTCGTGTGCGAGAAATCAAGTTGTCAAAATTATTTAAAAATGCAAGTTGTCTAGCCACGAGTCAAATGCTGGCTTTCCGCATGAAACCCCACAATACCTTATTGATACATTGCATGAGTAGTTAGTTATCCTAAAGTCTTGCTGAGTACCTCCGTACTCATGTTTGCTTAATAATTGTTGCAGAGGTTGCTAATGACCCTAATGGAGGGTTCTTCCTACACATCGACGACGACGAGTAGCTGGTGTCCCAGCTACGATCTGGCCCTAGGTTGGGTCTGTAGTATAGTCAGGCCTTGTGCCTTCTAGTTTCACCTGTCTGTACTCAGACAGTTTTAAACACTTCCGCTGGCTTTTAACTGAATGACTGCTATGATGGGTTGTGAGGCCCTTGCTGTGGAATATTATGTGTGTGGCTGTTCCGAGCCTCTTAAATAAAGATTGTATGTTTTGGTTATGTTGTGATGCCATCGATGTATCTATACATATCGGTATGCCATGCGTACGTGTGTCGTACTTGATATGTATGGGGTTCGATTACCTAGTTGTAAACTTTAGTAGCACTCCTTACAGGGAAATGCCCCTTTGTGATCCAACGAACCATGGTAGCTCGCTACTGCTCCGGACACATTGGTTGACCGGCATGTGTCCTTCTTAGCTGTTGTGTCTGTCCTCTTTGGGGAAATGTCACGCGATGTAATGGAGTCCTTGTAGCTTGCTACAACTCGTCTACATTCGCTGGTGACCGACACCTGCTTTGCTGGGTCATGTATGCCTGTCCCTATGTGGAACTGCCACTTTGGTTTATGACTAGACATGTCGATCCGGGTTCTTTGTCATTGGAATGCTAGAGACACAAATCCATACGTGAGTCAAAAGGCGCAAACGGTCTCGGCTAAGGTAAGGCTGCAGCCGTGGGGTTAACCGTGCGTGAGACCGCAAAGGGATGCGATGTGTTACAGGCTGGATTCCTATGGCTTAGGATCGGGGTCCCGACAGTGTTGGTATCAGAGCCCGACTGACTGTAGGACTACTAAGCCAAACTGGTCGAGGTTGAGTCTAGAATTGCTTTAGTTATATATAAGGGAATTGTTTGTGGAAGGGAACGTAAGACTCGTGTTCTCTTCTCAAGTTATTCTATTCTGGTCATCCTCGTCTTTTCTGCGGGAAATAAGGACTAGGTTACTCATCTTCTTCTAGGCTCATGTTTCTGATCGATAGATTATAAGACTACGGGTCAAGAGTTATTTTGGGTTCCTTTTATTCCTAGGAAAAAGGAAGTAAGTTTGATGATCAGAGAATTGAACTTGATAGTTGAGTGGTTACGCCATCCTATTTTTGGGGTTGTTTCAAATTTTTTTTTGAGCATTTACAGCTGTTATGCTGCCCAATTTTGCATTCAGAGCTCTAATGCTTTTGCATTACTCTCTATTTTCAGATACCTGGCCGTCCTTCTCGTCAGGTGGTACGTCTGACCAGGTGCATTGATGTGCCGGGTCATACGGCCATGCTGGTCAGGGTGATGTCGGTGTGCGGTTACCGCTGGTACCCCGAGTACACAGTGGAGGAACAGTACCGAGACTTCAACCAGAGCCAGTATATCTGCACTGTTAGGGTATTTCCAGACTACCCTGGAGCTGAGGAGCCAATCCATTGGTCCTATGGGTTGGGAGTCACTGTTGACATGGCAGTACAAGATGCTCCCTATTCAATGCTAACAATTATGAGAGCGAGACATGCACTGCTGCAGAATTCAGAGTTCTGCTATGTTCCTGCCTCTCAGCCTGGTGAAGAGGGATACCTCAGCGGAGTCTATTTTGATTCTTCTATGGAGGATCCACTACTGCAGTCCACTGCTGAGATGCTAGAGAACAGAGACAGGGATGCTCGTGCTCTCTGCATGGAGCTTTATGCTACCTGTGCCCGTCTGTGGACGGCTTTGACGCAGCTGGCACCGGTAGTCCAGACAGGGTACGGAGATATGGAGATGCTGAACCCTGTTAGGACCCATCTTCGGACCCACGTTGACTGGCCAGCTATAGGAGGAGTCACCCCTCTTCGGGGACCCCTATTACCACCAGTCAGGGGACCGAGGCCACATCCGTGTCCTTATGTATCCCAGGGATCTCAGGCCAGAGTGTTTCCTGATCCGCAGGTTGAGATTCCAAGCCATGGAGGCAATCTCTATGAGATGTTCTATGCGGATGACTGAGCTGTGTGTGGAGGGATTGTATGGTAGTAGCCGTACATTCATAGTCATGCGTGACTTGTGAAGTATGCGTGTGATGTGAAATGAATTCCGGAGGCCTAGATAAATAATGTATAGGAAGTTTGTAAGCCTCTGATGAGTAGTTTCATAATTTCAGTAGTTTGCTCTTCGATTAAGGTTGTAGTGAACTATGTAAGGGTGTGTATGAACCATGGTGTATTTATAGCAGATGCTTGTTACCATGTTGTTCGGATATTCATTTCCGCATTCTGTGTGTTTAGTACATTCTTAATCCATATCTAGTATTGATATGATATTGGTCTAAGCTTTGAGTTTGTTTGCGAGGATGGTGTTCACCAGGTTGAACCGTGCCCCTACTCATGAGCAAGGCGAGGGTAGTCAAGCGTCGCAGGAAGACCTGCCTCACCCGCCCTCTCTGGCGGAAGTGATGCTTGAGGCAGAGAGAAACAAAAGGGAGACCAACCGACTGTTAGAGCGTATTGAGCAGAATATGGCTCATCAGCCTAGGAATGCTGCAGTGTCCCTCAATGACTTCGTGGAGCTGAATCCTCCAAAGTTCCATCACTCCGTCGATCCCCTCGACGCTGATGACTGGCTGTGCAGCATCTCACGCAAGATTCGCTCTGCGATTGTTTCTGAGGCCGACAAGGTGACTTTTGCGGCGTATTTTCTGGAAGGACCCGCCAATCTATGGTGGGATAACTTTGAAGCTATGCGTCCTGCTGAGCGAGCAGACACATGGGCAGACTTCAGTGCAGCCTTCCGTCTGCATCATATTCCAGAGGGCCTGATGGACAGAAAGAGAGAGGAGTTCTGTGCTTTCACCCAGGGCAAGTTGACCGTGGATGCCTATAGCCGCGAGTTCGGTAACCTCACCCGCTATGCAACAGAGGAGGTGTCTACTAACGCCAAGAAGCAAGCAAGATTCCATAAGGGTCTGAGCCCTGA
The DNA here is from genome assembly GCF_904849725.1 of Hordeum vulgare subsp. vulgare. Taxonomy (NCBI): domain Eukaryota; kingdom Viridiplantae; phylum Streptophyta; class Magnoliopsida; order Poales; family Poaceae; genus Hordeum; species Hordeum vulgare. The sequence continues at coordinate 340,388,946 of NC_058519.1, forward strand.
GCTTCGTCGTGATCTGCGCCTCCACGAGTGTGCAAGTTTCCAAGCCCTGGTTAACAAGGCGATCAGTGCCGAGACTGGTCATACCGACTTTGAAGCCACAAGGAAGCACTCCCGTGAGTTTGGCTCTTCATCTGGTTCCGCGTTTCCAAAACGCAGGCTGTGGGTTCCGGCCAGTTCTCTGCCGCCAAGATACACTCCGAGGCCATCCTACGTGGCGCCTCAGACGAATCAGACCAACCCTCCAGCAAAAACTTATGGTGGTCCAGCTAGCAATGCTGCACCACGTGCCAACCAAGTGATATGCTACAAGTGTGGAGAACCAGGGCACTATTCCCGTGAGTGTCCTCAAAATGTGGGTGCCAAGCAACCCGGAAAGTCCGTCGGGCAAGGCAAGTCAGGTAAAGCTTACTATGTGAAGCCAACTCCTGCACGTGGCCGTGTGAACTATGTCTCAGCAGAAGAAGCTGCAGAGGATCCAGACGTCATACTGGGTACGCTTCTTGTTAATCATCACCCAACTTCTGTTCTATTTGACACTGGGTCTTCTCATTCCTTCATTTCAGAAAGTTATGCACAGTTGCATAACATGTCCTTTTGTGATATGCCAATTACATTGGTTGTCCAAACTCCTGGTAGTAAATCGCAAACCTCTAGGATAACCTATGACAATGAAATTCTAGTAGACAGGCTAGTTTTTCTAGCCTCATTGATAGCCTTGAAATCTTCGGATATCAATATCATCTTGGGTATGGACTGGATGTCAGCCCACTATGCCAAGATTGATACTCATTCTAGAAATGTTCAGCTTACCCCTCCCTCGGGTGAGATAGTCAATGTCTCTAATCGAGTTGCCAAATGCCAACTCTATTCCCTAAATGCCAACCATCTTCCGGAACTTGAAGACATCCCGACTGTCTGCGACTTCCCGGATGTTTTTCCAGAGGAACTGCCAGGAATTCCACCTGACAGAGATGTAGAGTTCGTGATAGATCTTGTTCCGGAAATTGTCCCAATAGCTAGAAGACCCTATAAGATGGCACCCCTGGAGCTAGCCGAACTTAAGAAGCAACTAGATGAGGCCTTGAATAAAGGTTTCATTCGTCCTAGCTCTTCTCCTTGGGCTTGCCCCGTCCTCTTCGTCAAGAAGAAGGATGGAACGGATCGGATGGTTGTAGATTACCGACCAGTTAATCTGGTCACCATAAAGAACAAGTATCCGCTCCCCATGATCAACGACCTATATGATCAACTCGCTGGATCCTCAGTCTTCTCAAAAATGGATTTGAGGTTGGGTTACCATCAAATCAAGATCAAGAACGGGGACATTCCAAAAACGGCTTTTGTTACTCGTTATGGCCAATACGAGTACACCGTCATGTCCTTCGGTTTAACCAATGCCCCAGCCACCTTCTCTCGTCTGATGAATTCAATCTTCATGGAGTATTTGGATAAATTCGTCGTGGTATACCTCGATGATATTCTCATCTACTCGAAGAACGAACAAGAACATGCCGAGCATCTAAGGCTGGTATTGATGAAACTTCGAGAGCATCGCCTTTATTCCAAGTTTTCAAAATGTGAATTTTGGTTACCAGAAGTGACCTATCTAGGTCACGTAATCTCTGGTAAGGGTATTGCTATCAATCCCGAGCGAGTTCAAGCCGTCCTTGATTGGACTCAACCTGAATCGGTTAAGCAAGTTAGGAGTTTTCTTGGTCTAGCGAGCTATTGTCGCCGCTTTGTCAAGAATTTCTCCAAAGTTGCAAAGCCTCTAACTGAACTCCTCAAGAAGGATAAAAATTTCGAGTGGACACCACAGTGTGAGCATAGTTTTCAGGAACTGAAAATATGCCTGACTTCCGCACCTGTTTTGCTACCATCAGATTTTTCTAAGGACTTTGTTATCTATTGCGACGCCTCACGACAAGGATTAGGTTGCATTCTCATGCAAGATCGTCATGTGGTCGCATATGCATCTCGATAGTTGCGTCCACATGAGGATAATTATCCCACACATGACCTTGAGCATGCAGCTGTGGTCCATGCACTAAAAACCTGGAGACATTACCTTCTAGGTAATCGTTGCAAAATATTCACTGATCACCAAAGTCTGAAATATATCTTCACCCAGCCGGATTTGAATCTTAGGCAAATACGGTGGGTTGAGTTGATCTCGGATTACGACTTAGGGATAACTTACATCCCGGGGAAGGCCAATGTTATGGCTGATGCACTAAGTCGTAAATCTTATTGTAACAATTTGATGCTACAACAAGGTTAACCACATCTCTATGAAGACTTTCGGAAGTTGAATCTTCATATTGTTCCTCAAGGATTCCTTTCTGCCCTGGTGGGGAAGCCTACCCTTAAGGATCAAATTATAGCTGGCCAGAAGCGTGACAAGGGTATATCACGGATCAAGGAGAATACTATTAGCGGAAACACTAAAGAATTTTCCATGAATGATCAAGGTGTTGTGTTCTTCCAGAATCGTCCAGTGGTTCCTAAGAACCTACATCTAAGGCAGTTAATTCTTAAGGAGGCTCATGATTCTCCTCTCACCATTCATCCCGGTAGTACTCAGATGTATCAGGACCTACGCCAGAGGTTCTGGTGGACTAGGGTGAAGAGAGAAATTGCTGAGTTCGTTGCTAACTGCGACGTTTGTTGTCGAGTTAAGGCAGAACATCGAAGGCCTGCTGGCACCCTTCAACCTTTAACTATTCCTGAATGGAAATGGGATAAAGCTAGTATGGATTTCATTACCGGATTTCCCAAGACCAAGAAAGGAAATAATGCTATCTTTGTGGTCATTGACCGTCTTTCCAAAGTAGCTCATTTTCTTCCCGTTCGTGAGAGTATAACAGCTAGCCAGCTAGCGGAGTTATATATCTCTCGAATAGTGTCTCTTCATGGTGTTCCCTTGGAGATTAACTCAGACCGTGGGAGTATTTTTACTTCTCGCTTCTGGGAAAGTTTTCAGAATGCTATGGGGACTCACTTATCTTTTACCACTTCTTTCCATCCTCAATCAAGTGGTCAAGTAGAAAGAGTGAATCAAATCCTAGAAGATATGCTCCGAGCTTGTGTTATATCGTTCGGTATGAATTGGGAGAAGTGCCTTCCATTCGCCGAATTTGCTTATAACAATAGTTATCAATCAAGCTTGGGCAAAGCCCCTTTTGAAGTTCTCTGTGGACGAAGATGTCGAACACCTCTTAATTGGTCAGAAACCGGAGAGAGGCAACTCTTTGGCCCGGATATGATCCAGGATGCAGAAGAGCAGGTTCACATTATTCATGAAAAGTTGAAAACAGCCCAGTCTCGTCAAAAGAGCCATTATGATCGTCATCATAAGGCTATGACCTTTGAAGTTGACGAGAAGGCTTACCTTTGGGTTACACCTTTGAAGGGTACCCATCGATTCGGTATCAATGGCAAGTTGGCTCCTCGTTACATTGGTCCTTTTCGCATTCTTGCCAAACGAGGAGAAGTTGCCTACCAGTTGGAACTTCCTCCGCATCTTTCTAAGGTTCATGATGTCTTCCACGTCTCGCAACTTAGGCGTTGCTTTTCGGATCCTATCCGTGAAGTGGACCACGAAACGCTTGATCTCCAAGATAACCTTTCTTATCGAGAATACCCTGTTCGTATTCTCGACCAAGCTGAGCGTATTACTCGACGTCGAAACCTCAAGTTTCTTAAAGTTCAATGGTCAAATCATTCTGAGAAGGAGGCAACTTGGGAAAGAGAGGATTGTCTCCGACTTGAGTATCCTGCGTTATTCCCGACGACTTCTAAATCTCGGGACGAGATTCTTTTGAGTGGGGGTGAGTTGTCACATCCCTGGAACCCTAACCAAGGTTTAGCATTGTGCTCATATCTTCTTTGCATTGCATCCAAGAGAATTGCAACAAGAACAAGCAAGTGGTGAAGGAACACTCAAAAACCCTAGCCACTTCTCAAATTCAAAGGAATTATAAACTTGTTCAAATCAACGAACTCAAAATGGCCTCAAGAAAAGTTCAACTTTTCTGATAAATCATGGAAGCAAATAAGCAATGAAGAAAACCATTTTCATAACACTTTTGGCATTTTAAATAAATGCAAAAAGCTACTGGTTTCAAGTTTAAAATTTGAATTCAAAAACTTTAAGTTTTCAAAAATGTTGAAAACTCCAAGAATGGTTGGATATATTCCAACAAATATTCTGGTGTGTTCAAAATACTATTTACAAACTATTTTGGAGCTGAAATAAATAGCAAATCAAATAGTTAGCAAAACAGAAACAAAACAGAAAAAAGGAGGAAAGAATTACCTGTCGCTCACCTCAGCCCAGGCCCAGTCGTGCTGTCGTCTTCCTCCTCGCCAGTAGGAGCAGGAGGTGGCCGCCGCGACGCCGCGTGCCTCCACGCAGCTCTCTGCCTACCTGGCCGCCGCTTCGCGCTGGCGAGCACGGGGATAACCTCCCCGAGCACGTATCTATCCATTCCCGTGCTCCATCTCCCCCTCTCCTCTCGGTTCTTCCGATCCCCACTGCCGCCATTGTCAGGAGCTCGAGCTCGAGCTGCCCGTGCCCCTAGCCACATGATCTTCCTCCCGAGTGTGCCATTAGCTCCGCCTCGACGAGCTGGTCCTCCCTGCAGAAGCCGAAGCCTCCCCGAGCCCTGCAACGCCCACGACACCGTCGTCTTCAACCTTCGGCCGCCGGCGAGCTCTGCTCGATTCGTCGCCCTCAGCGCTTCCCCGAGCCGTCTAAGCCCTCCTCTGCACTCCTCGTGAGCTTGCGCAGCTTTCCCCTAAGTTTTCCCCGTCGATCTCCTCCTCTAGGCCTAGTTCCACTGGAGCCCGACGAGGACCGCCGCTGCAGCTCGTGGCCGGTAGCCCTCCGGTGAAGGGTTGGTCCGTTTGAGGCCACCAGCAGCCTCAGGACGTCACGTAGATGCTTTAGGAGGCCAGCCCCGCGCGATTTGACCCTGTGTTCGATGTCTTCGACGATGGCCGAACTTGGTCGCTGCCAAGCTGGTCGCCGGCGTCGATTCTGGCCACCCCAGCCCCTGGGGTTTGCCCCATCGTGCGTGCCATCGAGTGGCCGTTCCCCCCGTGGTCTCCGCCGTGCGTTTGGTCGTCGGGGGCGAGTTTCCGATGCCCTCCGCCGTACTGGTGGTCGCCGGTGGCTCCCCGCCGGCGAGGACGACCTCGCCGCCGGTGGATCTCAGCTGGCCTAAGCCACTGACGTGTGGGGCCAGCCTCTGGATAATTTGGACTAATAAAAATAAAATTAAATAAACTAATAAGTCACTGACATGTGGGTCCAATGAGGTTAATTAACTAATTAAGATTAAAACTAATCTAAAACTGACCAGAGTCACTGACCAGTGGGTCCAACTGGTCAGGTTTGACTTTCAACGGCCAGTTGCACCTGCTGATGTCATGCTGATGCGGTAAAGAGTTTTCTGATTTAAAAGAATTCCAGAAAAATGCCAAAACTTCTAAAAATCATAGAAATTAATCTGTAACTCCAATGAGAATAATTTATATATGAAAAAGTATCAGAAAAATCCAAGGAATCTGAATATGTCATTTTCAAACATGTTTGAAAATGTTACTGGACCCAAACATATAGAATAATGAATAAGTTAAATATTATAAATACTTTGGAGATGGAATTTGGAAATCATTTGAATTCCACTTCAAATGATATGATCAAACATTGTTCAATCACAAACCAGCAAACTAATATGTCTTTTCCATGCATGTTAAAAATAAGTTGATCTGAGCATCAGGTCGAATCAATTAAAATGGTATTCGAGAATACCTTGTTTGAAGTGATATTTGAGTTTGATTCAAATCAACTTCAAACCTACTAAATGTTAACTATAATAATATACCACCTTGCATCCTCATGCCATGCTCATGCGTCATCTTGTTGCATATGTTTGTTATTGATTGTTGTCATTCCTTTCGGTAGGCTCCGCTCCTCCGGATTCCACCGAATATCCGACTGACGGATATTGTCCCTCCTCTGAGCAACAAGGCAAGCAACCATTTTGATCATCCCGATAAATCCCATGTTCTCGCTCCTGCACTTACTTATTGCATTAGGATCAAATGCTTCAAATGCTTTTGCCACGTTAGTTGAACCCACTTCCTTTGCATGACCTATCCTTGTCACAGTAAATAGCTGAACCTTGCAACCTAGCATACCTGGTTGTTTCTTGAGCCATGATGTGCCTTATCCTGCTATGCATGCTATGCTTAGAGTTGTGTATGGTCTATCATCTGGGAGATGAACAGAATTGTGAGAATGTGTTCGGTAAGCAAAGGTTGTGTGTTGAACCTGATTTGGTAAAGGTACCGGTGAAAGGCTGTGTAGGAGTACATGGCGGGTTGTTTCATTGGAACTATCCTTAGGAACCGAATTCCGTGTATGTAATCCAAGACGAGATACTACCACATGATGGGCCCTGAAATATGACCCCGCTCGACTTATTAATCGCTTAGTACTCGGTCCAGGAGTTGCAAGTAGTTTCTGGTGTTTATAGTCATGCTAGAGGCCGTGCATAGTGCTGACCTGAGAGGTGGGCTGTGATGCGGTAGGCAGTGGCATGGTGTACCAAGTGGCACCTGGATGGTGGGCTTGGGAACCCTGCACACATCATTTGGGGCCTTGGTGGAAACCTCGGCCGGACTTCCGTGTGGTTAACGGTCGTGGCCGACTCCCTCGCTGGGCTTCCGCTTGAAGGTTGCCGAGGTGCATGACGTGCACATGGCGATAAGTGGCGAGAGCGTGTGTGACGAAGTACACCCGTGCAGGGTTATGATCTATTCGAATAGCTGCGTCCGCGGATATGGACTACTTGGAGACATATGTTTTTCATAGATAATTTCAATGGCTACTCATCAAATTGTCAAGATATGCGTGAGTGTCGTGGACGGCATTTTTGTATGGAGACAGAATGATTCCACGATGTACTATTGTTGTGGTGTTAGTGGACTCGTGTGCGAGAAATCAAGTTGTCAAAATTATTTAAAAATGCAAGTTGTCTAGCCACGAGTCAAATGCTGGCTTTCCGCATGAAACCCCACAATACCTTATTGATACATTGCATGAGTAGTTAGTTATCCTAAAGTCTTGCTGAGTACCTCCGTACTCATGTTTGCTTAATAATTGTTGCAGAGGTTGCTAATGACCCTAATGGAGGATTCTTCCTAGACATCGACGACGACGAGTAGCCGGTGTCCCAGCTATGATCTGGCCCTAGGTTGGGTCTATATTATAGTCAGGCCTTGTGCCTTCTAGTTTCACCTGTCTGTACTCAGACAGTTTTAAACACTTTCGCTCGCTTGTAACTAAATGACTGCTATGATGGGTCGTGAGGCCCTTACTGTGTAATATTATGTGTGTGGCTCTTCCGAGCCTCTTAAATAAAGATTGTATGTTTTGGTTATGTTGTGATGCCATCGATGTATCTATACATATCGGTATGCCATGCGTACGTGTGTCGTACTTGATATGTATGGGGTTCGATTACCTAGCTGTAAACTTTAGTAGCAGTCCTTCCAGGGAAATGCCCCTTTGTGATCCAACGAGCCATGGTAGCTCGCTACTGCTCCGGACACATTCGTTGACCGACACGTGTCCTTCTTAGCTGCTGTGTGTGTCCTCTTTGGGGAAATGTCACGCGATGTAATGGAGTCCTTGTAGCTTGCTACGACTCGTCTACATTCGCTGGTGACCGACACCTGCTCTGCTGGGTCATGTATGCATGTCCGTGTGCGGAACTGCCACTTTGGTTTATGACTAGACATGTCGATCCGGGTTCTTTGTCATTGGAATGCTAGCGACACAAATGCATACGTGAGTCAAAAGGCGCAAACGGTCCCGGCTAAGGTAAGGCTGCAGCCGTGGGGTTAACCGTGCGTGAGACCGCAAAGGGATGCGATGTGTTACAGGCTGGATTCCTATGGCTTAGGATCGGGGTCCCGACATGGCAGTAGTGGGTGAACCCCTCTACAGCATGGGGTCTTTGTTTTGGTCATAGGAGTTTGTATGTACTTGTTGTGCCATGTCAAAGTTGACACTTGGCTGAAATTGTCAGCTTTGTGAAAATCTGTGATTTTCACCAAGTCTGAGAATCCGCTGTTATTTTCTTCCCTTGTTGATTTGGTTGCACAAGCTCATGTGTTGGGAATCAGCCCATGAAAGAAACTAAGGTTTGCGAGATTTTGTGTTTTCTAGCTCTGTTTTAAATTTCATGCTCTTTCACTTCCTGTAGATATCATTTTGGAGGCTGCCAAAATGCTTCAGAGCATAAGCAGCTGGTGAAAATCTGAGATTTTCACTAAGTCCCAGAATCTGTTATTTTTTTCCAAGTTTGTGCCCATAGATTTTCTCATGAGTGATGCCTTTGCAGTAACTTCTTGCTCAGGCTTGTAGAGATTTTGAATGGCTTTTTCGACATATCTTGTTTGGCTCATTTGGGTGGTTGTAGGTACTTTGAATGTTGTAGACAAACTGCTATGATGTTGTTTAGGAAAGATTGCATGTTTTATTTGTTTTGAAGCTTGTGTGAGCATTGTTGATGGTGTGGTGTGTTTCTTTGCACCACCCCACTTATATTTGTTTGTTTGATCATGTGGCAACCTGGGAACACCAGAAGATTGCCATTGGAGTGTGCTTGTGGTGGATTTGAACCGTAGGACTCCATATCTTGTTTTGTAGTTTCCGGTTGATCCATAGCTCCGTTCTCAATGCTCTTTATATGTTTTTGCATCGTTTTCTCATGATGCACATGTTCATGCCATTCCCATGCATGTAAAGATAGCTTAGTATGAAGTTCTGTCCAGAAGTTTATCAACTCATCTCATGCATATGAAAGTGACTAGAATAGTGGTGCATGCTTCCTTCTCATCTCATGCATCATATTGTTTGTTGCATCATGTTGTGTTGGTGTTCATTGGTTGTTATTTTTATCTTGGGTAGCACCGGGATCGTAGAGTGAGTACGTGGACTCTGGAGAGTACGTGTAGGACGATCAAGAGTAGTTCCAAGTTGTAGACATCACAGGCAAGATGACCGTGACCTTGATACCTGATACGTCTCAAACGTATCTACAATTTTTTATGGTTTCACGCCGTTATCTTGTCAACTTTGGATGTTTTGTTTACCTTTTATATATTTTTTGGGACTAACTTATTAATTCAGTGCCAAGTGCCAGTTCCTGTTTTTTCTGTGTTTTTGACTCTTTTCAGATCTGATTTTGGAACGGAGTCCAAACGGAATAAAATCCCCGAAATAAATTTTTCCAGAACGGAAGAAGATTAGGAGACTTGAGGTCCAAGGCAGTGGCCCACAGGGAGCCCACAAGCCCTATTGCCGCGGCCAGGGGGGCCCGTGGCAACCAAGCTTGTGGCCTCCCTGGCGCTCCCCTGTCCTAGCTCTTTGGCCTATAAATTCCCTAAAAATCCAGAAAAAATCAGGGCATCCACGAAAACACTTTTCCGCCGCCGCAAGCTTCCGTTTGCGCGAGATCTCATCTGGAGACCCTTCCCGGTGCCCTGCCAGAGGGGACTTTGGAGTTGGAGGGCTTCTACATCAATATCATCGCCTCTCCAATGACTCGTGAGTAGTCCACTTCAGACCTACGGGTCCGTAGTTAGTAGCTAGATGGCTTCTTTTCTCTCTTGGATCTTCAATAGAAAGTTCTCCACGATCTTCATGGAGATCTATCTGATGTAATCCTCTTTGGCGGTGTGTTTGTCGAGATCCGATGAATTGTGGATTTGTGATCTGATTATCTATGAATTATATTTGAGTCTTTGCTGATTTCTTATATGCATGATTTGATATCCTTGTAAGTCTCTCCGAGTCTTGGGTTTTGTTTGGCCAACTAGATCTATGATTCTTGCAATGGGAGAAGTGCTTGGTTTTGGGTTCATACCGTGTGGTGACGTTTCCAAGTGACAGAACGGGCAGCAAGGCACGCATCGTGTTGTTGCCATCAAGGGTAACAAGATGGGCTTTTATCGTAGATATGAGATTGTCCATCTACATCATGTCATCTTGCTTAAGGCGTTACTTTGTTCTGTTGGACTTAATACACTAGATGCATGCTGGATAGCGGTCGACGTGTGGAGTAATAGTAGTAGATGCAGAAAGTATCGGTCTACTTGTTTTGGATGTGATGCCTATAGATATAATCATTGCCTTAGATAACGTCACGACTTTGCGCGGTTCTATCGACAGTAATTCGTTCACCCACCGTCTACTTGCTTTCATGAGAGAAGCCACTAGTCAACACTACGGCCCCCGAGTCTATTCACAACTACCGTTTCCACTTTCACTTTTACTTTGCTTGTTTACCTTTTGCTTTCAGTTCTCACTTTGCAAACAATCTATAAGGGATTGACAACCCCTTCATAGCGTTGGGTGCAAGCTCTTTGTGTTTGTGTGCAGGTACTTGTGACTTGACGAGATCTTCCACTGGTTCGATACCTTGGTTCTTAAAACTGAGGGAAATAATTACCACCGCTGTGCTACATCACCCTTTCCTCTACAAGGGAACACCAACGCAAGGCTCCAAGGCTGTGGGGAGATCCTTTGCAGATTTGCCAAGGAAGTCCCTAAAGGCATAGCCGTAGCAGCAGGATTCCTGGCGCCGTACCATGGAAGGTATGTTGTCGCAGTAGCAATACTGTATCTAGCTTTGTTATGCTTAGGATCACGTTTCCTTCGATATATAATCGCTTCCTACCACTTGATATAAATGCCACATGTCATTGTCATGAAACCCAAACACCTTCCCCTCGTAGCTAATGTTGTTTGGCTAAGTAGGCTTGCTCAGCTTCTAATGTATAGCTTTGCTAGTTGCAGGTGCCAGCTGTCTCATGTGATAACATGAGTATTTCGATATCATTATGATTAAAGTGCTATTTAATTAATGCCCCTATATACTTGGTAAATGATAGAAGGCCTAGCCTTTTGCCGGGTGATTTGTTCCGTTGTTGCCACCTTAGTTTCGGCTACCGGTGTTTGATTCCATAACTGATCGCTCCTAACACGTTCGGGGTTGTTATGGGGACCCCCTTGATAAATCGTGTAGTGTTAAGACTTGTCCGGCAGGACCCAACATTGGTTTTAATTTTCTAATCATCTAATAATAACTTGCATAGGTAATAGCTACCCCAAGGATTTAATCAAAACCCGGGCCAATGCTCCTCATGGGCGTTGGTCCAAAGTCAGAACCTCTTGTGGGGCCACCCGGGGCAACTCGGGGGATGTCTATCCGGCCACCGTACGTAGTGCTCATCCGTCGTATCCTGAGACTGAGATACACGGCTCTTATCGGGGTCGTCGACACGACGGGAGGTCCTGCTAGGTTCGTCTTACCTTAGCGATATATCTTTTGTATAGGAATCCCGGTGAAAGTTTGGGTCTCATCAAAGTTGAGGTTTTCCTCTAAGGAATCCGACGAGATCACGAGATTCGTGATAGAGGATTACTTTGCGGCCCGTGACCTTTTGTGATGGACTAGTTGGAGCACCCCTGCAAGGTTTAATCTTTCGGAAAGCCGTGCCCGCGGTTATGTGGCAAACATGGATAATTTGTTAAGACCCGGTTCTAGATAATTTGAATTAACTCTAATAAAACTACCAACTGTGTGCGTAACCGTGACTGTCTCCTTCAAAGACCTCTCTTCGATCGGGAACATGGTGGGGTTATGTTTGACGTAAGTAGGTGTTCAGGATCACTTAGTGATCACCTAGTCTTCGACCGCTCGCGTAGACCACCATATCAATAACTCTGAGCATCGTATGTTAGCCACCATACAAGCTTAGGATGCTGCAACCTATACACTAAACCTTCCTCACCTAATAACTTGAATAGTTTCGGTACCAAGGTCATACGATTGCTGAGTCCCCGTGGCTCACAGTTTACTACAACACCCCAACAGGTACAGGTACACCCGACGCAGGAGATCCTAATGGCATGTAGCTGGTGTGGCAGTACGATGAGGAGAACGACCGACTGTACGTGAACTATCCGGAGGACTGAGGCCGTGGTCGTGATCGTGGGCCAGCATGTGGGATATCATAGTCTTTTCCTTGTTTAATGTTGTACGTAGCGGGACTAATTTGTTCTGAATAATTGTGTGGATGTAACCTCATATTATACTATGTCACATGGCAAGTGTATGCCCTACTTGTCATTCTTTGAATATGTAATGCTATGTTTATCTCGCTTGCGAAACATTTAGATGCGCCTCTTTCCCTTTTGGGAGCATCGCCCCCAAAATAGGAAAGGGCCGCATCTTTGTTGTTACAAGTTGGTAATCAGAGCCTTACGACCATAGGAGCCTTTGTGTGATCAAACTTGGCCGAGTTGAGTCTAGTAAAATGTTTTGAGTCTTAGTTATATCAGAGAGTAGGTTTCTTTTTTTCTCATCTTCTATCGCCATCATTCAGATTGCTTAGTATCTCAGAATGAAGGATGTTCGTAATTGCTTCAATACTAGGAGTGGCGAGATAACGCCGATGTCCCCAGTACTGGTGCAGATTGTTCGGGAGTACTGCCATACTTTTTATCGTTGTGATCACGAGGGTCTGTAGTAGATGAAGGTCCGAGATTCTGGTTATGTGTTGACGGATGTGATACAGTGGACGGGTTAGTATACGAGTTGTGTGAAATATTACTCCTTGTATCCGTGTACCAGATTGCATGACCAGATATTTCGGGAATTCATAGGTGGGCTATCAAGTAGTGAATTATAGGGAAATCTTCCTGCAGATACATGATGTGAGGTTGGGATTCGACATTCAGTGGGTACGTTTGTTCACGGTCGTCTTACAGCGGTTCTCGTTGTGTCTTAAGGAGTCCTTGTAGCTTGCTACGACTCGGGGATGCTTCGTAAGTCGTGTGCACTACCTTGCACAGGATGGCTACTGTAAATTCGAGCCCGTGCGATCATATCCACGAAGATATTAGATGGAATCTCGATCATACATTTGTTCCGAGCAGTTATAGGTCATAATTGGTTTGCAAGTGGTCTTTAATTAGAATTTTGTCGACAGTCACTTTGAGGAAGCATTCTTACTATTTTGTTCGAGTGCAATTGCTAATATTCCTCTTCAGATATTCCTGCCTTTTGATTCAGCTTTACCTTCAATATTATTCTCCGGGCTAATGTGTCGTCCGTCTTCAAGATGGATCCACCAACTCGTCAGAATCTGGGTTGTAAGGGTGCTTAGATGTCGTCACCACCCCCTCCACCACCTCCTCCGCCGCCGCCTCCTCCGGCAGAGGCTTGGCAAGCGGTGATGGCTGCAACAAATGCTAACACTCAGATGTTAATCCAGCTGTTGCAAGAGAGGACTAATCAGTAGCAGGGCAATCTCAACCATGGTGGTAATCAGTTTGCATCTCTGAGTCAATTCCTGGCAAACCAGCCGAAGACCTTCACATCGTGTGATCAGCCATTTGACACTAAGGACTGGATTCGGGACATGAGCACAAACTTTGAGTGCAACAATGTCCGTCCAGAGGATTTCATCAAGTTTGAAACTTTCCATCTCAAGGGGCAGGCAACAATTTGGTGGCAAAAGTTGAAGGACTCCAGGGGTGCCAGAGTGATCACTTGGGATGAGTTAAGCAGAGATTTCAGGTCCCACTATATCCCATCTAGCTTTGTGGAGGAGATGTGTGAGAAGTTCATGCGCTGATACATCTCCGTCGTATCTACTTTTCCGAACTCTTTTGCCCTTGTTTTGGACTCTAATTTGCATGATTTGAATGGAACTAACCCGGACTAAAGATGTTTTCAGCAGAATTGCCATGGTGTTGTTTTTGCGCAGAAATAAAAGTTCTCGGAATGACCTGAAAATTTACGGAGAATTTTTCTGGAATTTATGAAAAATACTGGCGCAAGAATCAGCGGAGGAAGTGGAGCCGTGAGCCCACAAGACCACCAGGCGCACCCCCTGGCCACGCCTGGCAGGCTTGTGAGGCCCACAAAGCTCCACCGCCTCCAATCTCAGATCTATTTAGTCTGTCTCGCCCGAAAAAATCAGAGAGAAGACTTCATCGTGTTTTACAATACGGAGGCGCCGCCACCTCCTATTCTTCATCTAGAGGGCAGATCTGGAGTCCGTTCTAGGCTCCGGAGAGAGGAGATCGTCGCCATTGTCATCACGAACCTTCCTTCATCGCCAATTCCATGATGCTCTTCACTGTTCGTGAGTAATCTCATCGTAGGCTTGCTGGACGGTGATGGGTTGGATGAGATCTATCATGTAATCCAGTTAGTTTTGACGGGGATTGATCCCTAGTATCCACTATGTTCTGAGATTGATGTTGCTAGTACTTTGCCATGCTTAATGCTTGTCACTAGGGCCCGAGTGCCATGATTTCAGATCTGAACCTATTATGTTTTCGCCAATACTTGTGTGTTCTTGATCCTATCTTGCAAGTTGTAGTCACTTACTATGTGTTATGACCCGGCAACACCGGAGTGATAACAGGCGGAACCACTCCCGGAGATGACCATAGTATGAGGAGTTCATGTATTCACCAAGTGTTAATGCGTTGGTCCGGTTCTTTATTAAAAGGAGAACCTTAATATCCTGTAGTTTCCATTAGGACCCCGCTGCCACGGGAGGGATGGACAATAGATTTCATGCAAGTTCTTTTCCCTAAGCACGTATGACTACATACGGAATACATGCCTACATTAGATTGACGAACGGGATCTAGATACTTATCTCTCCGTGTTATAACTGTTAAATGATGAATAGCATCCGGCATAATCATCCATCACCGATCCAATGCCTACGAGTTTTTCCTACTGGTCCTTGCTACGTTAGTTTGCCACTACTGCTATCACTGCTGGTACTGTTACTCTGTTGCTACTGCTGTTACTTTGCTGCTACTAGTTATTGTTGCTACTGCTGCTATCTCCCTACTTTGCTACTGATACTTTGCTACAGATACTAAATCTTTTAGGTGTGGTTGAATTGATAACTCAACTGCTAATACTTGAAAATATTGTTTCGCTTCCCCTTGAGTCGAATCAATAAATTTGGGTTGAACACTCTACCCTCGAAAATTGTTGCGATCCCCTACACTTGTGGGTTATCAAGACCATTTTCTGGTGCCGTTGTCGGGGAAGCACAACTATATTCTGTGAGTCACTTGGGATTTACGTCTGCTGGTCACTATGAGGAATCCGATAGATCCAAGAACTAAAGTCTTGCCCTCAACTACGAGTACAGGTAAGGAACTGCCATCTAGGTCTGCACTTGATTCATCTTCAGTTATGAGTAAGTTTGCGACACCGCCTCCTGCTAGATATCTTGATATGTCGCATGTGCTTGATGATGTTACTTATGCTGCCCATGATGCTTATGATGATGCTATGCTTGATACTGCTTTGCCAGATGATGCTATGCTTGATACTGCTTTGCCACTAGGTGCATTCCTTGATGCACGAATTGCTAGAGTTGCTGCTAGATGTGATGATACTCCTGAAACTGCTGATACTATTGAAATAGAACCTGCTATTATGCCTCAATTGCCTGATATGCCTTAGCGTTATGTTATGGAGGGAGAGATAGCCGAGGACTTTATGGCGTGTAAGGATAGCTATGATGTTGAGAAACTACTGCTCAAGTGGAAAGAAATATCTTTGAATGCTAGGATGAAATACGACCCGAAGTTTGCTACTTCACCTATCTTTGTGACCGATAAGGATTATGAATTCTCCGTCGACCCTGAGTTAATCACTCTGGTCGAATCTAATCCTTTTCACAGTTATGAGTCTGAAAGGGTTGTAGCCCATCTTACCAAACTGCACGATATAGCCACCCTATTCACTAGCGAGGAAAAGATCTGTCACTATTATATCCTCAAGTTGTTTCCTTTCTCGCTAAAGGATGATGCTAAGACTTGGTTCACTTCTCTTGCTCCTGGTTGTGTGCGTAGCCCCCAGGATATGGTTTACTACTTCTCTGAGAAATATTTCCCTGCCCATAAGAAGCAAGCTGCCTTGCAGGAAATATACAACTTTGCTCAAGCTGGAGAAGAGAGTCTCCCACAAGCTTGGGGGAGGCTCGTCCAGCTGCTGAATGCTTTGCCTGATCACCCTCTAGAGAAGAATGAAATACTTGATATCTTCTATAATGAACTTACCGATGCTTCCAGAGACCACCTAGATAGTTGTGATGGTCGTGTTTTTAGGGAACGAACTGTAGAACAAGCTGAGATCCTATTGAATAACATCTTGTGCAATGAGAATGCTTAGACTATTCCCGAACCACCTCCAAAGCCTACTCCAAAGAAAAGAGGTATTCTATTCCTCAGTCCTGAAGATATGCAAGAAGCTAAGAAATCTATGCGAGAGAAAGGCATTAAATCTGAAGATGTCCAAAATCTACCACCTATCGAATAGATCCATGGTCTTGATAACCCAATACAGGAAGTAGAAGTAAAATCTCTGCGTAGGTTTGATGAAGTGATATTCCTTTTGATAAACCTGCTAACTTATGCCTGGATGAATTTGATAACTTTGTTGCCAAACAACATAGTTTCAATGATTATGTTAGCAGACAATTGGAACAGAATGCTCGTATGCTTAGCCATTTAAGTGCTTGTGTGGACAGGAATGTCAATGATCTTAAGCTCTTGAGTAAACATGCCTCTATGGTTACTACTCAAGTAGAACAAGTACTTAAGGCTCAAAATGACTTGCTCAGTGAGTTGAATGACCATTCCGTTAGAGTCATCACTAGAGGCGGTAGAATGACCCAGGAACCTTTGTATCCTAAGGGTCATCCAAAGAGAATTGAACAAGATTCTCAAGGAGTTAGCACTGATGCACCTAGTCATCCTAGAAAGAAGAAAGATGATAGGAACACTAGCAACCATGTAGTTGTTACCCCTAAGAGTCCAAAGGATGTCTCTGCCACTAATGCTGAGACACAATCTGGTGATGAACATGAGCCTAATGATAATATCAATAGTGATGTTCATGAAGATGCTCAACCTAGAAATGAAAAGGATGTGGAGATTAAACCTGGTGATCTTGATAACCACAGCCTAAGAATAGAAGATATGATAAGAACGACTTCACTGCTAGGAAGCATGGTAAAGAAAGGGAACCATGGGTTCTGAAACCCATGCCCTTTCCTCCCAAACCATCGAAGAAAAAGGATGATGAGGATTTTGAGCGATTTGTTGAAATGATTAGACCTGTCTTTCTGCAAATTTGTTTGACAGATATGCTCAAAATGTCTCCGTATGCTAAGTACATGAAGGATATTGTGACTAATAAGAGGAGGATACCTGAGGTTGAGATTTCCACCATGCTCGCTAATTATACCTTCAAGGGTGGAACTCCTAAGAAACTAGGTGATCCCGGTATGCCCACTATACCTAGCTCCATTAAAGGCAACTACGTTAGAACTGCTTTATGCGACCTTGGAGCCGGTGTTTGTGTTATGCCTCTCTCTTTATCGTAGACTTGAACTGGATAAGTTGACACCCACTGAAATCTCTGTGCAAATGGCCGACAAATCAACTGCTTTCCCTATCGGCATTTGCGAGGATGTGCCTGTTGTGGTTGCCAACGTCACTATCTAAACAGACTTTGTTATTCTGGATATTCCCGAGGACGATGCCATGGCGGTCATCCTCGGAAGACCCTTTTTAAACACTGCAGGGGCTGTTATAGATTGCAACAAAGGCAATGTCACTTTCCATGTGAACGGTAATGAGCATACGGTGCATGTTCCGAAGAAACAATATCGAGTACATTGCATCAATGCTATCAAAAAAATTTCATCGATTCTTATTGGGAGCTTTGAATGCCCTATACCTCCTGTTAAGATGAAGTATGATTTGCTTGTTGGGGAAACACACATCCCCATTGAGGTAACCTAGTTACTATTCAAAAATTCTCCGTCTTCTTTTGCGATTCGAAAAGGTTTGTCGAGGAGACTTGATTAACCTTATTGACGGATTTCTTTTTATGACCATGAGATGGATGAATCGAGGAGTCACAAACCTCTGTTCCAAGCTTTCACCTTCCGTTGCTTAGAACAAAAATGATAGATTTAGTTTAGTTTTACCAGTTTTCTGTTTTAGCGTCCCGTGGAAAAGAACCCCGAAAATAAAAGTTCTCCGAACGTCCTGAAAGTCAAGTATGATTTTTTTCTAGGGGCTGCACAAGTGGGCCACCAGCCCTGGAGGCGCGGGACCCCCTGGCCGCGCCTACCTGGCTTGTGGGGCCTACGTGCACCCCCTCCACTCATTCTAGCCCCCATCTGCTTCTCCTACCTCCAGAAAAAATTGTTTCGCTACTCAAACCCGTGTTCTTGCTCCTCTTGCTGGGATTTTCGATCTCCTTGCTCAAAGCACCATTCTCCGAACTATTTTGGGGAAATTACTCCTTGGTAAGTGAATCCTCCATTGGTCCAATTAGTTTTTGATCTAGTGCCTTATACTTCGCGTATTTTTGTTGCCTTGGTGACCATGTTCTTGAGCTTTGCATGCTAATTTTAGGTGGTCCCAAGTAGTTTTGATGCGTAATATGGTCTCTAGGCACTTGTCGGAGTAGTCACTATGAGTTTTGTTGAGGCTTGTTCACGTTTCCTTAGAGTCACTAAAAATTTCAGAAATTTTCACAGATAGAAAAGGGAAAAGATGAGGAGGTTCTTAAGAGGCTCTTCAAGCCGTGACCCCAAGGATGATGGAAGTGAGAAGAAGCCCAAGTATCCGGTCCCTCGAGTCGCAGAAGTTCGAGCATGCGAGTGGCCAAGCGATGTGTTCTTACGCGCCGCCGCACTTTATGAGGACTTTTACTACTTGGTGGAGAACGCAGGCCTTACCGCCTTCGTTGAAGATAAGTGTCTGCAATACCTCCTCCTCACTAATATCTTCGTACAAAGCTTTAACTTCTATCTGAGGAGGAATCCTCCTATGGTTGAGTTCAAACTTTATGATATCCCCAGCGCATGTCACTCCACGATTTTTGCAATGTTTGCAAAATACCTTACTTTGGGGATATTCATGAACCTCGTCCACGGGACTTGGAAGCTTTCATCAATACAATTGTGGTAGGAGAGGAGAGAGGAGTGTCTTGCGCTAGAGCTGCTAGTATTCATTTTTCCGTGCTTCGGTACTTCTCATTATTCGTGGGAAAATGTTTGATTGGCCGTGGGAAAGCTGGGTCACTTAGTTCCTCAGATCTTGCGGTCTTGCCCGAAGCCCTTTATAATGATAAAACTTATAGCTTGGGCGCTATAGTAGCTTAACGGTTGAACACGAACCGTTCTAAAGGCATTGTCTATGGAGGTATCTATGCTACTCGTCTTGCTAGACACTTTGAGATACCTATTAGACTGGACGAGGAAGAAGAGATTCTTCTTCCCGAGAGATATCTAGATTACGATAGCATGGTTCGCCATGACTTTCTTGATAGAGGTATAAATAGAAGGATGATTTATAAACTGGTGTTTAGTCAGGGTACTCGTGAGACTATTACTTTGCCTGCTCCTTCTTTGTTCAATCTTCATGCAGGGAGGTACATTATTATGCCCTCGGACGTCTAGGCATATTGGGGCTTAGCCCAACCACAGGTGCCCGTGCACGAGCCACCAGTCGAGTACCAGACGCTAGTTTATCAGTGGGAGCCAGAGGAGCTCACACAGCAGTGGCATCCTCAGTCCACTCCGGAGTACCCCGGAGCTTGTTATTTCCCTCCTTGGAAGTAGACCAACTTAGGACAAAAGCCTAAGCTTGGGGGAGTACGTGTTTCTCACCAACTTTACATTCTTCCTTATGCTTTCTCTTTGTTCGTCGGTGTTCACACTTTGGCACTGTATCATCCATGCTAGTTTAGTTCTTTTTCTCGTTTTCTTTTCATGTGTCTGTCTAGTTTGAGAAAACCCAAAAATATTTTCTTGTTCTTCTTTTGCTTGTTGGGAGCTTTCCCGTGTAAATAGTTTTCTTTTTCTTTGGGTCAAGGTAGAAGACCATGTTTACAATGTTTAGTGGTTCTCGCATGCATATCTGCTTATCTGTTAAAGAGACATATTACTTTGTCTTCTCCTTTGTGTTTTCCTGCAGATTCCAGCTTTAGTCCAATGGACGAGCACACTTATTATTGTTCACATCATTCGGTCGTGCAAGTGAAAGGCAATAATGACGATATATGATGAAGTGACTGAGCCTGGAAAAGCTGGTATGAACTCGATCTATTTTGTTTTTGTAAATATGACTAGCTCATCGTGCGTGATTCAGCTTTGTTGTGAGGGAAACATGTTTGCAATGACAACTTAGAGATCATAGTTTCTGATGCCATGCTTAATTAGCTAGGAGCTTATAATGGTTTGTCTTGGATGCCCACATAAATGTTGAGATGACTATGATGTAGTATGATAGGATGGTACCCTCCTTTGAATGATTCAAGTGGCTTGACTTGGCGCATGTTCACGCATGTAGTTGAAACAAAATCAACATAGGCTCTATGATGTTCATGTTCATGGTGATTTATGTCCTACTCATGCTTCCACTCAATGTTAGTTAATCTCAATGCATTTTGATGACTGTTGTCGCTCTCTACTTGGTCGCTTCCCAGTCTTTTGCTAGCCTTCACTTGTACTAAGCGGGAATACTGCTTGTGCATCCACTTCCATAAACCAAAGTTGTTCCATATGAGTCCATCATACCTACCTATATGCGGTATCTACCTGCCGTTCCAAGTAAATTTGCATGTTCCACTCTCTAAATCTTCAAGAAATAATCTGTTTTGCATGCCTGAACCGCTCATGTGGTGACTGGGGCTATCAGTATCTTCCATGCTAGGCGTGTTATCCTCGATATGTGTTTATGCACTATCATTCACGAGAAAGGGGCCGGTAATTGGAATTCCCAGTTCCATGCTTAAATAGAAAAGATAATTGCAAACAAAACTCCCCCTGGATTGATGTTGGTATGGACGGCACCCGAGGATTCGGCTAGTCGTGGAATGTGATTGATCGGTGGTGGGGGAGTCAAAAATTTACTTTTTTTGTGTGGGAACCGCCTATAGCATGTGTAGCATGGAAGATGGTGAGAACTCTTAGTCATTGCGTTGACAATGAAAGCATGCCACCCAAAATTATTATCTCTGTTTTTAAAAGCTTGAGCTCTGGCACCTCTGCAAATCAATGCTTCCCTCTGCGAAGGTCCTTTCTATTTATGTTCCTGTTGAGTCATCCTCTTCTTATAAAAGCACCAATTTGAGAGCACCTCCGTCATTTTTATGCTTTGCTTTTAACTGTGTTGAGTATGACTGTGACTGGATCTTCTTTGCCATGAATTACAATGTTTAGTTAGCCCTTGGTCTTTGAAGGTGCTCTGCATTTATGTTTTGCGGTCTCAGAAAGAGCTAGCAAGATACCATCTGTTCTACTGCTTCATGATTGTTTCGATTGAAGTGTTGACGATTGAGACTTATTATTATTTGCTCGCTAGTTGATTATGCCATTGATAAGAGTTTACCATGAGATCTCGATGTCATTTGCTTATGTTGTTTGCTTGTTATCTTGCTGAAATTCTGGTTATGAGTTAGACATAGTTGCAACCACAAGATCAAACAGAGTTCGTCAAAGTATTTATTTTGTCTCTTTTAGTTTGTCAACTGAATTGCTTGAGGACAAACAAGGCTTTAAGCTTGGGGGAGTTGATATGTCTCTGTCGTATCTACTTTTTGGAACTCTTTTGCCCTTGTTTTGGACTCTAATTTGCAAGATTTGAATGGACCTAACCCGTACTAACGCTGTTTTCAACAGAATTGCCATGGTGTTGTTTTTGCGCAGAAATAAAAGTTCTCGGAATGACCTGAAAATTTACGGAGAATTTTTCCGGAATTTATGAAAAATACTGGCGCAAGAATCAGCGGAGGAAGTGGAGCCGTGAGCCCACAAGCAAACCACGGGCCCCCCACCCCTGGCTGCGCCTGGCAGGCTTGTGGGGCCCACAAAGCTCCACCGCCTTCAATCTCAGCTCTATTTAGTCCGTCTCACCCGAAAAAAATCAGAGAGAAGAGTTCATCGCCTTTTACGATACGGAGGCGCCGCCACCTCCTGTTCTTCATCTGGAGGGCAGATCTGGAGTCCGTTCTGGGCTCTGGAGAGAGGAGATCGTCGCCATCGTCATGACCAACCTTCCTTCATCGCCAATTCCATGATGCTCTTCAACGTTCGTGAGTAATCTCATCATAGGCTTGCTGGACGGTGATGGGTTGGACGAGATCTATCATGTAATCGAGTTAGTTTTGACGGGGATTGATCCCTAGTATCCACTATGTTCTGAGATTGATGTTGCTACTATTTTGCCATGCTTAATGCTTGTCACTAGGGCCCGAGTGCCATGATTTCAGATCTGAACCTATTATGTTTTCGCCAATACTTGTTCGTCTTGATCCTATCTTGCAAGTTGTAGTCACCTACTATGTGTTATGACCCGGCAACCCCGGAGTGATAACAGGCGGAACCACTCCCGGAGATGACCATAGTATGAGGAGTTTATGTATTCACCAAGTGTTAATGCGTTGGTCCGGTTCTTTATTAAAAGGAGAACCTTAATATCCTGTAGTTTCCATTAGGACCCCGCTGCCACGGGAGGGATGGACAATAGATTTCATGCAATTGGCTCTACAACTTGGCTCTCAGGGCTAAGGCAGCTTTGCTCAGGGTGGAGAATTCGAAGAAGAGTTTCAGAGATTCCAGCTCGTCTTCCTCAACTTAGGTGGTTCAGAAGCAACAGAAATACTGGGTGTCTCCTCCTCCTCCTGGGCACACTCAACAGTTCAAGCAATCAGGTGGTCGTGGTTCTTCCAACCCACCCAACCCAGCTTTCCAGCAGAGGTTTCAGCAGTAGAAGCAAGGGAATCCTCAGACGCAGTTCCGTCAGCCGGCAGATGTCACTACTGGAATCTAGTTCTTTGCCGTCAGCCAGGTCTTTGCCTTCTGCTGGCTGATGGCAATGAACCTCTTTGCCGCCAGCTGACATCAAGAAGAAGGTAAAGGGCTGACTAATGGCAAACAGACTATTTGCCATGTGCCAGCCCTTTGCCGTCTGCCAGCGGACGGCAAAGAGACCTAGGGAAAACGACAAAGAGGACAGATGGGTCCCATGCGTGCCATGTCCGACAGAAGGGGATCTTTGCCATCCGGGGGCCTTTGTCGTCCGCCATGGGGCCCTTTGCCGTCCGGGGGCGGACGA
This sequence comes from Hordeum vulgare subsp. vulgare, assembly GCF_904849725.1. Classification (NCBI taxonomy): domain Eukaryota; kingdom Viridiplantae; phylum Streptophyta; class Magnoliopsida; order Poales; family Poaceae; genus Hordeum; species Hordeum vulgare. The sequence continues at coordinate 340,412,209 of NC_058519.1, forward strand.
CAAAGGGGACGAGCCTATAACGGCCGTCACCGCCTCCCCTCGCTCCACTAACCCCCACCCACTGTCTCTCTCTCACCTCACCTCACCCGCACCCAGCGCCGCCCCGCCTCGCTCCAGCACCACTGGCGGCTGGCCAACCCTCCACCGCCCTCTACGCCGCCCCATGCGCCGCCCTACCCTCACCTGCCACCAGCGCCGCCCCTTCCCCTCACCCGCCCCCGGCGCCGACCCCTCCGCCGCTCCTCCCCTCACCTGCCCCCTGCGCCGCCCCTCCCCTCACCCTCCCCCTGCGACGCCCCTCCCCTCACCCGCCCCCGGCGTCGCCGCTCCTCTCACTGACTGCGGGCGCCGACCCCTATGCCGCCCCTCCCCTCACCAACTCCCGGCGACGCCCCTCCCCTCACCGGCCGTCCCCAACTCCGGTGAGTGCCTCCGGTACCCATATTTTCTGTTTTTTAAATTACATAGTTAGTTTTTTCTTTCTTTTGTGTTAAATTAGATAGTTAGTTTATTAGGTAGAATAAATGAGATAGTTAGTTTATGAGATAGTTAGTTTATTAAGCCAAATGGGGATAAGTAAGTTACTTTACTCTTATTTAACCTTTTCCCTTCACATTTTCTCAAATATCTAATGTTTTGGCTTTAATTTGTCATACTGGAGGGGTTGGATTGTTGCTAAGGGTGTCCGCAAGCCCAACATCGTCCTTGGTGTGCTTTGCCGTCAAATCTTCTGAGGGTTTGTTACGTTGCCCGGTCGGGAGCGAGAGGTAGGAATGACCAGGGAGCACTACTTGGGTGCCCCGGCCCCGCCGGAGGTGGAGATCGACGGTGTTTTGTGCCACACAAGGGCCGACATGGTGATCCGACAGTTCTCAGTAATTTGTCCTTCACACAATTATAAATCAACCATACCTAGTTATTGTACTAATCGGTGTTGTCTCGTTTGCAGACCTACTACAGGTGTGAGGAGGGATACGAGGAGGACGTGACAAAGGTTATCGAAACCAAATGTCGCCGCCTACTTCAAAACTTTCGGCATGAGGCTCGGGTGCAGGTTGTTCGATACTACTATGCCTCGCGGCGTATTAGTAAGGACAAGGCAAAGTGTCGTGATTCTAAGATGGAGAAGGAGCATTACATGAAGGTAATTACATATTATTAAGGCTTTGTAGTTAGTTTCCTTGATTTGGTTCTTACGTGCTCAAATTTCTCTTTATTAACTTAGGTGCCCCCGAGATGGTGTGTGGAAAAGATGGATTGTTGGGAGTTCTTGGTGGATTAGTGGTGCTCCGAAATGTGGGAGGCCAGCGACAACAACGCCAAGGAGAGGCGTTGCAAAATGGTTGGTGTGCCACACCATCAAAGGAGCCTCCAATAAATCCAATTTGGCGAGAACTGGGTATGTGGTTTGCTTCATGCCTCATGCAATTCATTCTTAATGCTATCTTGAGCCCTTTACTAATACAATTTTCCTCTCTCTCTTTTAGGCGCGTCACAATAAGACGGAGGTGCCACAGATGTACGACCTGTATGTGATGGCCCATACTGCCTCGTACAAGAAGTTCAAGGCATTCTCTGAGTCTGACCTCGAGCATCCAGAAAACTTCACCAACATATCCTCCCACCACAAGCTCATGAAGTACAGGGATCACGGGAAGTCGAGGAAAGGGGAGGACTTTAACCCGAGCGAGGGGCCTATTGATCCAGAGCTGGTGATGATAGCTGGCAATGGGAGGCCGCATGGATCGATCGCCATTGGAGACGGCCTTATACGTTGTCCTAGCACTCTCCGGCAGATAAAGGCACGCCAAACGAGCTCCTGTCCTAAGATAACACCTCGTCCACGGCCAGTCGAGCTCGCCATCAAGGTTATTTTAATGGACTCAACTATCTTTCCGCATTATGTTGTGCGTTGGAGCCAATATGATTACAATGCTAACAATGAGTTGTGTTGCAGGCTGCTATTCTGAAAGAGAGAGAGGCAATGCAGGCGGTTTTGGCGGAGAAGGATAAGGAGATGAGGGAGCTGGAGGAGAGGAGGACTGCATTGGTGGAGGCGGAGAGGGCACGGAATGATGCGTCTAACAGGGCCATATACGAGCTCTTCGTGGTAAGTTTCTTCTTCATATTATTTGAAATCTTGCATTTTAATGTCCGTTTCATTAATAACTAAAAAGTTTGACTTTTCGAAACCAAATGTACAGTCTATGTGCGAGAAGACCGGTCAAGTCCCTCCGGCGATGCCAGTCATTAACATGGCGGGGACGGTGAGTTTCATTTCAATATAGTTAACTTAAGAGTGTCCTCATGCTAACGACACATTGCAGATGATGTTTGGTGCAGAATATCTCCCGAAACGCATCGCACGACCCTTCTATAGTGGAGCCTTCTCCAGGGCAGCCTTCTCCAGGTGAAACAAGCCAGAGCCACCGTGCTTCACTGCCATGATGACGATAATGGTATGTTATTTCTAGTGTTTTGCTGAACAACCGCATAATGGTCCAATATGGCTTAATAAGCATAGTTAGCTCCAAAATGACATATTTAACCCAAGTTAGCTCCAAAACGACATATGGTTAGCTTGGCTTCCACCTAAATGACATAATTCGCTTAGTTAGCTCCAAAATGACCTATTTAATAAAAAATGACCTATAGTTAGCTAAGTTCTTTCCTGAATGACATAATAAGGCTTACGTAGCTCAAAGATGACCTATTCCCCCTAACTTAGGTATTAAATGGCCTATAATTAGGTTAGCTAGATCCAAAATGGCTTAATAAGCATAGTTTGCTCCGGAATGACCTATTTTACCCAAGTTAGCTCCGAAATGACCTATAGTTAGCTAGGCTTCCACCTGAATGACATAATTAGCTTAGTTAGCTTCGAAATGGTCTATTTAATAAAAATGACATATACTTAGCTAATTATCCTCCAAAATGACATAATTAGCTCCAAAAAGGCATAATTAGCTAATTTAGCCCGAAGAAGGGGACAAGAGGATAAGAAAGAGGAAAATGAAAAGAAGGAAGAAGAAGAAGAAGAGAAGAAGAAGAGAAGAAGAAGGAGAAGGATAAGGAGGAAGAAGAAGGAGAAGAAGGAGAAGGAGGAGAGAAGCTCCTTCTCCTTCTTCTCCTCCTTCTCCTTCTTCTTGTCCTTGTTTTCTTCTTCTCCTCCTCTTCCTTCCCCTTCTCCTCCTCCTTCTCCTCCTCCTGCTCCTTCTTCTTTTACTTCTCCTTCTTCTTCTCTTCTTGCTTCTTCTCTTTCTCTTCTTCTACTTAGCTTAGACTCATCCAACAAAGACTAAATTGGCTAATTATCCTACAAAATGACATAATTAGCTTAGTTAGGTGAAAACATCATAAGAACGTTGGTTAGCTCATTAAAATGACCAATTTAGCTAAAAAAATGAAATAATAAGCTCATAATGGCATAAGAACCTTGGTTAGCTCATGAATATTATATACTTCGCTTGGCTTCCACCTAAATGACATAATTAGCCAATTTAGCTCCAAAATGCCTTAATAATCATAATTGGCTCCAAAATGAGATATTTTACCCAAGTTAGCTCCGAAATGACCTATACTTTGCTTGGCTTCCACCTAAATGACATAATTAGCTTAGTTAGCTCCAAAATGGCCTATTTAATAAAAAATGACATATACTTAGCTAATTATCCTCCAAAATGACATAATTAGCTCCAAAAAGGCATAATTAGCTAATTTAGCCCGAAGAAGGGGACAAGAGGAGAAGAAAGAGGAAAAATGAAAGGAAGGAAGAAGAAGAAGAAGAGAAGAAGAAGGAGAAGGAGAAGGAGGAAGAAGAAGGAGAAGAAGGAGAAGCAGGAGAGAAGCTCCTTCTCCTTCTTCTCCTTCTTCTTGTCCTTCTTCTTTTCTTCTTCTTCTTCTTGTCCTTCTTCTTTTCTTCTTATTCTCCTCTTCCTTCTCCTACTCCTCCTCCTCCTTCTTTTACTTCTCCTTTTCTTCTCTTCTTGCTTCTTCTCTTTCTCTTCTTCTACGTAGCTTAGACTCATCCAACAAAGACTAAATTGGCTAATTATCCTACAAAATGACATAATTAGTTTAGTTAGGTGAAAACATCATAAGAACCTTGGTTAGCTCAGTAGAATGACCAATTTAGCTCAAAAATGAAATAATAAGCTCAAAATGGCATAAGAACCTTGGTTAGCTCATGAATAATATATACTTAGCTTGGCTTCGACCTAAATGATATAATTAGCCAATTTTCTCCAAAAGGCCTTAATAATCATAGTTGGCTCCAAAATGACATATTTTACCCAAGTTAGCTCCGAAATGACCTATACTTAGCTTGGCTTCCACCTAAATGACATAATTAGCTTAGTTAGCTCCAAAATGGCCTATTTAATAAAAAATGACATATACTTAGCTAATTATCCTCCAAAATGAGATAATTAGAGCCAAAAAGGCATAATTAGCTAATTTAGCTAGAAGAAGGGGACAAGAGGAGAAGAAAGAGGAAAAATGAAAAGAAGGAAGAAGAAGAAGTAGAGAAGAAGATGGAGAAGGAGAAGGAGGAAGAAGAAGGAGAAGGAGGAGAGAAGCTCCTTCTCCTTCTTCTCCTTCTTCTTGTCCTTCTTCTTTTCTTCTTCTTCTCCTCTTCCTTCTCCTTTTCCTCCTCCTCCTCCTTCTTATTCTTTTACTTCTCCTTCTTCTTCTCTTCTTGCTTCTTCTCTTTCTCTTCTTCTACGTAGCTTAGACTCATCCAACAAAGACTGAATTGGCTAATTATCCTACAAAATGACATAATTAGCTTAGTTAGGTGAAAACATCATAAGAACCTTGGTTAGCTCATTAAAAAGACCAATTTAGCTCAAAAATGAAATAATAAGCTCAAAAATGGCATAAGAACCTTGGTTAGCTCATGAATATTATATACTTAGCTTAGATTCCACGTAAATGATATAATTAGCCAATTTAGCAGCAAAATGCCTTAATAATCATAGTTGGCTCCAAAATGACATATTTTACCCAAGTTAGCTCCGAAATGACCTATACTTGGCTTGGCTTCCACCTAAATGACATAATTTGCTTAGTTAGCTCCAAAATGGCCTATTTAATAAAAAATGACATATAATTAACTAATTATCCTCCAAAATGACATAATTAGCTCCAAGAAGGCATAATTAGCTAATTTAGCATGAAGAAGGGGACAAGAGGAGAAGAAAGAGGAAAAAGGAAAAGAAGGAAGAAGAAGAAGAAGTGAAGAAGATGGAGAAGGAGAAGGAGGAAGAAGAAGGAGAAGGAGGAGAGAAGCTCCTTCTCCTTCTTCTCCTCCTTCTCATCCTTCTTCTCCTTCTCCTTGTCCTTCTTCTTTTCTTCTTCTTCTCCTCTTCCTTCTCCTCCTCCTTCTCCTCCTCCTCCTCCTTCTTCTTCTTTCACTTGTCCTTCTTCTTCTCTTCTTGCTTCTTCTCTTTCTCTTCTTCTACGTAGCTTAAACTCATCCAACAAAGGCTAAATTGGCTAATTATCCTACAAAATGACATAATTAGCTTAGTTAGGTGAAAATATCATAAGAACCTTGGTTAGCTCATTAAAATGACCAATTTAGCTCAAAAATGAAATAATAAGCTCAAAATGGCATAAGAACCTTGGTTAGCTCATGAATATTATATACTTAGCTTGGCTTCCACCTAAATGACATAATTAGCCAATTTAGCTCCAAAATGCCTTAATAATCATAGTTGGCTCCAAAATGACATATTTTACCCAAGTTAGCTCTAGAATGGCCTATACTTAGCTTGGCTTCCACCTAAATGACATAATTAGTTTAGTTAGCTCCAAAATGGCCTATTTAATAAAAAATGACATATACTTAGCTAATTATCCTCCAAAATGACATAATTAGATCCAAAAAGGCATAATTAGCTAATTTAGGCCGAAGAAGGGGACAAGAGGAGAAGAAAGAGGAAAAATGAAAAGAAGGAAGAAGAAGAAGAGAAGAAGAAGGAGAAGGAGAAGGAGGAAGAAGAAGGAGAAGGAGGAGAGAAGCTCCTTCTCCTTCTTCTCCTCCTCCTTCTCCTTCTTCTTGTCCTTCTTTTCTTCTTCTTCTCCTCTTCCTTATCATTCTCCTCCTCCTTCTCCTCCTCCTCCTCCTTCTTCTTCCTCTTTTTCTTATCCTTTTTCTTCTCTTATTTCTTCTTCTATTCTTGCTTCTTCTCTTTCTTCTTCTACGTAGGTTATTTTCCCCAACAAAGACATACTTAGCTAATTATCCTCCAAAATGACATAATTAGCTCCAAGAAGGCATACTTAGCTAATTTAGCATGAAGAATGGTACGAGAGGAGAAGAAAGAGGAAAAAGGAAAAGAAGGAAGAAGAAGAAGTGAAGAAGATGGAGAAGGAGTAGGAGGAAGAAGAAGGAGAAGGAGGAGAGAAGCTCCTTGTCCTTCTTATCCTCCTTCTCCTCCTTCTTCTCCTTCTTCTTGTCCTTCTTCTTTTCTTCTTCTTCTCCTCCTCCTTCTCCTCCTCCTTCTTCTTCTTTTACTTGTCCTTCTTCTTCTCTTCTTGCTTCTTCTCTTTCTCTTCTTCTACGTAGCTTAAACTCATCCAACAAAGACTAAATTGGCTAATTATCCTACAAAATGACATAATTAGCTTAGTTAGGTGAAAATATCATAAGAACCTTGGTTAGCTCATTAAAATGACCAATTTAGCTCAAAAATGAAATAATAAGCTCAAAATGGCATAAGAACCTTGGTTAGCTCATGAATATTATATACTTAGCTTGGCTTCCACCTAAATGACATAATTAGCCAATTTAGCTCCAAAATGCCTTAATAATCATAGTTGGCTCCAAAATGACATATTTTACCCAAGTTAGCTCTAGAATGGCCTATACTTAGCTTGGCTTCCACCTAAATGACATAATTAGTTTAGTTAGCTCCAAAATGGCCTATTTAATAAAAAATGACATATACTTAGCTAATTATCCTCCAAAATGACATAATTAGATCCAAAAAGGAATAATTAGCTAATTTAGGCTGAAGAAGGGGACAAGAGGAGAAGAAAGAGGAAAAATGAAAAGAAGGAAGAAGAAGAAGAAGAGAAGAAGATGGAGAAGGAGAAGGAGGAAGAAGAAGGAGAAGGAGGAGAGAAGCTCCTTCTCCTTCTTCTTCTCCTTCTTCTCCTCCTTCTTGTCCTTCTTTTCCTTTTCTTCTCCTCTTCCTTATCATTCTCCTCCTCCTTCTGCTCCTCCTCCTCCTCCTCCTTCTTCTTCCTCTTTTTCTTCTCCTTTTTCTTCTCTTATTTCTTCTTCTCTTCTTGCTTCTTCTCTTTCTTCTTCTACGTAGGTTATTTTCCCCAACAAAGACATACTTAGCTAATTATCCTCCAAAATGACATAATTACCATAGTTAGGTAAAAACATCATAAGAACCTTGGTTAGATTATTAAAATGACTAATTGACCTCCAAAATGACATAATAAGGTCAAAATGGATTAATAATCATAGTTGGCTACAAAATGACATATTTTATCCAAGTTAGCTCTAGAATGACCTATACTTAGCTAAGTTCTCTCCTAAATGACATAATAAGGCTATGTAGCTCCAAGATGACCTATTCCACCTAACTTAGCTATTAAATGGCCTATACTTAGCTATGTTCTCTTCGAAATAACATATATATACTTCTTCATCTACTATTCTTCTTCTAACTTTCTTATTTGTCATTTTGCAGATTACATTCACTTCACGGGAAGCTTGGATTATATTGATGGAATGATTGAATATGATTTCTTGTACCATGGCTTTACGAAAGCTTGTATTGAAACTATTGTAGTATATGGATATATATGAAACTTTGTATGCATGGATGAAACTGGTGTAATATATGGTTTTGTACGGATGCAACTTGCATAATATGTATGTACTATGGATGAAAGTTATTTTAATATGGTCATGAGTACGGAAACAAATTTATTTTTGTCAAATATATATATATATATATATATATATATATATATATATATCCTGATTATTGTGAAAATTGCTGGATATAATAGGAAATAAAATGAAAAGGGGTTGTTTTCTGCCTTTGCCATGAGGGGGCAGACGACAAAGGACTCAGGGCAGACGGCAAAGAGGGGAGAGAGAGGGGCTGGGTCCCCCCTTTGCCGTCAGCCCCCTCATGGCAAAGGGGGGAGGGCAAACATCAAAGAGGGGGAGAGAGAGGGGCTGGGTTCCCCCTTTGCCATCAGCTGCCTCATGGCAAAGGGAGAAGGGTAGACGACAAAGGGGGGATAGACAGAGGGGCTGGGTCCCCCCTTTTCCGTCAGCCCCCTCATGGCAAAGGCAGAAGGGAAGACGACAAAGGGGGGAGAGAGAGAGGGGCTGGGTCCCCCCTATGGGGTTAGCCCCCTCATGGCAAAGGGAGGAGGGTAGACGGCAAAGAGGCGAGGCCTGCCATTAACACTTAACGGGACCGTGTGTGGATCTGCCGACCCATTTAATTTGCCGTCTGCCCCCTCATGGCAAAGATTCTTTGCCGTCCGCCTTACAAAAGCAGACGGCAAAAAACCTCTTCATCAGATATTTTTTTGTCGTCTACTTTGCCGTCTGCTCACGGATGGCAAAGCCTTTGCCGTTCGTGGTTCCCCCCTTTGACGTGAGCCATGGCAGACGACAAATTCTCAGATTCCTGTAGTGTGTTACTTGTCACAAGTGTGGGCAGAAGGGTCACTATGCCAACAAGTGCACCTCTCAGCTATGTCTATCGCCTCCTCCTCCAGGCAAACCTCCAAGCAATGCTATAGTGAAGTTCAACCCCAGGTCTGCGAGAGTCAATATGGTGAATGCAGCTGAAGCAGACAACTCCTTAGACGTGATTATGGGTAATCTCTCAGTCAATGATATTCCTGCTAAGGTTTTATTTGATTTGTTGCATCCCATTCATTCATTTCAAGGCCTTTTGTTGCAAATCATGATTTCGTGACAGCAGACACTCCTAGGCCGTTAAAACTTATTTCTCCGGGAATGCAAATGACATCGAATGGGTTTGTTCCGTATGTCACTGTCAAGATGGGTAAATATGCTTTTCTGGCTTCTCATATTGTCCTTGGCAACTCTGATATTGATTTGATCCTTGGGATGAATTGGTTGGCTATGAGATAGGCATTTATTGATTGTGAAGCTAAAGAAGTGAAGCTGACTCATTCTTCGGAGGACTTGATTATCTTCGCAGCACGTGATGACACGGTCTGTCTGTTTTCCTTGAATGAGAAGGCTGAGATCTCTCCAATTTCGCAAGTCCCAGTGGTCTACGAATATGAAGATGTTTTTCCGGAAGAACTGCCAGGAATGCCTCCGAACCGAGCAGATGAGTTCGTAATTGAGCTTGAACCGGGTATTGAGCCTGTGTGCAAACGGCCGTACAAACTAGGTCCAGAAGAGTTGAAGGAGCTGAAGAAACAACTCGATGAGCAGGAGCGTCTGGGTCTGATCAGACCAAGCTCATCTCCTTGGGGTTGTGGAGTTCTTTTTGTCAAGAAGAAGGATGGTACGGAACGACTCTGTGTCGATTACTGCCCATTGAATAAGAAGACGATTAAAAACAAGTATCCACTTCCTAACAACACTGAGTTGTTCGAGAAATTGAAAGGGGCTAAGATCTTCTCGAAGCTTGATCTCAGGATGGGTTATCATCACATTCACATTCGCGAAGAGCACATTCCAAATACTGCTTTCAGGACAATCTTTGGCTCGTATGAGTATACAGTGATGTCTTTTGGTCTGGCAAATGCTCCATCGACCTTCTGTAGAATGATGAATTATATCTTCTCCCCATTCAAGAATGAATTTGTCTTGTTGTATCTTGATGATATTCTGGTCTTTTCGGAAACTGAGGAAGAGCATGAAGAACATCTCAGGATGGTTCTTGATAAGCTAAGAGAGCATAAGTTCTATGCTTAGTTTTCCAAATGTGAGTTCTCGTTGAAATAAGTAGTCTACCTTGGGCACATCATCTCTGCCGAGGGCATCAAAGTTGATCCGTCGAAGCTGCAGGCCATTGTTGAGTGGGAGCCTCCGCAAAATGTGAAGCAGCTTTGAAGCTTTCTCGGGCTTGCAAGCTATTGTAGAAGATTCGTTGAGAATTTATCCAAGATTGCTAAGCCTCTCTCAAGTCTTCTTCAGAAGGGTGTGAAGTATTTCTGGTCTCCAGAGTGTTAGTTGGCTTTCCACACACTCAAAGAGAAGCTCACTTCTACTCCAGTCTTGGTTCCTCCTGATGACTCCAAACCTTATCTAGTGTTCTGCGAGGCCTCTATTCAAGGTCTTGGTGCAGTGTTGATGCAAGAGAAGAAAGTGGTAGCTTATACCTCGAGGCAGTTGAAGCCAAGTGAGAAGAATTTCCCCACTCATGATCTTGAGTTGGCGACAGTGGTACATGCTCTGATGACTTGGAGACACCTCTTGTTGGAACGAAAGGTTGAAGTGTTCACCGATCACAAGAGTCTCAAGTACATCTTCACCCACCCTAACCTCAATCTTTGGCAAACTCGTTGGGTGGAAATGCTCCAAGATTTTAATCCGAGCGTTGAGTACACTCCAGGCAAACCTAATGTCGTGGCAGATGCTTTGAGAAGGAAGGCTTATTGCAACAGTCTCATTCTGAAGCCTCTCCAGCCTGACCTTTGTGAATCTTTCAAAAAGCTCAACCTTCAGTTAGTACCTCAGGGATTTCTTGCAAATCTTCAGATCTCTCCTACCTTGGAAGACCAGGTTCGACAAGCTCAACTTCTTGATGCAGTGGTGAAGAAAGTTAAGATTGGCTTGGCAAAGGGAGTTCCCAAATATAAGTGCTTCTATGTTGATGCTAGAGATACATTGTTCTTTGAGGATCATCTTGTCATTGCAAAAGGGGATCTCAGAAAGGTTATCATGGAAGAAGCTCATAACTCTCTTCTCTCCATACATCCAAGAAGTTCCAAGATGTATCAGGATTTGAAACAGACCTTCTGGTGGACTCGCATGAAGCGTGAAATTGCTCAGTTTGTAAATGAATGTGATGTATGTCGAAGGGTGAAAACAGTGCATCAACGTACAACATGTCTTTTGCATCCATTGCCCATTCCCGAGTGGAAGTTCGACCATATTGAGATGGATTTCGTCACCGGGTTGCCGAAGTCGAAGAAGGGTAACGATGCCATCTTCGTCGTCATCGACAAGTTGAGCAAAGTAGCTCATTTCCTTCCAGTCAAGGAGTCCATCTCGGCAGCTCAGCTTGTAGAGCTGTACACTTCAAGGATAGTCTCTTTGCACAGCGTGCCAATGCTGATTTCTTCGGATCACGGAAGCATCTTCCCTTCCAAGTTCCGGGACTCTTTTCAGTCTGCGATGGGTAATAAGATTCGATTCAGCACAACCTTTCATCCTCAGACTAGTGGGCAAGTTGAAAGAGTGAATCAGGTCCTCGAGGATATGCTAAGAGCCTGTGTCATTTCCTTTGGCATGAAGTGGGAAGACTGCCTGCCTTTTGCTAAGTTATCTTATAACAACAGCTATCAGGAAAGTTTAGGCAAAGCTCCATTCAAGATCCTCTATGGCAGGAAGTGTCGCACCCCGCTCAACTTGTCCGAGACCAGCGAGCGTCAGATTCTTGGGAATGACTTGATCGAAGAAGCAGAAGAGATGTGTCGGGTCATTTGGGATAATCTCAGAGCAGCGTAGTCCCATCATAAGAGCTACTATGATATCAAGCATCGTGACATGTCTTATGAGCTTGATGACTTCGTCTATCTCAAACTGTCTCCTATAAAGGGCACTCAGTGTTTTGGCATCAAAGGCAAGCTTGCTCCTTGTTTTGTTGGTCCTTTCAGAGTTGTTGGCAAGAGAGGCAACCTTGCTTATCAACTAGAGCTCCCTTCAAACTTCACAAATGTGCATGACGTTTTCCATGTCTCTCAGCTCCGGAGATGCTTCAAGACTCCCGAGTGCACAGTTGATCTTCAGGATATCGACCTTCAACCTGACCTATCCTATCATGAGCATTCAGTTGCAATTCTCGAGACGACTGAGCGCAAGGCCCACAATAAGTCAATCAAGTTTCTCAAGGTCCAGTGGTCACATCATTCCGATAAAGAGGCCACTTGGGAGCGCGAGGATCACCTCCGTTCCGAATTCCTAGAGTTCTTTCCGTCCTATATCTCGGGGCGAGATCTTCTTGTAGTGTGGGAGAGTTTGTAATGCCCAACTGTAACCTTGCCATATTTGGAAACCTTTCATGTTTGGATCCATGATGTCATGCTTTGGAGTTATCATTTCATGTGATCATGTGCCTTACTTTCACGTCTTCTCTCATGCATCATACCCTTCATTGCATTCATGCCATTTCTTGTGTTGTGTTGTTGATCCTTATGTGTGGTGTGATGAGTGCATGTGATATGTATGTGATGTAGTGGTGATTGCAAGCTTGGGTTTTGAACTATGATGCTTGCAAAACTAGGTTTCAACAAAACCCCTTCTTCTATATTTACTTGAGCTCAAGATTAGCTTGCTCCAATCCTGTTTCAAAAATGTAGATCATTTAGTGCCTTTTCTTGTGGATGTGGAGTTGTGACTAGGGATAAAAACTTTGCTTAAATGGGGTTTTATTTACAAACCTGATTAAATTAATTCTGTTTTGTAATTATTTATTGCTCCAAAAATCATATTTGTATTTTATTTAACTGGGTCATAATTCCCTTATGACCAGGGTTATTTTATTTTTATTTTTGGAGACCTACATTTCCCTAGGTGATTTATTTTACTGTGGTATTTGTTTTAATAGAAAAACCCTTTGGATTTTTCTCTTCTGGTTAATAGAAAAACCCTCCTTCCCTCGCGCGCAACAGCCCATCTTCCGTGTGCCTCGCTTCTTCCTGACGATGTTCCCTTCCTCCTCCCTCGCTCAGAGAGAGACCGCGCGCGTCCGTCATCTCACGGACGTCTAGGCCGTCCCATCTGTCCTATTTAGTGCATCCCCCTTCGGTAGTGTGTCTAGGGTTCCTCCTCGCCGCCGCCGCCCCTCGTTCCCATCTCTCTCCCTCTCCCTCGACAGGTAAGTCCAATGAGTTTCAGTAAGTTTAGAGGGTCGCCGTCGTCGATCCCGCATCCCCCTCGTCGCCGGCAGCCTCTCCCCGCGGCGTCCGAGGCGTCCGCGGGGATGGGGGTTCTCCCCTCGTTCTGTTCCTGTCGCTAGAGGGGTGGTTCCCCCTCTCTGGTGCTCTCTTCGGAGCAGCACATCGCCTCGCCGCGCCTCTTCATCCCCTTCTTCCACGACGACGAGCCCTTCCTCGTCAACACCCTAGGTGAGCGTGCCCCGCTCCCCTCCGCCTCCTCCTTTCCTCTGCAGCGCCCGTAGCTCATCGCCAACATTGTGTGGTCATGCGGGCAGCAGCACCCGCCGTAATAGAGCAACTCCCGGTGCGCTTGGGGTGGGAATGGATCCCCTGATGATCCCTCTTCCTCCCCGCAAGTGCCACCCTCTCAATTTTGGCCGTAGCAACGCCGATGTGGTTCCCCTGTTCCGGCCGCCGTCGATCTGTAGAAGGAACAGAGGGGGATGCTCAAAAGAGCAACGCCCCCCTCTCTGTTAAGTTCCATGCGAGTAGCAGAGTGGTGTGTAGCTGGTTTTGCGCAGATGTGGTCGTGGATTCGAATCCCCGAAGGCGCCCCTTTTAATTTGCTGTTTCGTGGTGCCGTAGCTCGACACGGAGATGATACCCCGTTTCCCTCCTCTTCTCTATCGAAGAGCAGGCAGTAGCCCAGTGGTATGGTTTGGTGTGTAGACCAGGGGGGTCCTGGGTTCGAATCCATGTACCCCCCTTTTATTTTTGCCTTGGTCATTTTATTTTTCTGTTGCAATATCTTGGGCAGAAAGTGTGTCTTGTGTTCATCATAAGAACAGTGGGTTTTACCCTTTTAAGTTTAACTCTTGTGTATATGACTGTATGTGGGCACTTGTTGGTGTTTGTGTGTATGTGTGCATGAGAGCATATGCACTAGTGTGTGCATGTGTGTATGTGTGTGGGTTACCCCCACATACTTGTGCAAGTTTGCACAAACTCATGAGTGTGTGAGTGTGTCTGCAAGTGCTTGTGCATGCACTAGTGTGTGTGGGTGGTGTGTATATGATGAGTGTGTGTATGTGCTTTAGTGTATATGTGAAGGGATGAGGATATACATCTGTGTGTGTGTGTGTGCATGTGGGTGCACCCATGCACATGTGCATGATGGTCTACCCCCTCATGAGGCCATTCTTGTGTGTGTGTGGGTATGTATTTGTGTGTAGGTGGTCATGCATGTGTGTGTGTGGGCATGAGTGCACATATTCACTTGTGCATGAGGGCTAACCCCTCATGCTTGACAGTATGTTGATGTGATGGTGTATGAACCTTGTGTGTGTGCATAGGTAGGCATAGAGATGCCATATATGCCTCATTCACATGTGATAATGCTCGTGTATGCTTGTAGTGATTTCTATGTTGTTTTTTGAGCTAGCTTTGTGCCTACATGTTCCATGCAAGTACCCATGTATTATATATGGATTTGGGGTAGAATCATCCCAGGAATCAACTTGTGGAATCAGATTTCACTTTAGAGCCACTTCATAAACTGTCATTTTTATGTCTTGATGCCATGTTTAGAGCTTAGTATCATGTAGTGCTTTGACCCTATGAGGTTGAATCCTTGATGTGGCAGTAGTGGGTGAACCCCTCTACAGCATGGGGTCTTTGTTTTGTTCATAGGAATTTGTATGTACTTGTTGTGCCTTGTCAAAGTTGACACTTGGCTGAAATTGTCAGCTTTGTGAAAATGTGTGATTTTCACAAAGTCTGAGAATCTGCTGTTATTTTCTTCCCTTGTTGATTTGGTTACACAAGCTCATGTGTTGGGAATCAGCCCATGCAAAAAACTAAGGTTTGTGAGATTTTGTGTTTTTCTAGCTCTTTGTTAAATTTCATGCTCTTTCACTTCCTGTAGATATCATTTCGGAGGCTGCCAAAATGCTTCAGAGCATAAGCAGCTGGTGAAAATATGAGATTTTCACTAAGTCCCAGAATCTGTTATTTTTATCCAAGTTTGTGTCCATAGATCTTCTCATGAGTGATGCCTTTGCAGTAACTTGTTTCTCAGGCTTGTAGAGCTTTTGAATGGCTTTTGACACATATCTTGTTTAGCTCATTTGGGTGGCTGTAGGTACTTTGGATGTTGTAGACAAACTGCTATGATGTTGTTTAGGACAGATTGCATGTTTTAGTTGTTTTGAAGCTTGTGTGAGCATTGTTGATGGTGTGGTGTGTTTATTTGCACCACCCCACTTATATTTGTTTGTTTGATCGTGTGGCAGCGTGGGAACACCAGAAGAGTGCCATTGGAGTGTGCTTGTGGTGGATTTGAACCGTAGGACTCCATATCTTGTTTTGTAGTTTCCGGTTGATCCGTAGCTCCGTTCTCAACGTTCTTTATATGTTTTTGCATCATTTTCTTGTGATGCACATGTTCATGCCGTTCCCATGCATGTCAAGTTAGCTTAGTATGAAGTTCTGTCCATAAGTTTATCAACTCTTCTCATGCATATGAAAGTGACTAGAATAGTGGTGCATGCTTCCTTCTCATCTCATTCATCATATTGTTTGTTGCATCATGTTGTGTTGGTGTTCATTGGCTGCTATTTTTTATCCTGGGTAGAACCAGGATCGGAGAGCGAGTACGTGGATTCTGGAGAGTACGTGCAGAACGATCAAGAGTAGTTTCGAGCTGAAGACATCACAGGCAAGATGACAGTGACTTTGATACCGTATCTAGCTTTGTTATGCTTAGGATCACGTTTCCTTCGATATATGCTCGCTTCCTACCACTTGATATAAGTGACACATGTCATTGCCATGAAACCCAAACACCTTCCCCTCCTAGCTAATGTTGTTTGGCTAAGTAGGCTTGCTCAGCTTCTAATGTATAGCTTTGCTAGTTGCAGGTGCCATTTAATTAATGTGATAACATGAGTATTTTGATATCATTATGATTAAACTGCTATTTAATTAATGCACCTATATACTTGGTAAATGACGGAAGGCCTAGCCTTTTGCCGGGTGATTTTTTCTGTTGTTGCCGCCTTAGTTTCGGCTACCGGTTTTTGATTCCATAACTGATCACTCCTAACACATTCGGGGTTGTTATGGGACCCCCTTGATAAATCGTGTAGTGTTAAGACTTGTCCGACAGGACCCAACATTGGTTTTAATTTTCTAATCACCTAATAGTAACTTGCATAGGGAATAGCTACCCCGAGGATTTAATCAACAACCCGGGCCAGTGCTCCTCATGAGCGTTGGTCCAAAGTTAGAGCCACTTGCGGGGCCACACAGGGCAACTCGGGGGATGTCTATCCGGCCACCGTACGTAGTGCTCATCCGTCGTGTCCTGAGACTGAGATACGCAGCTCTTATCATGGTCGTCGACACGACGGGAGGTCCTGCTAGGTTCATCTTACCTTAGCGATATATCTTGCGTATAGGAATCCCGGTGAAACTTTGAGTCTCCTCAAAGTTGATGTTTTCCTCTAAGGAATCTGACGAGATCACGAGATTCGTGATAGAGGATTACTTTGCGGCCCGTGACCGTTTGTGATGGACTAGTTGGAGCACCCCTGCAGGTTTAATCTTTCATAAAGCCGTGTCCGCGGTTATGTGGCAAACATGGATAATTTGTTAACATCCAGTTCTAGATAACTTGAATTAACTCTAATAAAACAGCCAACTGTGTGCGTAACCGTGACTATCTCCTTCGAAGACCTCTCTTCGATCAGGAACACAGTGGAGTTATGTTTGGCGTAAGTAGGTGTTCAGGATCACTTAGTGATCACCTAGTCTTCGACCGCTCGCGTAGACCACCATACCAATAACTCTGATCATCGTAAGTTAGCCACCATACAAGCTTAGGATGCTGCAACCTATACACTAAACCTTCCTCACCTAATAACTTGAATAGTTTCGGTACCAAGGTCATCCGATTGCTGAGTCCACGTGGCTCACAGTTTACTACGACACCCCAACAGGTACAGGTACGCCCGACGCAGGAGATCCTGATGGCACGCAGTTGGCGTGGCAGTACGATCGTCTGTACATGAACTATCTGGACGACTAAGGCCATGGTCGTGATCGTTGGCCAGCATGCGGGATATCGTAGTCTTTACCTTGTTTCATGTTGTCCGTAGCAGGACTAACTTGTTCTGAATAATTGTGTGGATGTAACCTCATATTATACTATGTCAGATGGCAAGTGTATGCCCTACTTGTCATTCTTTGAATATGTAATGCTATGTTTATCTTGCTTGCGAAACGTCTAGATGCGCCTCGTTCCCTTTTGGGAGCATCTTAGTCGTTACACAGGGCCACCCACAGAGGGGGGCGAGCCCGACGCCTAAGACTTCCCGCCGGTGGAGGAAGGATGCCCCAAGGGCGACTCAACCCCGTGCTTCCGGGGCCACGCGGGTCCCCTGGAGATCCTGGTCAGGCGCGAGGAGATCACTGCGGAGACTTCGCCGGTGAAATCATCATCTTCAAGCTCGCGCAGAAGGACGACCCGTGACGGGAGAGGCGCGCTCGCTGGGCAGTCGTCGACGGTCTTCTCCGAGTCCTCCCCACCAAAGGTGTCACTTGATGACACCTCTACTGGACCAGAGCCCTCAGCCAGGAAGACCCCCGCTCATCGAAGAAAGGCAGCATGGCGATCAGGTCGGCCCGGTCGTCGAGAAGGTACAACGGACCCACAAACTCGGGCAGGTCACCAGGGTCACCGCCCAGCAGGGTCGCCAGGATCATGTTCAGCTCCTCAGTTGGAAGGTCCTGGGACTGGATGCTGAGCTTGTCGTCACCGAGCTGGTAGTCCCACAGGGGCCTGGAATGGGCCTGAAGGGGCGCCAGGCGCTGCGCCAAGAATTCGTTTACTATCATCCCACCTGTCAGCCTCTAGGCGCTAATGTTGTGGGACAAGCGCTCCAGGATGGGCACGGTCCGAAGGTCGTAGAGCTTCGCTAAGCTCCACGCTGAAGTCTTCTCCCGCAGCCCCTTCAGAACCTCCAGTTGAGGGTTGGCGTCCTTGAGGCTCATGAGAACCGAACGGTGCCTGATGTTTTCCGCCTTCTTCCCGGCCTTCAGGAGCAAATTGTCGCAGTGGGTCGCTACGAAGGAGACACATGCCAACAAATGGGCACCATCATGGAGGCGGGGGCTGAAGAAATGGCGGAAGAGGGCTACTGAAGGCCGCATTCCTACGAAAATCTCGCAGTAGAAAGCAAAGACGGACAAGAGCAAGATGGAGTTGGGCTGGAGCTGAAGGGCCTCGATCCCATAGTGGTTTAGGATGGCGGTGAAGAACGAGGAGAAAGGCGGCACCAGCCCGACAAAGACACTGTGGAGGAAGAAGGGGTATACCGCCTTCGACGCGGGCCGCTTTGCTATGGCGCCTGGCTAGATTAGGGTCCGCCCATGCTTGCTTGACTCGGCCGCCGTCCATAGAAGCACGGGGGTAAGATCCACATCCTTGCACAGGGCGAACTCCTGGAGCAGAGGAGTTGGGGCAGGACCTTGCGTCTCTGTCTTCTGCTTGCCGGCATGCGCCATCACTGAACCGACAAGGGAACAACGTGATGCTGGATCTAGGAGACGCCGGTTGGAGTTGGAGACAAAGGAGGAAGAGCGAGTTTGGGAGAAAGGAAAGTAATAATGGACCAACACGAGTCAGATTCCCAATAACCCGGGGGAAGATAGAAGACAAGGAAGACCCAACATCACCCGTGTGACGCGCACCAGCCTGGACCATAGGCAATTAGGGCCCGCGGCACTTCAGGCCGCCCCCAAGGCTTCTCCTAGAGGCCTATGCGAGCTCTCCTCGGCCCGAGGGCTACTCTCGGTGTTCTAGGAATGGGGGTACCCAGAGTTGCGTGCCTGTAGCCTAGGGCTGGCCAACTACATCAAGCAAGCACAATCGGGCGCGGCACCACTCAAGGCATGGTCCTCGCGAGGGGCCAAGCCTCTCAAGGAGGAACAACATCAAGACCTGCAGGGGGCCTCATCAGGAACCCTCCGGAGCGGCGGATATTCCGAGGCGAGACCCAGCCTCAAGAGTCAAGGATGACATGGAGGGAGGACAGAAGAGCAGCAGACAACATGATGAAGCAGTTTCCCCTTTAGTGCAAAGGCAGCGAGGACGAACCAGGGTTCCCAAGGCATCTTCCAAAGGTTTCCTTTCTGGTGCAACAAGGTCATCGCCTCCCGCCAGCAGGACAGACGTCATCCCTGGACCCGTCCCAGCAGCGCTGGCAGCCACTTTGCAGGCGAAGACTACTTTTGGACATGGGAAGCATGTTCCCCTGCCCCCTTAAAAGTTGGTCGTTGTGGGACCCCTTCCCGCCGAAACGATAAGGGAAGAGGACCGGGCTGCCACTATATATATAGAGAGAGTAGGTTACTTCATACGGGAGGGGATTCATTCATCCGCCCACTAGCTCCACACAAAGGCCACCCAGCCTCCAGAGGCCCTCGAACACTGGACTAGTTCATCCACCAACCTCCACGAGAGGCAATCCACCAAAGCAGGAATAGGGTATTACGCTTCTCAGCGGCCCAAACCTAGGTAAACTGCCTTGTTCTGTGTCTTCCGCACCATCGAGTGATTTCTCTACCATCCCCAGCGAGTAGCGAGTTAGGTGAGGCGAGACCGTGAGAGATCTCTGTACACGCCCCTGAGTTCGAATCTTTAGGGTTTTGTGGAGCCCGAAATCTGACAACAACAACTCGTGTTCTCACTAGATCTAAGAAAAAACCCTAAGATTAGCTCCATCAGAGTGAGGATCAAATGCACCTGGCCTAAATACCGTAGCCTAAATTCATAGCTAAAAATCCTACCTTTACTACCATGAAGGCACTGTACCAATATCCTTGGACATCAAGCATAAATCCATACATGGATCCAGGTGAGGAGGAGAAGAGCAGAGAGGAGGAGTCGAGCGCGGAGGAGGAGTAGAGAAGAGAGGAGGAGCATAACAGAGAGGAGGAGCAGAGCACGAGGGAGGCGAGGAAGGGGATGAGTACCGTAATAGGGGGTAGGCGGAGTGCGGCCACACGAGGTGCGTCGAGGGAGGCAGTTCCCGGCCGCCACAGAAGACCTCCGACGACGCCATCAGAGGTGACGTCAGCACAACGGCTCCTGTAGCTCCGATAGTGGAACTAAAGGGGGTGACGAATGAATCAGTGTGGAGGGAATAATCTAGAGGAGTTATTAGGCATATTAAATGCAGGTGTTGTTGCCAACGATTGGTGGTTAATTAGGCTTAAACGCAGGGGCTATGTGCAAATTGACAAGAGCTAACCCGCCTGGTCCAGCTGGCATGAGTTGGCGAGCTCCGATTGGCTCTGGACTGGGTATGCACATTAGGTTCAAGTTTTGGGAGCGGGTAGGGTCATTTTGCAACTTTAGGACCAAACCATGACACTAACTGCAAGTTGTTGGACCCGTCCTGCTATTGCCTCTTTTAATTTCCTCCAGGATTGTTGTTTCTTCTTCGGTCCACTCGAAGTTTTTGGTTCTCTTGAGCAGTCGATACAGCGGTAGTAGATTTTTGCTGAGACGCGAGATAACACGACTTAACGTCGTGTTTCAGTTCCGTCAGGATCGCCAACTCGGATAGAGCTTGAATTTTGGTCGGATTGACCTTTATTCCCCCATGGGAGACAATGAAACTGAGCAGTTTACGTACACGGGCACTAAAGACACATTTCTCTCCATTGAGTCATATGTCATATTGCCGGAGATTGTCCGTTGGAGTTCGTCCACCAGCTAGCTGACATGTTTGGTCTTGATGACCACATCGTCCACGTATGCCTCAATTGTTCTGCCGACTTGTTTTTCTAGGCATGCTTGAATCATGCATTGATACGTCGCATCTACGTTATTTGACCCAAAGGGCAATGTGTTGAAGAAAAATGGCCCATAAAAGATGAAAGCAGTTGTGGCCTCATCGGATTCGTTTATTTTTATATCATGGTATATAGAGTAAGCATCGAGGAAACATAGTGAGTGAGGTCCCACGGTGGTGTCAGTTTGGTCATTGCAAGGTAAAGGGAATGGATCCTTAGGCAGACTTTATTGAGGTCTTTGAAATCGATTCATAATTGCCAGGATTTGTCCTTTTTTGGGACAATGATCAGCTTTTCCAGCCACTCGGGATGTTTGATATCTCGAATGAATTCGTCTTCAAGCAACTTTGCTAGTTCGGTGCCCATGGCTTCACGCTTGGGTTCGGAAAAGCGACATAGCGTTTGTTTGATGGGTTTGAAGCCATCGATTATGTTCAAACTATGATTGAACAGTCTTAGTGGGATTCCTGGCATGCTTGAAGGGTTCCAGGCTAATATATCCCAGTTTTCTCGCAAGAACGTGTGCAATGCTTCATCGACTTCAGGATTGAGTTGTGCTCCGATGGACATCGTTTTAGCGGGGTCCGTCAGGTGCACTTGGAATTTCACTATTTCATCGGTGGGCTTGAATGATGTGGACTTGGGTACCTTGATAAGAGTTACATCATCCATGTCGACCACCAATCTTAGTCCAGTGAGTTCTTCAGCCACAAGGGCATCTGAACGTGCCTCGAGGGCAAGCTTTATGTTTTTTTCTCACCCCGTAGAGCCTATCCAGGTCGCTTATGAGGGTAATGACACCGTTAGGTCAAGAGCATTTTGAGTTTCATATACCGATAATGTGGTATAGCCTGGAATCTGGTGAAGGCCTCTCGTCCTAGAAGAGCATGATAGCCGCTTTCGAAGGGTATGTTATGGAAGGTGAGTTCTTCGGACTTGTAATTATCGTCGGTTCTGAATACTACATCAAGGGAGACTCACCCTGTGCATCGCGCTTCTCTTTAGGGGATGATTCCTTGAAACATTGTGCTTCTGCATTCAATGCGGGATCTATCAAACTGCATTTTATCCAAGGTTTCCTCATAAATGAGGTTTAAGACACTCCCTCCATCCATTAGAACCTTGGATAGTTTGAAACCATCTATAATGGGATTAAGCACAATTGCGACGGGTGTAGATACTTGTTCAGCGTATCTATAATTTTTGATTGTCCCATGTTATTATATTATGATTCTTGAATGTTTATAATCATTTTATAGAAAGTTTATATCCTTTTTTGGACTAACCTATTGACATAGTGCCCAGTGCAGTTGATATTTTTTGCTAGTTTTTCCTTTGCAGAAAATCAAGATAAGATGAAGTCCAATTGCCACGAAACTTTTTGTATATTTTTTTGTTCCAGAAGGAAACTTGAGGACCAAGGATGCTCACTGGGGGAGTCCTAGGCGGCCCACTACGGACCAGGGCACGCCGTGGGCCCCTTGAGCGCCCTGGTGGCTAGTGGGGGACTCACGCACCTCCGCCCCCGCCTCTGAGCTCTATAAATACCCCAATAATCCTGAAACCCAAGAGGAGAAGACAAAAAATCGTTTCAGCCGCCACAAGTTCTAGAAGCCATGATATCCAATCTAGAGCATGTTCTAGAGGGTAAAACGGTCACGGATTGGTTCATCATCCTCACTGGCGCTCCTCCGATGATGCGTGACTACTTCATATCAGGCCTACGGGTCCGTAGGCAGTAGCTAGATGGCTTTTTCTCTCGTTCTGCTTCTCAATACAATGGTCTCCTGGAGATCTATTTGATGTAACTCTATCTTTTGCGGTGTGTGTGTTGAGATCCAATAAATTGTGAGTTTATTATCAGATATATGAAATTATATCCATTCTTGATTTTTAAAGCCACATATTTCTTCTCTGGTATTAGGGCTTTGTTTGGCCAATTTGATCTTTTCATCATGCAATGGGAAGAGGTGCTTTGTGATGGATTCGATCTTGTGGAGCTCAATCTCACAAACACGAAGAGACATGACATGTATGTATCGTTGCGATTAAGGATAAAACAATGGGCTTCGTTCCTACATGAATAGATCTTGCCTACATCATGTCATCGTTCTTAAAGCATTACTCTGTTTCTCGATGAACTTAATACACTAGATGCATGCTGGATAGTGGTCGATGTGTGGAGTAATAGTAGTCGATGCAGGCAGGAGTCGGTCTACTTATCTTTGACATGGTGCATACATACATGATCATTGTACTGCTTGTCTTCATAATTATTCGGTCATCTATCAACTGCCCAACAGTAATTTATCTACCGACCATTTTCTATTTTCTCGACAAAAGACACTCGTGAAATCTATGGCCCCCGGGTCTATTTTAAATCATCTATTTGCAAGATCTATTTTGCTATTTCTATTTACATTTTATTTTCTCTTTTATTTTCAGATCTATATTATCAAAAAACCCAAAAATACCTTGCTGCATTTTATTTACCATCACTTTATTTGCATCTATATTTCTATCCTTTTACTATTTTATTTACCCACGAGGGATTGACAACCCCTACACGTGTTGGGTTGCGAGGATTTTGTTGGTGTTCCGGGAATGGGGTACCCAGACCTGCTTGTCTGTGGCTCAGGGCTGGCCCACTTCATCAAGCAAGCCAATGGGCCCGGCACCACTCAAGGCAAGGCCCTCATGAGGGGCCAAGCCTCACGAGGAGGAACGGTGTCAAGACCCGCAGGGGGCCTCATCTGGACCCTTCCAGAGCAGCAGATATTCCGAGGCAAGGCCCGGCCTCACGAGTCAAGAATGACGCAAGGGAAGGACATGCGAGCAGCAGACAACAAGGTGGAGCAGTTTCCCCTTTAGTGCAAAGGGGGAAAGGACGTACTAGGGTCCCAAAGGCATCTTCCAAAGGTTTCCCTTCCGGTGAAACAAGGCCGTCGCAGCCCGCCAGCAGGATATACGTCATCCCCGGTCACGTCCCTGCAGCGCGGGCAGCCACTTTGCAGGCGAAGACCACCTTTGGACAGGGGAGCATGTTCCCCTGTCCCCCTTCAAAATTGGCCGTTGTGGGATCCCTTCCCGCCGAAACGGTAAGGGAAGAGGACCGGGACCACCACTATAAATAGAAGGTAGGTTGCTTCATAGAATAGGACACGATCCGAACGATTAATTAACCCATGAGCACCACGTAAAGCTACCCAGCCTCCGGAGGCGCCCAAGCACTGTACCAGTTCATCCTCCAACCTCCACGAGAGGCAATCCACCAAAGGAGGAGTAGTGTTTTACGCTTCACAGCGGCCTGAACCTGGGTAAACTGTTGTGTTTCTGTGTTTCCCTCACCAGCTATTGAGTTTCCTGCCATCCCAAGCGAATAGCGAGCTAGTTGAGGCGGACCAGTGAGAGATCTTCATAAACGCCCCTGAGTTCGAATCTTTAGGGTTTTGCGGAGTCCTAAATCCGACATTTGGCGCGCCAGGTAGGGGGTGTGTCAAGGTTTCCTCCAAGCTCCACCTTCACCAAGCTTTGCCTCTCCAATGGCTGACGGCCGTCGGGCTCGCGCAGAGCATCGCGCCACCCGCGTTACCCAGACGACGACCGTTGGTGCTGCCGGCGCGCGCCGGTCACCTTTGTCCGTGGTGAACGCTGCCTCCGGCCTCGAAGTTCAAGAGCAACAGGGTTCCTCCCTGCCGGTGACCGAGCAGGCCGATGGCCGCACGACAACACCGTCGCTCCTCCGGGCTTCAAGGTCGGTATCGCGTGCTCGGCCGGAGGTGCCGCATGGCCGGTGCACGCTTTCCATGGCCACCGAGCTGCTCCGCTACCAACCCGCCCCTGACCGCCAGAACGACTCTCTCCAACACATCGAGGAGCTCGTTGCCGCCGCTGGTGACTCTGCGGTGCTCTCATGATCGCTCCGACCCCAACCGTCTTTGACGAACGACGAGGAGCAAGACGCGCCACCCCCACTTTAACGGCGTGGCGCCGACCCCGAGCCCAGGCAGGAAGCGCGTCCCCGTACCCGGCCTCGCGAACCGAGGGTGAGACCAGGAGATCAAGCCAGATGCAACGTGGTTCCTTCGCCCCGCGCCGACGCGCGCATGCCCCTGACGCTATAGATCTCGCGTCGTGAGCAAGCCCCACTAGAAGCAGACCCAGTGGAGCAACAAGACCAGGCTGCTCCCGCGTGCGCGGCACCCGTCGGGCTAGTGGGGTACCTCACCGTCGCTCTTGAGCTCTACCCAACTATGTGGCCCTGCAAGTTCAAGCCCGATCTACCCCCGTGTTACGACGGCTCACTGGACCCGAACGAGTTCCTGTAACTGTACACTCTGAGCATCAGGGCGGCGGGAGGAAGCAACAAGGTCATGGCGTGTTGGTTCCCCATGGCGCTCAAGGGCGGCGCGCTCTCCTGGCTGCTCAACCTCCCAAAGGCGTCCATCACCTCCTCGGACGATTTGCACGAGCGCTTCATTGCCAACTTCTAGGGCACCCATGACCGCGCTCCTAACGTGAACGACCTGTGGCGCATAAAGCAGCAGGAGAGGGGGATCCTGCACAAGTTCATACAACGCTCCACGGTGATGCGCCTCAAGATCCCCAAGGCATTGGACGAAGCTGTCATCTCTGTTGGAAATATGCCCTAGAGGCAATGATAAATAGTTATTATTATATTTCCTGTTTAAAGATAATCGTTTATTATCCATGCTATAATTGTGTTGAATGAAAACATAGATGCATGTTTGGATACATAGACAAAACAATGTCCCTAGCAAGCCTCTAGTTGGCTAGCCAGTTGATCAATGATAGTCAAGGTTTTCTGGCTATATGCAAGTGTTGTCACTTGATAACTGGATCACATCATGAGGAGAATCATGTGATGGACTAGACCCAAACTATGAACATAGCATATTGATCCTTTCGTTTTATTGCTATTGTTTTCTGCGTGTCAAGTATTTATTCTTATGACCATGAGATCATATAACTCACTAGCACCGGAGGAATACCTTGTGTGTATCAAACGTCACAACGTAACTGGGTG
Organism: Hordeum vulgare subsp. vulgare; assembly: GCF_904849725.1. NCBI lineage: Eukaryota > Viridiplantae > Streptophyta > Magnoliopsida > Poales > Poaceae > Hordeum > Hordeum vulgare. Next base: position 340,438,187 of record NC_058519.1, read on the forward strand.
ACTATAAAGGTGCTCCACAGGTATCTCCAAAGGTGTCCGTTGAGTTAGTATGGATCAAGACTGGGATTTGTCACTCCATGTGACGGAGAGGTATCTCGGGGCCCACTCGGTATTTCAACATCACACACAAGCCTTGCAAGCATTGTGACTAAGTGTAAGTCACGGGATCTTGTATTATGGAACTAGTAAAGAGACTTGTCGGTAACGAAATTGAAATAGGTATGCGGATACCGACGATCAAATCTCGGGCAAGTAACATACCGAAGGACAAAGGGAATGACATACGGGATTATATGAATCCTTGACACTGAGGTTCAACCGATAAGATCTTCGGAGAATATGTAGGATCCAATATGGGCATCCAGGTCCCGCTGTTGGATATTGACCGAGGAGTACCTCAGGGCATGTCTACATAGTTCTCGAACCCGCAGGGTCTGCACACTTGAGGTTCGATGATGTTTTAGTATAGTTGAGTTATATGTGTGGTTACCGAATGTTGTTTGGAGTGCCGGATGAGATCACGAATGTCATGAGGGTTTCCGGAATGGTCCGGAAATGAGGATTAATATATAGGATGGTTTCATTTGGTTACCGGAAAGTTTCGGGCAATTCCAGTAGTGTACCGGGAGTGACGAATTGGTTCTAGGACTTCACCGGGAGGGGCCCACCCACCCAGGAGTGAGCCCAAGAGCATAGGGTGGCGCCACAAGTCCCTAGTGGGCTGGTGGAGTCAGCCCAAGAGGCCCATGGCACCACTTACAGAAATACCAAAAAGAAAAGAAAAAGGAAATGAAAAAGAGGAGGTGGGAAGGAAGGAGTGGACTCCTTCCCCCAAAACTGAATTGGGGTGGGAGTGCACCTCCCCCTTGGTCGGCGCACCCCTTGAGGGCTTGGCCCTCAAGGAAAGCCTCCTCCCCCTCCCTCCTATATATAGTGGTGTTTTAGGGCTGATTTCAGACAACTTTGCCACGTGCAAGTCAGATCTAGACACCATAGTTTTACCTCTAGATCGTATTTCTACGGAGCTCGGGCAGAGCCCTGCAGGTGTAGATCCTCACCACCACTGGAGCGCCGTCACGCTACCGGCGAACTCATCTACTTCTCTGTCTTGCTTGCTGGATCAAGAAGGTCGAGATCATCGTTGATCTGTACGTGTGCTGAACGCGGAGGTGCCGTCCGTTCGGCACTAGATCGGAACGGATCATGGGACGGGTCGCGGGACGGTTCGTGGGACGGTTCGTGGGGCTGATCGAGAGACGTGACGATGTTCCACTACATCAACCGCATTTCTTATCGCTTCCTGCTATGCGATCAACAAGGGTACATAGATCCAAATCTCCTCTCGTAGATGGACATCACCATGATAGCTCTTCTTGTGCGTAGGAATTTTTTTGTTTCCAATGCAACGTTCCCCAACAGTGGTATCACAGCTAGGTTCATGCGTAGATGTTATCTTGAGTAGAACACAAAGGGTTTTGTGGACGGTGATGTTCGATTTGCTGCCCTCCTTAGTCTTTTCTCGATTCAGCGGTATTGTTGGATTAAAGCGGCCCGGACCGACATTATTCGTATGCTTATGAAAGATTGGTTTCATTGATTGACATGCAACCTCGTTGCATAAAGATGACTCGCGGGTGTCGGTTTCTTCAACTTTAGTTGAATTGGTTTTGACCGAGGTGGTCCTTGGAGAGGTTAAATAGCAATTTGCACATCTCCGTTGTTGTTTTTGCGTAAGTAAGATGCGATCATACTAGATACCCATAGCAGCCACGTAAAACATGCAACAACAAATTAGAGGACGTCTAACTTGTTTTTGCAGGGTATGCTTGTGATATGATATGGCCAATGACGTGATGAGATATATTGGATGTATGAGATAATCATGTTGTAGTAGTTAATATCGACTTGCACGTCGATGGTATCGCAACCGGCAGGAGCCACAGGGTTGTCTTTAAACTAACGTTTGTGTTTGCAGATGCGTTTACTATATTGCTAGGACGTAGCTTTAGTAGTAATAGCATAAGTAGCATGACAACCCCGATGGCGACACGTTGATGGAGATCATGATGTGGCACCGGTGACAAGAAGATTGTGCCGGTGCTTTGGTGATGGAGATCAAGAAGCACATGATGATGACCATATCATGTCACTTATGAATTGCATGTGATGTTAATCCTTTTATGCACCTTATTTTTCTTAGAACGACGGTAGCATTATGAGGTGATCTCTCACTAAAATTTCAAGACGAAATTGTGTTCTCGCCGACTGTGCACCGTTGCTACAGTTCGTCGTTTCGAGACACCACGTGATGATCAGGTGTGATAGACTCAACGTTCACATACAATGGGTGCAAAATAGTTGCACATGCAGAACACTCAGGTTAAGCTTGACGAGCCTAGCATGTGCAGACATGGCCTCGGAACACATGAGACCGAAAGTTTGAGCATGAATCGTATAGTTGATATGATTAGCATAGAGATGCTTACCACTGAAACTATTCTCAACTCACGTGATGATCGGACTTGAGTTAGTGAATTTGGATCATGTACCACCCAAATGACTAGAGATATGCACTTTTTGAGTGGGAGTTTAGCAAGTAATTTGATTAGTTCAACTCTAATTATCTTGAACATAGTCTAAGTCCACTTTGAAAATATTTGTGTTGTAGATCAATGGCTCACGCGACAGTCACCCTGAATTTTAATACGTTCCTAGAGAAAGCTAAGTTGAAAAGTGATGGAAGCAACTTTGTAGACTTGGCTCATAATCTTAATTTGCTCCTGCAAGCTGGGAAGAAGGATCATGTCCTTAATGTTGCGCTAGGAGATGAACCACCCACCGCGGCTGACCAAGATGTTAGGAACGCCTGGTTAGCACGCAAGGAGGACTACTTAGTAGTTCAATGTGCAGTATTGTATGGCTTAGAGTCGGGACTTCAACGTTGCTTTGAGCGTCATGGAGCATTTGAGATGTTCCAGGAGTTGAAGTTTATCTTTTAGAAGAACGCCTGGATCAAGAGGTATGAGACCTCCGATAAATTCTATGCTTGCAAGATGGAGGAGAATTCGTGTGTCAGTGAACATGTGCTCAACATGTCTGGGTACTCATACCGTCTAGCTGAGCTGGGGATTGAACTCCCGCAAGAGGCTATCACTGACATAATTCTTCAATCACTACCACCAAGCTACAAGAGCTTTGTGTTGAACTATAACATGCAAGGGATGAACAAGTCACCCGGCGAGTTATTCGCGATGCTGAAAGTCGCAGAGATAGAACTGCGTAAAGAGCATCAAGTGTTGATGGTGAATAAGACCACTAGTTTCAAGAGAAACTGCATAGGAAAGAAGGGTAATTCCAAGAAGAGCGGCAAGTCTGTTGCCAATCCGATGAAGAAACTCAATGTTGGACCTAAGCCTGAAACAGAGTGTTATTATTGCTAGGGCATTGGTCACTGGAAGCGCAACTGCCCCAAGTATTTGGCTGATAAGAAGGCGGCCAAGGAAAAATCAGGTATATTCGATATGCATGTTATTGATGTGTACTTAACCAGCTCTCGTAGTAGTGCCTGGGTATTCGATACAGGTTCTGTTGCTCATATTTGCGACTCGAAACAGGAACTGCGGAATAAGCGAAGGCTGGCGAAAGATGAAGTGACGATGCGCGTGGGAAATGGTTCCAAGGTTAATGCAATCGCCGTCGGCACAGTTTCACTTCAGTTACCATCAGGATTAGGTATGAACTTAAATAATTGTTATTTAGTGCCTTCGTTAAGCATGAACATTATATTTGGATCTTGTTTATTGCGAGACGGTTACTCGTTTAAGTCAGAGAATAATGGTTGTTCTATTTCTATGAGTAATATCTTTTATGGTCATGCACCCAATGTAGAAGGATTGTTCATATTGAATCTTGATAGCGATGATACACATATACATAACATTGAGACCAAAAGAGTTAGAGTTAACAATGATAGCGCTATGTTTTTATGGCACTGCCGCTTAGGTAATATTCCTGAATATAATTAAATCCTAAATCCTAAAAAACACTATCGGGCTGAATCTTCGCGTTGGGTCTAAACAGAGGTATGCCCAACTTCGTTAGACGTCGCCGGTGGCGGGGAATAGGGCTCGGGGGTGCTCACCTCGTGCTTGGGCCGGCCTGGTCGATGGAGAAGGCAGACCGGCTGAGGAGGGGCTGGGCCGGCGGCTCGGGGAGGCGGCTGGAGTGGGACGGTCGGGCCAGGAGGGCCTGATCCGGGCCTTGGCGGGCCTTGGCGGTGCTGGGGGACAGGAGAGAGAGGGAGGTGGGAGAGGAGGCTGAGGGTTGGTGGCGCGGATCCCGAGGCAGGTATAGGGTTCCCATTAGGGGTAGGTTAGGGGTGTTTCAATAGGAAAGGATGTTAGGTTAGAGGGTTTTGGTGGGGGGGTTCGACCCTCCGACGGTGATCGGACGGTCCGGTCGAAGAGGCGGGTTAGGTTGAGCTGTATAGAGTAGGCTAGGTGTGGATAAGAGGGAAATGGTGCGCCCGTGACACACATTTTAAGACCGTTCGGGTACCAGACAGACTCTGATTGCGACGAGAATAGGCACGCGACCTACCTATATTAAAATAAGACCGCATGCCAAGTTTCATCCCAATCCAAGAATATTTTATACACACTTTTAAAAACAAAGTTTTGACGATTTCGCGGGAGCGTGCGTGTGTGGTCGGGCTCAAAATGGGCAATGCGAAAAACGTAGTGTGGGGACCCCGACTTACGAGTCGAGATCGACGTGCTTAGTGATCCCAGAGATAAATGATCACCGAATACAGATACCGATAAGAGAGCTTTACAACCAAATGCCGATTATTACAAAACAAGACCAAATGGTCAGGCTCACAAAGCAGCGCCTAAGGCCAAATCACTCAAATACAACTAGAAGCGGAAATCATAGGGGCTAAGCGGCTGCTGATACGTCTCAAACGTATCTATAATTTTTGATGGTTTCACGCTCTTATCTTGTCATCTTTGGATGTTTTGTTTACCTTTTTTATCTTTTTTGGGACTAACTTATTAATTCAGTGCCAAGCGCCAGTTCCTGTTTTTTCTGTGTTTTTGACTCTTTTCAGATCTGCTTTTGGAACGGAGTCCAAACGGAATAAAATCCCCGAAATAAATTTTCCAGAACGGAAGAAGTTTGGGAGGCTTGAGGGCCAAGGCAGTGGGTCCACACGAGACCCACAAGCCCTGTTGCCGCGGCTAGGGGGGAGGCCGCGGCAACCAAGCTTGTGCCCCCCTGCACTCCCCTGCCGTAGGTCTTTGGCCTATAAATTACCTAAAAATCTAGAAAAAATCAAGGCATCCACGAAAACACTTTTCCGCCGCCGCAAGCTTCCGTTTCTGCGAGATCTCATCTAGAGACCCTTCCCAGTGCCCTGCCGAAGGGGACTTTGGAGTTGGAGGGCTTCTACATCAACATCATCGCCTCTCCAATGACTCGTGAGTAGTCCACTTCAGAGCTACGGGTCCGTAGTTAGTAGCTAGATGGCTTCTTCTCTCTCTTGGATCTTCAATACAAAGTTCTCCATGATCTTCATGGAGATCTATCCGATGTAATCCTCTTTGGCGGTGTGTTTGTCGAGATCCGATGTATTATGGATTTGTGATCAGATTATCTATGAATTATATTTGAGTCTTTGCTGATTTCTTATATGCATGATTTGATATCGTTGTAAGTCTCTACGAGTCTTGGGTTTTGTTTGGCCAACTAGATCTATGATCCTTGCAATGGGAGAAGTGCTTGGTTTTGGGTTCATACCGTGTGGTGACCTTTCCAAGTGACAGAAGGGGCAGCAAGGCACGCATCGTGTTGTGGCCATCAAGGGTAACAAGATGGGCTTTTATCGTAGATATGAGATTGTCCATCTACATCATGTCATCTTGCTTAAGGCGTTACTCTGTTCTTTTGGACTTAATGCATTAGATGCATGCTGGATAGCGGTCGACGTGTGGAGTAATAGTAGTAGATGCAGAAAGTATCGGTCTAGTTGTTTTGGACGTGATGCCTATAGATATAATCATTGCCTTAGATAACGTCATGACTTTGCACGGTTCTATCAATTGCTCGACAGTAATTCGTTCACCCACCGTCTACTTGCTTTCATGAGAGAAGCCACTAGTGAACACTACGGCCCCCGGGTCTATTCTCTACTATCGTTTCCACTTTCACTTTTACTTTGCTTGTTTACTTTGTTGCTTTCAGTTCTCACTTTGCAAACAATCTATAAGGGACAACCCCTTCATAGCGTTGGGTGCAAGCTCTTTGTGTTTGTGCAGGTACTTGTGACTTGACGAGATCTTCCATTGGTTCGATACCTTGGTTCTGAAAACTGAGGGAAATACTTACCGCCGCTGTGCTACATCACCCATTCCTCTTCAAGGGAACACCAACGCAAGCCTCCAAGGCCGTGGGGAAATACTTTGCATATTTTACAAGGAAGTCCCTAAAGGCATAGCCGTAGCAGCAGGATTCCTGGTGCCGTACCGGGGAAGGTCTGTTGTCGCAGTAGCAGAAGGATTTCTGGCGCCTTTGCCGGGGAGGATCAAGTCAAGAATAGTCTCTCGTCAACGTGCTGATTTCTGGCGCGGGGAGGAGATCTATCCAAGTAGGTGTCGCAAACTCATCTCTTGCATTTACCTTTTTTTGCCAGTTGCCTCTCGTTTTCCTCTCCCCCACTTCACATTTGCCTTTCTCCTTTGCCGTTTTCATTTGCCTTTTTGCCGTTTTCTTTTGCCCGCTTCACTCGCTTACTTCCTGCTCGTTCGTGTGTGGGATAGTCCATCAATGGCTAGACCCACTACTCCAAACGATACCCCTGAGAACGAAGTTCTCAATTTCAGGCAGAATGAGGAAGAAAATTTAAAGGACGCTTGGTACAGGATTTGCAATGCTCAAAGTAGATCTACTCGTAAGCAATCCACTACCGTTCTTCTTCACAGTTTTTATGTTGGAATCTCTCCTTGGAATAGGTATATTCTTGATACCATCGTAGGCGGGAATTTTTTGGGGAGCCATACTGTTGACTCCTATGGAGCTATCATGAATTTGTTAGGCTCACCCCCGCTCATGGTTAATGCAACTACCTTGACAATGGAACACGTGATGCAAAGGCTTGATGCTATTGAAAACAAAATTGCCACAATTGAACTTATTAAGGGTTTGGACAGAAAGATCCACAATCAAATTACTCAGTACGGATCCAAAGTGGGAATGGTCTTGAAAAACTTAAGGGAGAAGGAACCTATAGTTAATGATTACTCTAGAATTGGCAAACTAGAAGATGTCATAACCAACTTGGGTTCCGCTTTTGCCGCTGTGCAAAATACTCCAAATCTCACTCCCAAAAAGACCATCAAGTCCGTTTTCGTTCCTAAAGCTAGTGCTGAGTTATCCAATAAATATGAAGATCTTAAGATGATAAATGATCACACTACTTATGGTTTGAGCACCAAGGATGACTATACGTGATTCCATCACCTTATGCCTAGCTAAGGGCGTTAAACAATAGCGCTTGTTGGGAGGCAACCCAACGAATCTATCCTTTTTATTTCTGTTTTGTGTTTTCCACACTTTCATAATTCTGTTATGATTGTGTTTTTTGTGTTTCTTTTTGCGTTTGTGCCAAGAAAAACCGTTATGATTAGTCTTGGGGATGATCGTTTGGTCATGCTGGAAAAGACAGAAACTTTCTGCTCATGAAAAGAATTTTCGTTTTTTTTTCTTTAAGAGCTTTTGAGTTGATTCTTCTTTACGCTGATTCCTAAGCAAATTCTTCAGACTCCCGTAACTTTTAAGAATTTTTTAAGAACCATATGTATACGAAGTATACAGATTTCTACAGACTGGTCTGCTATTAACAAATTATGTTTTTGTTGAGTTGGTTGCTTATTTTGATGAAACAATGGATAGTATCGGGGGGTATTAGCCATGGAAGATTGAAAATACAGTAACCCAACATCAACATAAGTAGAATTTAAGTTTGCTACAGTACTTAAGGAAGTGGTGGTTTGCTTTCTTATACTAATGTTATCACGAGTTTCTGTTTAAGTTTCGTGTTGTGAAGTTTTCAAGTTCTGGGTGAAGTTCTTATGGACAAAAAGATAAAGAGTGGCAAGATCTCAAGCTTGGGGATGCCCAAGGCACCCCAAGTTGATTCAAGGATGCTGTAAAAGCCTAAGCTTGGGGTTTCCGTGGGAAGGCATCCCCTCTTCCGTCTTCAATCCATCGGTAACGTTACTTGGGGCTATATTATTATTCACCACATGTTATGTGTTTTGCTTGGAGCGTCTTGTATTGTAGGAGTCTTTTATTTTTGTTGTGTCACAATCATCCTTGCTGCACACCTAGAGAGAGAGACATGCACTCACCGTGATTTTGTCGAGCTTCACTTATATCCTTTGGTTAGACAATTCAGCTCACATGTGCTTCACTTATATCTTTTGAGCTAGTTGATTTTGCTCTATGTGCTTCACTTATATCTTTTAGAGCACGGCGGTGCGTGGCTTGGTAGTTGATCTATGCTATGAAAGTAGTCTCAAAAGGGGTAGTTATCCAAAGGGATATGAAAACTTCCACCTTCATGTGCATTGAATAAGTTAGAGAAGTTTGATTCATCTCAATTAGTTTTCAGTAGTGGTTATGGTAATATTGAAGTTATATTAGTAAGGTGTTGTGGATCTAGAAATACTTGTGTTGAAGTTAGTGATTCTCTTAGCATGCACGTATGGTGAACCGCTATGTGATAAAGTCTGAGCATGATTAGTCTATTGATTTTCATCCTTTGTGTGGCGGTCGGGATCGCGCGATGGTTTATACCTACCAACCCTTCCCCTAGGAGTATGTGTTGAATGCTTTGTTTCGTTTACTACTAATTTTTTTGTAACAAGTATATGAGTTCTTCATGATTAATGTTGAGTCCATGGTTTAGATGCACTTTCACCTTCCACCATCACTATCTTCTTTAGTGCCGTGCAATTTTCGCCGGTGCACAAAACCCACCATTAGCCTCCCTCAAAACAGCCACCATACCTACCTACTATGACTTTTTCAAAGCCATTCCGAGATATATTTCCATGCAACTACCACCATGACATGTGCCACCACTTCTACATTGCCATTGCATGATCATAAGATAGCTAGCATGATGTTCCCATTGATGTCTATGCCATGCTAGATCATTGTCACGGTACACTACCGAAGGCATTTCATATAGAGTCATCATTGCTCTAAGTTTTGAGTTGTAAGTGTGATGATCATCATTGATGGAGCATTGTCCCATGTGAGAAAATAAAAGAGGCCAGCGAAGCCCATTTACAAAAAGAGGGCAAAGATGCCCACCAAAAAAAAAGAGGCCAAAGAGCCCACCAAAAATGAGAGAAAAAGAGAGAAGGGACAATGCTACCACCTTTCCACACTTGTGCATATTAAGCACCGTGATCTTCATGATTGAGAGTCTCTCGTTTTGTCACCACCATATAGCTAGTGGGAAATTCTCATTATATAACTTGGCTTGTATATTCCGATGATAGGCTTCCTCAAAATTGTCTTAGGTCTTCATGAGCAAGCAAGTTGGATGCACACCCACTAGTTTTCTTTAAGAGCTTTCACATACTCTTTGCTCTAGTGCACCATTTGTATGGCAATCCCTACTCATTCACGCTGATATCTATTGATGAGCATCTTCATAGCTCATTGATATGCCTAGTCAATGTGACCATCTTCTCCTTGTTAGTCTTGCAACCTCCACCACACTCCACACCACTTATAGTGCTAAAACCATGGCTCACGCTCATGTATTGCGTGAGAGTTGAAAAAGTTTGAGAAAGTAAAGGTGTGAAAACAATTACTTGGCCAATACCAGGGTTGTGCATGATTTCAATTCGTTGTGCAAGGATGATAGAGCATAGCCAGACTATATGATTTTGTAGGGATAACTTTCTTTTGGCCTTGTTATTTTGAAAGTTCATGATTACCTTGCTAGTTTGCTTGAATTATTATTGTCTCCACGTCAATAGCAAACTATTTTTTTGAATCTAATAGATCTGAACATTCACGTCCTCCCCACCCCCTCCTCATTCCCCTCCCCCAACCCCCTCTCCCAGCCACTGGCCCCTCCCTCAAATCCTTCTCTAAATCACCAAATCTGAAGGTTTGGACCGGGAATTTGTTGTCCAATCACTCCCCTAAGGTAATCCCCACCTCTCCCCTCATTCTCATCCAAAGAAAAATCTTTTGTGGTCTTTTTTTTTTGCAAATTTGAGGAGAGTTACAACGGACATCTATGCTAGGTAGCATGAAAGCATCAAAAATTCATTCTTTATCACTTCCCTACTCGAGGACGAGCAGGAGTTAAGCTTGGGGATGCTTGATATGTCTCGAACGTATCTATAATTTTTTATGGTTTCACATTGTTATCTTGTCATCTTTGGATGTTTTGTTTACCTTTTTTATCTTTTTTGGGACTAGCTTATTAATTCAGTGCCAAGCACGAGTTCCTGTTTTTTCTGTGTTTTTGACTCTTTTCAGATCTGATTTTGGAGTGGAGTCCAAACGGAATATAATCTCCGAAATAAACCTTTCCAGAATGAAAGAATATCGGGAGGCTTGAGGGCCAAGGCAGTGGGCCCACAAGGGGTCCACAAGCCCTGTTGCCGCGGCCAGGGGGGAGGCCGCGGCAACCAAGCTTGTGGCCCCCCTGGCACTCTCCTGCCCTAGGTCTTGGGCCTATAAATTCCCTAAAAATCCAGAAAAAATCAGGGAATCCACGAAAACACTTTTCCACCGCCACAAGCTTCCGTTTCCGCGAGATCTCATCTGGAGACCCTTCCCGGTGCCCTGCCGGAGGGGACTTTGGAGTTGGAGGGCTTCTACATCAACATCATCGCCTCTCCAATGACTCGTGATACGGGTCCGTAGTTAGTAGCTAGATGGCTTCTTCTCTCTCTTGTATCTTCAATACAAAGTTCTCCATGATCTTCATGGAGATCTATCCGATGTAATCCTCTTTGGCGGTGTGTTTGTTGAGATCTGATGAATTGTCGATTTGTGATCAGATTATCTATGAATTATATTTGAGTCTTTGCTGATTTCTTATATGCATGATTTGATATCCTTGTAAGTCTCTCCGAGTCTTGGGTTTTGTTTGGCCAACTAGATCTATGATTCTTGCAATGGGAGAAGTGCTTGGTTTTTGGTTCATACCGTGTGGTGACCTTTCCCATTGACAGAAGGTGCAGCAAGGCACGCATCATGTTGTTGCCATCAAGGGTAACAAGATGGGATTTTATCGTAGATATGAGATTTTCCATCTACATCATGTCATCTTGCTTAAGGCGTTACTCTGTTCTTTTGGACTTAATACACTAGATGCATGCTGGATAGAGGTCGACGTGTGGAGTAATAGTAGTAGATGCAGAAAGTATCGGTCTACTTGTTTTGGACGCGATACCTATATATATAATCATTGCCTTAGATGACGTCACGACTTTGCGCGGTTCTATCAATTGCTCGACAGTAATTCATTCACCCACCGTCTACTTGCTTTCATGAGAGAAGCCACTAGTGAACACTATGGCCCCCGTGTCTATTCACAACTATCGTTTCCACTTTCACTTTTACTTTGCTTGTTTTCTTTGTTGCTTTCAGTTCTCACATTGCAAACAATCTATAAGGGATTGACAACCCCTTCATAGCGTTGGGTGCAAGCTCTTTGTGTTTGTGCAGGTACTTGTGACTTGACGAGATCTTCCATTGGTTCGATACCTTGGTTCTCAAAATTGAGGGAAATACTTACCGCCGCTGTGCTACATCACCCCTTTCCTCTTCAAGGGAACACCAACGCAAGGCTCCAAGGCCACAGGGAAATCCTTCGCATATTTGCCAAGGAAGTCCCTAAAGGCGTAGCCGTAACAGCATGATTCCTGACGCCGTACCAGGGAAGGTCTGTTGTGGTAGTAGCAGGTGCCCATGTCATCAAGCCTACACCGACAGGCATTCTGACTTGGAAGTGTCCTAGTTCGCAGGGGTGTGTCTGAAGACATACTCATCTCCAGACTCCGGTCCTTCCATGTCTGGTCAATAACATAACCAGTGGCAAGCCAATGAGTACTTCGAATGTACTCGCAAACAACCCATGACATGAACAATGAAAGTGAAGAATAAAAATAATATGCATCTTTGGTGGAACTCATCATGTTGGTTTGGTCATGAATATGCATCAAGTTGAAGAATTACTTTTGAAGAACAAGTTACATATATCAATATATCTGCCGAAGGCTGAACCATCCAGGTTCACCTTATATGCCAAGTCACCAAACTTGGTCATATCATTACTTTCGTAATAACTCCTTTTTATCACCACTCACACACACTTGGTTTATGCGGAAACAATTGGACATAGTTTAAGCAAGATTACCCAACTTTCCTTGACCGTGGACACAGCTATTCGAATAGTTTTACACTTTGCAAAGGTAGTACGTTGGACCCACGAGATCCGGGAAACTTCCAAGTTATCCACGACTCGCGGTATATAACATACCCGAGGTAAGTACCCGATCAATGCATTTCTTCTGACGATACTAGACAAAGAGGTCCACTCGATTGGTAGCCAGTCCACATGTTGTACAGCTTATGAGCAACGACTCTAGACAGTATCAATCATGCGGGGACCAACAGTGTGCCTGGAACTCATAAAAATGGCATAGTCGTCCTACCTGGCACGACCCCATCACGAGAGTGACCACACATCACTCCCGCCACTAGTAATGTGGCTCTTTGCTAGCACCGACTAGAGTAATCAAAATAGCCCCGTCGCATAAGGTGTAACGTGGTTGTACTTTGTAAGGTTGGGACGGTCGACACATCATAAATATAGTCCCATTTCCGAAACCATACTCACTCAAAATACCCCATGCACCACTTCACCAAAACTGGCCACCTAACTCATCATCACCCTCGGGCATTAGTGGCACCCGACGGGGTTTTCATAAGACTTTGATGTATACCAACAACATGCTTGTTCTATATACTCTAGCATTACTTGTCAACATGATAATAGCGTGACCCTCAAGGGTAGGATCAAGCTCAATGCATGTGCTTTGGGGGAGCCATCGGTAAAAATCACCTGAGTGATTTACCGACGCTTACACTACTGGAAATCAGTATTTTGCCATCAGCCTAGTATTTGCCGTCTGCTAGCTGATGGCAAAGATTGTCTTTGCCGTCAGCTTCAGCAAAACAAACGACAAAGCATAGGCTGATGGCATACAGTCTTTTTGCCATCTGTCACCTCTTTGCCGTTTGCTAGCGGACGGCAAATAGTCCAAAGGCAGACGGCAAAGATGTAGATAGGCCCACCTGACCGCGGGGTGGCTAGGTCAAACAGGAGTCGGACCTTTGCCATCTGCTAGCGGACGGCAAAAAGTCCGCCGGCAGACGGCAAAGAGTCTAGACTCTTTGCCGTCCACCGACAGACGGCAAAGCGCTAACTCCGTTAACGGCTCCTTCCCCCCCACCCGCCCCTCTCTCTCTTTGTAACGGCTCATCCCCGCGAGCCCCTCGCTCTCTCTCCCCACCCCGCGCGCTCCTCTCTCTGTAACGGCCGCCAGGACCACCGTCGCGCCGCAGCCCCCATCGCGTCGCCGCCCCTGCCGTCGCCCTTGTCGCGCCCCACTGCCGCCCCTGTCGGCCCTGTCGCCCCCGCCCCCGCCCCTCTCTCTCTCTCCCCACCTCGCCCCCGCTGCCGCTGCCGCTGCCCCACCACCGTCACGCCATCGCACCTGGCGCCCCCAGCGCCGCCCCGCCACCCCCGCCACCCCGGCTCCTCCACAGCCGTCCCTCTCGGTGAGCCCCCACACCCCCACCCCCAGCCCCCCACCCGCATTATTTTTTACTAGTTTTATTATTTTTTAGTAGTTTTAGTAGTTGTTATTGTTAGTAGTTTTAGTGGTAGATTTAGTTAGGTTAGTAGTTTTAGTTAGGTTAGTAGATTTAGTTAGGTTAGTAGTTTTAGTTAGGTTAGTAGATTTAGTTAGGAGGAGAAGAGGAGAATAGGAGGAGGAGGAGCACAAGAAGAGGAGAAGAAGAAGAGGAGTAGGAGGAGGAGGAGGAGAAGAAAAAGAAGAAGAAGAGGAGAAGAAAAAAATAAGAAGAAGAAGAAGAAGAAAAAGAAGAAGAAGAGAAGAAGAAGAGAAGAAGAGAATAGGAACAAAATAAGAAGGAGAAGAAGAGAAAAAAGAAGAAGAAGTTGATTTTTTATTGTTTGGTATTTAGTGGTAGCTAGATTCTTTTTTAGTTACTTAGTGGTAGATTCTGTTTTTGTTATAGTGGTAGATTCTGTTTTTGTTATTTTTTTTGCTCTTCAGTGCTATCTAGGTTTAGCGGTAGGTTTAGTTAGCTTGGTTAGTTAGGTTAGTTAGTTAGTTAGCTTACTAGAAAGAATAGGAAGAAGAATAAGAGGAGGAGGAGGAGAAGAGGAGAAGAGGAGGAGGAGGAGGAGAAGAAGAAGAAGAAGAAGAATAGGAGGAGGAGAAGACAAAAAGAAGATCACATGTTTGGTATTTAGTTTTTTGGAATTAATTAGTAGTTTTAGTGGTAGATTCTGTTAGTTAATTAGTAGATTTAGTGGTAGATTCTGTTAGTTTATTCGCCCATCATTATTGCTTAGGTTCAAGACTACTTCAAAGAAGATCACATGTTCTTTTGTTGAAATCAAGTCTGTCAAAATAATGTATCGTCTATATTTCTTGGTACCGGAGCAAAACAAGACAACTTAAATAATATTGCCATCCTCAAATGTAGAAAATATCGAAAAGTTTTATATAAACTGAAAAGTAGTATAGGTAACCTGGAAAGTCCTATGGACGAAAAGGGCAACTTCTGGGCCTGCGAACTTTGCGTGGTAGGTGCATGTCCATGCAGCAGGGTAATTTCCCCAACAATGACATAATTAGTCCATTTAGCTCCAAAATACCATAATAAGCTCAAAATGGCATAAGAACCTTGGTTAGCTCATTAATATTATATACTTAGCTTGTTTTCCTCTAAAATGGGATAATTAGCCCATTTAGCTCAAAAAAGACATAATTAGGTAATTTAGCTCCAACAAGAGGAGAAGAGGAGAAGAAATTGGCAAAATGAAAAGAAAGAAGAAGAAGAAGAAGAAGAGAAGAAGGAGAAGGAGGAGGAGGAGGAGGAGGAGGAGGAGAAGGCCAAGGACCTTCTATCCTTCTCCTCCTCCTCCTCCTCCTTCTTCTAGATTTCTTCTTCTTCTCCTCCTCCTCCTCTTTCTTCTCCTCTTTCGTATTATCCTTGCTTTAGTTAACCCAACAATGACATAATTAGCCCATTTAGCTCCAAAATACCATAATAAGCTCAAAATGGCACAAGAACCTTGGTTAGCTCATGAATATTATATACTTAGCTTGTTTTCCTCTAAAATGACATAATTGGAATATTTGTGTTGATCGGGTGGATTTACATGTGATAGTTGTCTCGTCGCTGTGAGGTCTGCTGTGCGAAGACCTGCCCGTGCGTTGTACGAGCTTTTTGTGGTATTTTAATCTTTATTATTCATGTACATATTATTATTCATGTCAGTCATTCAATTTTTTATGTTGTACTAATTTCTTTTAATCTTTATCATGGCAGGTGTTGAAAGATGGTGGGCGCGGGTCCAGAGCGCTCGACGGGTTCTTCCCAGGGACCCGCACGAGGGGTGGTACTTCCCTTCCACCCCTATCTCTCCGTAGAGCCTTGGTAGACAGTCTTTCGACACCAGCCGGGGGTTCTTATTCGTCGGCAGCATTGCCCACTGGGAGAGGTGCTGGTCGGGTAGGGAGGAAGGGGAAGGGTACAGGTAGAGGTGGTGGCCGCGAAAGATCCAGGAGGACTGTTGAGACGTCCTCGCCACCACCACCAGCTCATTCACCCGAGCATAGGACTAGTATGGTCGACCTGTTTGCGGAGGAGGCTACGGGGACTCTGGTCCAGGAGCCTGGTGTTCACGGGCATTCATCCCATGAGACTCCGGTCCAAGAGCAGCCTCGGGTCGTGGTGCATTCGGCCCAGGAGCAGCCGGAGGAGATTACGGTTCCAGAGGGTCCGGGTGGCTCAGGGGGCGGGGATGGCGGGAATGAGCTTACGGATAGTGAGGGCGATGTGCAGGTGGACGGGGCCACCGTGTACAAGCGTGGTAGTACACGTCTCCCGGTCGCCCCAGCTACCCGCGAGCAGAGGCCGGTGATTAAACCTGAAGGAGATAGGTAAGTACATTTACCCTTTTTTTAGCTTTTGCCTTCAAGTTTATTCAAATATCTAATGCGCTGACCTTATCATACTGCAGGGGATGGGTACACCCTCTTGGAGTCCGCAGGCCGAACTCCGTCCTTGGTGTGCTTTGCCGGACAAATTTCCCGGGGTTTGTCACGTTGCCTGGTGAGGGTCAGGTTCCTACACTAGGATTTACTTGGGAGCACTACCAGGCTGCGCAGGCCCCGCCGGAGGAGATTATAGATGGTGTCTTGTGCCACACGAGGGCCTAGATGGTGATCATGAGCTTTTGGGTAAATTATCCTTTTACAGAATCTAAAATTAACAATATACCTAATTATTGTACTAATCGGTGTTTTCACGTTTGATTGCAGACCTTCTATAGGTGTGAGGATGGATATGAGGAGGAGGCGGCCAGGGTTCTCGAGGTCGAGTGTAGGCGGTTACTACAGAACTTGCGCCACGAGGCTCGTCCGCAAGCTATTCGAGATTACTACGCCATGCGTGGTATTAAGAAGGAGAAGAAGGATTGCCGCGGAAAGTTTCTGAAGAAGGAGCAATACATGAAGGTAATTACCTATTCTTAAGTCCTTCTACGTAGTTTTCTTGATTTAATTCATAGGCGTAGCGCTGAAAATTCTTTCTAATAACTTACAGGTGCCCCCGAGATGGTGTGCAGATAAGATGGATTGTTGGGAGGCGTTGGTTGATGAGTGGTGCACAGGCAGCTGGCGAGCCGTCCACGAGAATGCAAAGGATCGGCGTAGCCAAATGGTTGGTGTGCCACACCATCAGGGCAGCGCCAACTTACTTCAGTTTGGACGAAACTGGGTATGTGATTTTCTTCATGATTCATGCAATTCATTCTTGATGCTAATATTTTGTTCCTCTCTTTTAGGCGCATCACAATAAGACTCAGATGCCACACTTGTACGACCTTTATGGCATGGCCCATACTGCCTCGTACAAGAAGGCGAAGGCATTCTCTGAGTCTCACCTAGATGCTCCCAGTAACTTCACCAACATATCATCCCACCAGAAGCTCGTGGCATACAGGGACGCGGGGAAGGCGACGAAAGGGGATGAATTTAACCCTAGCCAGGAACCTTTGGATCCAGAGCTGGTGATGATATCTGGTGGCGGGAGGCCCCATGGCTCGATAGCCATTGGAGATGGGATAATACGTTGTCCACTCACTCTTCCGGAGATCAAGGCGCGCAAGTCGAGTAGATGTCCTGAGATAACGCCTCGTCCACGGCCAGTCGAACTTGCCATCGAGGTTAGTTGTACGGACTAAGAACACTTTCATCCATTTCATTATGTGTGTCACCATAGATCATTACTGTGGTAACGAGGAATGGTTTTTCAGGCTGCTCTTCAGAAAGAGAGAGCGACAAACCAGGCTGCTCTTGAGAAAGTGAGATTGGCAAGCCAGGCAGCTCTTCAGGCTGCTCTTGATGAGAGGGACCAGACCACGACACGATTGCTTGAGGAGGAGAGGGCCCGGAATGAGGCGGGTCAACGGGCCCTGTACGAGCTTTTTGTGGTATGTTTTTTTTCACATTAGCCAAATCATGTGTGTAATGTCTATTTCAATACAAACTAATACGACCCACTCTTCAGGGTCTGTGCGAGAAGAGCGGTCAAGTCCCTCCGCCGATGCCCGTCTTCTCTTTGATTGGCACGGTGAGTTTCATTATAAACCAGTATTAATAATTGAGTGTCATCATGCTAACTGAGACATTGCAAAATATCTTTTCTGCAGAATAACTCTCGAGCGGCATCGCACGACCCTTCTCCAGGGCAACCGTCTCCAAACGAAGCCGGCGCGAGCAACCGTGGTGTTTCTCCTCCTTGATGACCACTACGGTAAGTTTCTCCTCCAAACTTAGCTTGTTTTCCTCTAAAATGAGATAATTAGCCCATTTAGCTCCAAGAAGACATAATTAGGTAATTTAGCTCCAACAAGAGGAGAAGAAATAGGAAAAATGAAAAGAAAGAAGAAGAAGAAGAAGAGAAGAAGGAGAAGGAGGAGAAGGAGGAGGAGGAGGAGGAGGAGGAGGAGAAGGAGGAGAAGGCCAAGGACCTTCTAGTCCTTCTCCTCCTCCTCCTTTTCCTCCTTCTCCTCCTTGATTTCTTCTTCTTCTCCTCCTCCTCCTCTTTCTTCTCCTCTTTCATATTATCCTTGCTTTACTTTCCCCAACAATGACATAATTAGTCCATTTAGCTCCAAAATACCATAATAAGCTCAAAATGGCATAAGAACCTTGGTTAGCTCATTAATATTATATACTTAGCTTGTTTTCCTCTAAAATGGGATAATTAGCCCATTTAGCTCAAAAAATACATAATTAGGTAACTTAGCTCCAACAAGAGGAGAAGAGGAGAAGAAATAGGCAAAATGAAAAGAAAGAAGAAGAAGAAGAAGAAGAAGAAGAAGAAGAAGAGAAGGAGGAGGAGGAGGAGGAGGAGGAGAAGGCCAAGGACCTTCTATTCTTCTCCTCCTCCTCCTTCTCCTCCTCCTCCTCTTTCTTCTCCTCTTTCATATTATCCTTGCTTTAACTAACCCAACAATGACATAATTAGCCCATTTAGCTCCAAAATACCATAATAAGCTCAAAATGGCACAAGAACCTTGGTTAGCTCATGAATATTATATACTTAGCTTGTTTTCCTCTAAAATGACATAATTGGAACATTTAGCTCAAAAAAGACATAATTAGGTAATTTAGCTCCAACAATAGGAGAAGAGGAGAAGAAATAGGCAAAATGAAAAGATAGAAGAAGAAGAAGAAGAGAAGAAGAAGACGAGAAGAAGGAGAAGGAGGAGGAGGAGAAGGCCAAGGACCTTCTAGTCCTTCTCCTCCTCCTCCCCCTCCTTCTTGATTTCTTCTTCTTCTCCTCCTCCTCCTCTTTCTTCTCCTCTTTCATATTATACTTGCTTTAATTAACCCAACAATGACATAATTAGCCCATTTAGCTCCAAAATACCATAATAAGCTCAAAATGGCATGAGAACCTTGGTTAGCTCATGAATATTATATACTTAGCTTGTTTTCCTCTAAAATGACATAATTAGCCCATTTAGCTCAAAAAGAAGGAGAAGGAAGAAGAAGAAAAATAAGAGAAGAATAAGAGAAGGAGAAGGAGAAGAAGAAGAAGGAGGAGGAGAAGAAGAGAAGAAGAAGGAGAAGGAGGAGAAGAAGGAGAAGGGGCCCTCCTTCTTCTTCTCTCCTTCTTCTCCTCCTTCTTCTCCTTCTTCTTCTCTTCTTTTTCTTCTTCTCCTCCTCCTTCTCCTTCTCTTTCCCCTTCCCCTCCTCCTCCTCCTTCTTGTTTTTCTTCTCCTTGTTCTCTTCTTGCTTCTTCTCTTTCTTCTTCAATTTAGCTCATTTGTCATATATATGTTGTTGTTCTTCTTCTTCTGACTTTCTTATTCCCATTTTGTAGATTGGATGTACTACATGCACGGAAGCTGGCGTTGGAGTGCTTTAGTTTCTGTTTTTGTTTGAGTTGATGAACAATGTGGAACTATATGTATATGTATATATGGATGAACAATATATGTGCAACTATATGTATGTGTATATGGATGAAACTTTGTATGTGTTGGTTCTTTTGATATATGGGATGTACGTTGATGAACAAATCGCATTGATGAGCTTTATATGTATATCATAGATGTGTTGTCACCTATTTATGATATATGTGCTATGAATTATATGTATATGTGTTGTGAAATAGAAAAAATAAATAAAAATGTGACAACATAGGCTCTTTGCCGTCTGCCAGCTGATGGCAAAGGCCTTTGCCGTCAGCTGACCGATGGCAAAGGTGCCACGTGGCGCCCAGCTGTGCAACCTGGGCAGTAGCAGTTGGCCATATAGTCTCTTTGCCGTCTGCTTCCTGGGGGGCAGACGGCAAAGAGTGGAAAGAGGGGGGAGGGGAGGACCCGACAGACGGCAAAGATGGACGGGGAGGCAGACGACAAAGATGGAGGGGGAGGGGAGGGGAGGAGAAGGCAGACGACAAAGATGGGCGGGGAGGCAGACGGCAAAGATGGAGGAGGAGGCAGACGGCAAAGCCTCCGTTAACCCCTAACGGAGGAAACGCCTGTCGGCTGCCGTCTCGAGCACTTTGCCGACTGCTCCTAAGGAAAGCTGACGGCAAAGAGCTTGGCCGTCCGCTTTGGGGGGCAGACGGCAAAGAAGGTCCTATGCCGTTGTAGGCTGACGCGAAAATTTTGCCGGCCGTGACAATCTTTGCCGTCTGTGGTATTGTCTTTGCCGTCCGGGATATTGTCTTTGCCGTCTGTGATGGCAGACGACAAAGAAGGTGATTTCTGTAGTGTTATGATCATATGCAAAGGAAATACTTGCTATCTTAACATGCAATATAACATATGCTGAGTCATGGTCAAAGGGATGCTTGCCTTGGTCAGCTAGGTACTCGGGGTCTTTGAGGTCTTCCGCTCTGATTCCCTCGTCACACGAATTTTCTATCGTCTATAAAAGAATAAATAAGAAATAGCTCACACAGAAACAAATCACAGTGTTATTTTAAAGATGTTCTTTATTACTGATAAATCTAAGTTGTCATTTTGAAAAATATTTGCTTCAAATTCTCATGAAGGAACATTTTTAAAATTACCCAAACAGAAGCAAAATTATTTCAATTTAGTCCTTTTCATATTTGTAAAATAGAATAGTTGTTGAAAAATTCACCCAATCATATCATTAAATACTACATATTTTTAGAAGAATAACAGTGGAAAAATTGTATTTTTACACTAGTTAAATGTTTTTATAAAAATCTTAGAAATCGGGTTTCTAAAAATAAATAAAAATGGGCTAAGCCTGGCCTGGCTCGGCCTGGAACTGGGCTGGCCCATGGCCAGCCGACAGCCTGCCCAGGCGCATGCACCGTCAGGTTTGAACCTGACGTGCGGGGCCGTGCGGTTAGCGGCTGCGGGCAGCGCAGGGGAGGAGGCTGGGCCACCGACAGGTGGGGCTCACCTATCGGGGTCATCTCCTACCTCTAGCCAGAGAGGAGGAGGAACACGCTGACGAGGCTACCGACGTTCTCAAGCCCCAACAAGGACAGGAATGGGTTCGCCATGACGTCACCTACCTGTTGGTGGTCGGAACAATGTCGGAGGGGCAGGGGTTCGCTGGCGACGAGGAGGCCGCGGAGGAGGAGTTTCAGGATGTGGTCGAGGAGGTGTCTAGGGGCAAGGAAATGCTCGGGCGAGTTGGGAGAAAGCTTCCTGGGGTTGAGGGGATCAGTTTGGTGGTTCGAGGGGCGCAGGAGCCGTCGTGTAGCCGGAGATCGACCAGAGCTCCGAGGCGGAGGGGCCTCGGTCGATCTCAAGCACCGGGGCTCCGCTGGTTTGCGGGGGTGGCTAGGGAGGTGCTAGTGGTCATGGTGGAGCTATCTGAGGGGTGCTGGAGCGAAGGGAGGGGCTATCAATAGGCCCGCGACGGTGAGCCGATTCGGGAGCGTCGATGACTCACTGTGGCGTGCATGGGGGTGCAGAGAGGGGCTGGGGTCGAAACCACGGTCTCAGGATATGGTTTTGGACTCCTAGAACCATCTGCGGCAGAGGGAGAGAGGGAGGAGTCGAGCATCCATGGCCGGGCAACTTTGGCCAGTTTTGGTGCACGCGGGCACGCGTCGCACGAGCTCTAGCGTGGGGAAGGAAGGGCCCTGAGGGTTGCTCGACGTAGAAGGGTTGTCGGGGCAGAGGTTGGACACCTCGGGAGAGGCTGGAGATGGCCGAGAGCGTCGCCCCCACCTCGGTGGCTTCCTGTAGCACGCGTGGAGCAGAGTTTTGGCATGCCACGGCATGTTGGTGCGCTCTAAGGCACTTTGGACGTGTCTAGCATGTCCTGACACTGGCTGGGAGTGTGGATAGCCGTTTGGGTCTCGATAGTGGTTTGAGGGGGTTGCACCCCACCACTGGTGTTGCAACTTAACAGGTTTGGGTTTGGTGCTAAAATATGGGGTTTCACCAAGTTTGAGCTCCATTGGACAAGTTTAGCTTTGTAAACTTGAAAACACTTCAATTTGACCAGATATGTCCCTTCCAAAGAGAGTGTGGGCAAACTAAGTCCCACAAATCCCATTTTTGGTGTGGAACCCTCATTTGAGGTATTAGGCACTCCTGCAAAGTTTCAGCATCATTGGACAAACTTTGCTATGTAGAGTTGCTCCAACTTAAATCTGCACAAAAGGGGTTTTAGGATTATTTGGGGTCCTTAATCACCTTGGATCAAGGTGAAACTTTATGTGGACACCCAATATGGCTTAGGGATACCACTAGAATTTTCTAGGATTTTATTGAGAATATTTCCTTTGGAAATATTTCAACAGGTCAAAACAGACAGAAATGGTTTAAAATAATTATGTATGTAAAATATATGTCCTTCTGATCATCTCCAAATTTAATCAGATTTTTCTAAGGCAGAAAAGTATTTTTTCCATGTAGGAATGCCAATTCTAGCCTCAGAAATGGACATGCAATTAAATGAGGGAAATAATTATAAAAATAATTATTTTTGTGGTTTTGAAATATAAAGACAAGTTAAAATTAGACCTCCAACTTTGGGTAGCATCATTGCTTGACATCAAAAGCATGTGGTGCAACTTAAAGTAGGGTTTTTACTTGATCAGAAACAAGTAAAGGTTTTTAGAAAACAATTCAATATTGGGAAATGCGTTTTTATCATCTCATGATCACACACACAAGCATACAATGACAATCATGGCACTGACATCATTAGTTTTGAAAAAGTTTTAACAAGCTCATATTTTCATAGTACATAGAATGTGGTAGTAAAAACAGGGTGTGACAGACCTATCCCCTTACAAGAATCTCGTCCCCGAGATTCCTAGGATAGGTGCTAAAAAGGTCCGGAAACTCAGATCAGAGATAGTCTTCATGCTCCCATTTTGCTTCTGCCTCGGTGTGGTTGCTCCATTGAACCTTGAAATACTTGATGGTGCGGCTTTTGGTGCAATGCTCACCTTCATCGAGAATGCGGATCGGCTTCTCGCGGTAAGTGAGATCAGGCTGAAGGTCAATGGCCTGATGGTCAATGTCCTTGTAAAGATCGGGACAATTCGGCGCTTGAAGACACTTCCGAATTTGTGACACGTGGAAGACATTGTGCACACCCGAAAGTTCCGGAGGTAGCTCCAACTGATAAGCAACTTCTCCACGCCTTGCCATCATCTTAAAAGGTGTAATGAACCTTGGAGAGAGTTTCCATTTAACGTGGAAACGCTTGGTTTCCTTGAGAGGAATGACACATAGGTACACCAGATCTCCGGGAATGAACTCCACATCCCTGTGGCGAGAATCCGCATAGCTCTTTTGTCGCGACTTGGCTGCCTTTAGATTTTCTTGGAGAAGTTGCACCTTCTCTTCTGCCTTGTGCAAAACTTTCGGCCCGAAAATCAGTCCTTCTCCGGTTTCGGACCAGTTGAGCGGGGTGCGGCACTTCCGTCCGTACAACACTTCGAATGGGGACATCTGGAGACTGGACAGGTAGGTTTTGTTGTATGAAAACTCAGTGAATGACACATGGTATTCCCATTTGGCACCATGCGCCAAGATGCATGCGCGGAGAATATCTTCGAGTATCTCATTCACTCTTTCCGTTTGCCCCCCCGTTTGCGGGTGGAAAGTGGTGCTGAAAGAGATTTGGTTCCGAGGGCTTCTTGGAACTTTTTCCAAAATCTAGAGGTGAACTACATGCCTCGGTCAGACACAATCTCCTTGGGACCTCCATGAAGGCTTACAATACTCTCAATATAGAAACTAGCCAACTTGTTCCCATCATAAGTGGTGTTGACAGGAATGCAATGGGCCACTTTGGTCAAATGGTCGGCAATAACCCATACAGAGTCATGGCCTCTGCTAGACCTTGGTAAGCCGGTAACAAAGTCCATGCCTATATTGTCCCACTTCCATTCTGGCACTTTGAGAGGTTTTAGTAGTCCTACAGGTCACTGATGCTTAGCCTTGACTTGTTGGCACATGTCGCACTTGGCAACATTAGACGCTATTTACCTCTTCATGCCATGCCACCAGAATCTTTCTTGGAGATCTTGATACATCTTGGTACCACCGGGGTGAATAGAGTAGGGTGTATGATGTGCTTCCTGTAGTATCAAGTCCTTGAGTTCAGCCTTGTTGGGTATACGTAAACGTTTCCGAAACCACACCATGCCTTGTTCATCCACCGAGAATCCTGGGGCCTTGCCTTCTTGAATCGTCTTCCAGATACCTTCAATGCTCCTATGACCCTTTTGGGCCTCCTAGATGTCATCCACCGGCGTTGGTTTGACTTTGAGGTTATCTAGGAATCGTGATTCCACTAGCTCCAACCTGAAGTTCTCCAATTCTTCATATAAGGCGGTTTGCCTTTCCTTCAGCATGACGTTCAAGGTGCTGGTCTTCCGGCTTAACGCATCAGCCACTACATTGGCCTTACCGGGGTGATATTGAATGCTGAGGTCGTAGTCTTTGATTAATTCTAACCATCTTCGTTGCCTCATATTCAATTCCCTTTGGGTGAAGAAATACTTCACACTTTTGTGGTCAGTGTATATTTCACATCGCTTCCCCAGAAGGTAATATCGCCATGTCTTCAGGGCATGTACTACTCCTGCCAACTCGAGATCATGGGTGGCATAGTTCTCCTCATGCGGGCGCAGTTGCCGTGACAGATATGCCACAACTCTACCATCCTGCATTAGAACCCCACCGAGTTCGGTCCTAGAGGCATCACAATATATCACAAACTCCTTGCTGATATCTGGAGTGGCCAATACCGGGGCGGTGGTTAATCTCTTCTTCAATTCCTGGAAGCTCGCATCACACTCCGGCGTCCATTCTAACTTCTTGCCTTTCTTTAAGAGCTGAGTCATGGGTCGAGCAATGCGGGAGAATCCTTCTACGAACTTGCGGTAATATCCAGCGAGTCCGAGGAAGCTCCTGACTTCCTTCACATCAATTGGCGATTCCCAGTTGGTTATCGTAGTAATCTTGGAGGGATCAACTGCCAATCCACTTGCGGTCATGGTATGACCCAAGAATCAAACTTCGTTAAGATAGAATTGGCACTTGCTGAACTTGGCATAAAGTTGGTGCTCTCAAAGCTTCTCAAATACTAACCTCAAGTGTTGCTCATGCACTTGTTAGAACTTGGAAAAGATTTATATGTCATCAATGAATACGACGACGAACTTTTCCAAGTATTCCATGAAGACCTTGTTCATGAGCTACATGAAGTAAGATGGGGCATTAGTCAACCCAAAATACATGACAGTGCATTCATACAGACCGTACCGAGTCACGAACACAGTCTTGGGTATGTCCTCGGGTCGGATCTTGAGTTGGTAATATCCAGATCGGAGGTCAATCTTGGAGAATACCTTAGCTCCATTTAGCTGATCGAACAAGTCTTCAATATTTGGGAGTGGGTACTTGTCCTTAATCGTGACCTCATTGAGAGAACAGTAATCGACGCACAGTCTGATAGTCCCATCCTTCTTGGACACGAAGAGAACAGGTGATCCCCAAGGTGATGCACTCAGACGAATGAATCCTTTCCTGAGTTGCTCATCCAGCTGCTTCTTCAAATCTGCTAACTCTTCGGATCCCGACCTTCCTACACCCTAGGTTGGTCCTGAATACTGCTCCCGGGGTTTGAATTGCCATATGCCCACGAAGCAAGGTAGGTTCTAAACCACATTTTTCCGCAAACCTTTGCGTAACAAAAGAATGTGAAGCACCACAATCAAACAATATTGTTGCTGGGGTAGAGTTGACAAGGAACGTACCCAGAATGCAGTCCAGGTCTTCCTATGCCTCTTGTGTGGAAATATGATTAATCCGCCCCTTGCTATGATACTGCTGATTGCGGGGAGCCTGATTCCTGCCTGGTGCTCCTTGGCCTGGATTTCGCGCATTGGGGCGCGGAGCATTGGGCTTCTTGTTGGGGCACTGCCTGGAATAGTGCCCTGTTTGTCCACATCTGAAATAGGTAACTTGCGCTGAAATATTGGTCTTGACTCCACCGTTGTTTGGCGGGTTGCTTGTTGGCTTGGTGTTGACTTGCTGCTGAGGCTGGTAGTTCTCGCGAAATGTTGGATACTTGTACTGCTGCTGCTGATAGTTGGGTCTTGTTGGAGCTGACTGCCATGGGCATGGCATCGGGTTACTTGGTCCTCCACTACCCATTAGCTTGCGCTTACGGGTGTCATCCATAGCACGACGCTTGTCTACCAACATAAGGGCCTTATTAACCACATCGTTGAAGGTCCGCATTCACAAACAACCAGCTCATACTGGAGTGACTGATGCAGTCCTTCCATAAAGCGTTCCACTTTAGCAGCCTTAGTGTTGACGTCCTCAGGCGCGTACCTTGACAGGAGGTTGAACTTCTGCAAATACTCCTTGACGGATCCACTGCCTTGCCTTAAGGCTCGGAATTCCCGCTTCTTAATGGTCATCATTCCGGGAGGAATGTGAGCAGCGTGGAATCCATCTTTGAACACAGCCCAAGTGATGACTTGCCCTACTCGCATGATCTGAAATCCATCCCACCAAGCTGTGGCTGTGCCTCCGAGACAGTGAGAAGCATAGGGAACGTTCTCACGATCATCAGTGCACTTGAGCAACG
This sequence comes from Hordeum vulgare subsp. vulgare, assembly GCF_904849725.1. Taxonomy (NCBI): domain Eukaryota; kingdom Viridiplantae; phylum Streptophyta; class Magnoliopsida; order Poales; family Poaceae; genus Hordeum; species Hordeum vulgare. The sequence continues at coordinate 340,465,183 of NC_058519.1, forward strand.
CGAGGAGGTCTTGGATGGTGCGGATCCAATCATCGGCATCCAATAGTTCAGTCGTCTCCGTGAATATGGGTGGTGTAGTTCGCATGAACTCAGAGAGAGTAGAGCGACCATTGCCGTTCCCGTTCTGTGGCGGGTTGTTCACCAAAATTTGAGCCAGCTACTGAATAGCGGTGTTGTTGGCTCGACGCTCCTCTCGAAGAGCGTGAAGGAACTGAGCCATGGGCAAGCTTTCAGGAGGAGGCGGTGGCGGTGGAACATCGTCTTGCTGCTCGTGGTGATCTCCAGCTTGAGCTTCCCCTCCGGTTCCCTGCTGCTCACCTGAATAGGCAGAGCCGGGGTTGCCGAAGGTGCTGTTGCGACTTGCATTCACCATCCTGTTAGGGGAGTTCACATGTCAATTTGCCGAACAGGCTGAAATCATAAGGGATGATGTTTTGGTAAAGGGGGGTCTGGTGTTGTGCTAGTGTGAATTTTTTTGCCAATGGTTTTGAAAGAGCTAGTGCATTAGATTAAAAACAAGCGATGTAGTCGCTCACAAGATGCCTAAGGCAGAATGCGACTTGCATCCAACATGCTTACACAACACTCGTGGTTCATACAAACCGATACAAGAACTCCTATGCTTGGGAGTACATCCTAATTGCCTACGCGGCTAATGCTAAGCGGCCAACTGCGCGGTCTCATAAGCAGGTTCTGCAGGATCTTCGTCTTCATCTTCATCTTCATCTTCACCTTTATTAGTGCTTCCCTTCTTTGAAGGAGTAGGAGAAGTAAACAGACCATCACGGCGTCTCTTGGTTGGCGAGGTGGCGAAGAGTTTGGTGTACTCTTCCACGGTCAGGCAACGACTCTGAAGAGGAGTGGCCTGAAGCGGTGGTATTCCTCCTCGGAAAGCAAAGCCAGGTGGTCCTACGGGTGCTCCTTCCTTCTTCACCTTGCGGTTCTTCATCTTCTCTGTGCGAAGCAGATCCTAGACTTGGTGCAGCTCTTGGCGAATCCTAGTTGACTCCTTGATCAAGAGGTGCGTCAATGTGTCGGAGAAGAGATTGAAGTAAGTCTGAAACCTCAGTGGTGTTCTGTCCTCGGAAGATGGGTTGAGTGTCCGACTCCCGTCTACCCCATCCTTAACAAAAGGTAGGTGACGAGTAGCTGGCTTGTCAGCCATCTCGGGTAAGATGTCGCGGAGTCGCACGAGCGCCTATCATGTTGCAGTCTCCACTGCCAACATCAGGTCCTCCATTTGTTGACCTTCAAAGAACCAGCTAGTCGGGGAGTCGTTAGCCTTCACTACCACGTCCACGTGATACTCCTTGGTGTTAGCGTTGACCCAGTGCTCGTGGTAGAGAAAGATGGGCGTGCGACGTACTTGACACTTCTTGAGGCTATCACTCAAAAGCAGAGGAAAGCCCATCTCCAGAAGAATCTCAGGTACAGCGGCCATTGCTACCTCTTGAGCTTGCGTTGGTTTTCCCTTGAAGAGGAAAGGGTGATGCAACACAGTAGCAGTAAGTATTTCCCTCAGTTTGAGAACCAAGGTATCAATCTAGTAGGAGTATCAATGCAAGTCTCCAAAGTACCTACACGAAAACAGCAAACTTGCACCCAACGCTACAAAGGGGTTGTCAATCCCTTCACGATTGATTACAAGGTGAGATCTCAAGGCGGAAAGTGCAACAAAGTAAAAGTGTAGAGCTGAAAATATGATGTGAAATAGACCCGGGGGCCATAGTGTTCACTAGAGGCTTCTCTCATGATAGCAAGTATTACGGTGGGTGAACGAATTACTGTCGAGCAATTGATAGAATCGCGCAAAGTCATGACGATATCTAAGGCAATGATCAAACATATATGTATCACGTCCGAGACAAGTAGACCGATACTGTTTGCATCTACTACTATTACTCCACACATCGACCACTATCCAGCATGCATCTAGTGTATTAAGTTCATGACAAACGGAGTAACGCCTTAAGCAAGATGACATCATGTAGAGGGATAAATTCATGCAATAGATAGAAAACCCATCTTTTTACCCTTGATGGAAACAACACGATGTGTGCCTCGCTAAGCCTTCTGTCACTTGGTGAGGTCACCACACGGTATGAACCCAAAACCAAGCACTTCTCCCGTTGCAAGAATTATAGATCAAGTTGGCCAAACGAAATCCAAAACTCGAAGAGAATTACAAGGATATGAAATCATGCATATAAGAGATTAGAGGAAACTCAAATAAGATTCATAGATAATCTGATCATAAATCTACAATTCATCGGATCTCAACAAACACACCGCAAAAGAGGATTACATCGGATAGATCTCCATGAAGATCATGGAGAACTTTCTATTGAAGATCCAAGATAGAGAAGAAGCCATCTAGCTACCAGCTATGGACCCGAAGATCTGTGGTGAACTACTCACGCATCATCGAAGAGGCAATGGTGTTGATGAATAAGACCTCCGTGTCCGAATCCCCCTCTGACAGGGCACCAGAACGTGCCCTAGATGGGATCTTGCGGAGACAGAAGCTTGCGGCGGCGGAAAAGTATTTTTGTGGCTCTCTCTCATGGTTTCAGATTTCTAGGGAATTAATAGCCGGAAGAGGTAGGGCAGAGGAGCCACGGGGGGCCCACAAGCCTGCTAGGCGCCCCCCAGGCCACGGCTAGGGGGCTTGTGGCCTCCCCCGGGAGCCTTTGCCTTGGTTCTCAAGCTCCTTGTGTATCTTCTGTTTCGGAAAAAATCATTCCAGAGATTTGTTTTCGTTTGGACTCCGTTTAAAAATCTTCTCTGAAAAGAGTCAAAAACACGAAAAAACAGGAACTGGCACTTGGCACTGAGTTAATAGGTTAGTCCCAAAAAAGATATAAAATGCATACAAAACATCCAAAGTTGACAAGATAATAGCATGGAACCATCAAAAATTAAAGATGCGTTGGAGACGTATCAAGCATCCCCAAGATTAACTCCTGCTCGTCCTCGAGTAGGGAAGTGATAAAGACTAAAATTTTGATGTGGAATGCTACCTAACATATTTGTCCTTTGCAACTTCTTTCATGTGACATGAATGTTCAGATCCGTAAGATTCAAAACAATAGTTTGCTATTGACATGAAAACAATAATACTTCAAGAAAACTAGCAATGTAATCATGAACTTTCGAAATAACAAGGCCAAACAAATGTATCCCTACAAAGTCATATAGTCTGGCTATGCTCCATCATCCCCACACAACGAATTTAAATCATGCACAACCCCGGTATTGGCCAAGTATTTCTTTTCGCACTCTTACTTTCTCAAACCTTTTTAACTCTCACGCAATACATGAGCGTGAGCCATGGATATAACACTATAGGTGAAATAGAGTGTGGTGGAGGTTGTGAGGCAAAAAGGAGGAGATGGTCACATCGATTCGGCGTATCAATGGGCTATGGAGATGCCCATCAATAGATATCAATGTGAATGAGTAGGGATTACCATGCAACGGATGCACTTAGAGCTATAAGTGTGTGAAAACTCAAAAGGAGAACTAGTGGGTGGGCATCCAACTTGCTTGCTCATGAAGACCTAGTGCAATTTTGAGGAAGCCCATCATTGGAATATACAAGCCAAGTTATATAATGAAGATTCCCACTAGTATATGGAAGTGTCAATACAAGAGACTCTCAGTCATGAAGAACATGGTGCTATTATGAAGCACAAGTGTGGAAAAATATAGTAGCATTGTCCCTTCTCTCTTTTTCTCTCATTTTTTTCTCCCTTTTTTGTTTGGGCTCTTTGGCATCTTTTTTTTTCTTTTTTTTGGTGGGCATCTTTGGCCTCTTTTCATTTTTCCTCACATGGGACAATGCTCTAATAATGATGATCATCACACTTTTATTTACTCACAACTCAACACTTAAAGCAATGACGACTCTATAGGAAATGCCTCCGGCAGTGTACCGGGATGTGCAACGATCTAGATTAGCGTATGACGTTGAAACATCTAGCTAGCTATCTTACGATCATCCAATGGCAATCTGAAAGTGACGGCACAAGTCATGAGACGGAACGGTGGGAGTTGCATGGCAATATATCTCGGAATGGCTATGAAAATGCCATAATAGGTAGGTACGGTGGCTATTTTGAGGAAGGTATATGGTGGGTTTGTGCACCGGCGAAAGTTGCACGGCACTAGATAAGCTAGCAACGATTTCGAAAAAGAACTACTAATCCTTAACTTTTCGAGGAATCCTTCATCAGCTTGCGCAGCAAATTGAATGAAACTTTCGTCCGAAGTAAACATTTCAGTCTGGTGTTCGTTATACCATTTAAGGGCATCATCTAAGTTCGAGAACTTTTTTTTTGCAAAATTTCTGTAAGTTTGAAGTTAAACTTAATTAAACAAGCCAAGCAATTCTATTTGCTTACAATCACAAGAAATGGCATTAACAAAAATTTTGGACTAGTAATTAGTCCAAAAAATACTACTGGCTTTTTTCTCGAAACGAAATAGACTAATTGGACTGAAAATCTGCACTTAAAAATTATCTATTTTTGTTGAGTAGTCGATCCCTTTTTTTAGAATAAAAGGGGGTGGAAGGTGAAAGTGCATCTATACCATGGACTCACATTAGTCATTAAGAACTCCTATACTTATTGCGAAAGTTTTATTAGTAATCAAAACAAAGTGCTAAACGCATACTCCTAGGAGAAGGGTTGGTAGGTGTTATTCATCGCGCGATCCCGACCGCCACACAAAGGACGACAATCAATAAATCAATTATGCTCCGACTTCCTAACATCGCGGTTCACCATACGTGCATGTTACGGGAATCACTAACTTCAACACAAGTATTTCTAGATTCACAACACCCTACTAACATGAGTCTAATATTACCAAATCCATGTCTCAAAACTAACTGAGAGGAATCAAACGTCTCCTTACTAATCAATGCACAAGAATCTGGAAGTTTTTATCGTATACTCTTTGGATGCCTATCAAATTTAGGACTACTTTCATAGCACAAGCCAATTACCAAGTTACTCAGAGAGAGCACTCTCAAAAAGATATAAGTGAAGATCGAGAGTTCATATTTTCCAAAATATGACACCGCCGAGCTCTAAAAAGATCTAAGTGAAGCACTAGAGCAAAGTTATCTAGCTCAAAAGATATAAGTGAAGCATATGCGAGCTAAATTGGCTAACTCAAAAGGTATAAGCAAAGCTCAAAGAGTATTCTAGCAAATTCACGATGCATGTGTGTCTCTCTCAAAAGGTGTGCAGCAAGGATGATTGTCACACAACAAAAAGAAAAGTCTCCTATGATACACGATGCTCCAAGCAAAACACATATCATGTGGTGAATAAAAATATAGCTCCAAGTAATGTTACCGATGGATTGAAGACGAAAGAGGGGATGCCTTCCTGGGGCATCCCCAAGCTTAGGCTTTCTGGTGTCCTTGAATTTGTCTTGGGGTGCCTTGGGCATCCCCAAGCTTGAGCTCTTTCCACTCTTTATCCCATTGTCCATGAGAACATCACCCAAAACTTGAAAACTTCACAACACAAAACTTAAACAGAAACTCGTGAAATCATTAGCATAAGAAAACAAACCACCACCTCTTTAGGTACTGTAGCAAACTTGATTTCTATTTATATTAGTGTTAGATTACTGTATCCTCACTTTCCAATGGCTAGTACACCCCAATACTATCCACAGTTTTCAAAATAAGCAATCAACGCAACAAAAACATAATATGTCCAAAATAGACCAGTCTGTAGAAATCTGTATACTTCGTATGCTTCTTGTATCTCAAAAATTCGGAAACATTATGACAATTTGGGGAATTGGCATATCAACCAGAAGCAAAAAAGAATCAACTCAAAAGCTCTTTCTGGATAGGAATTAAAAATAATTTCGTGAGCTCAAAGTTTCTGTCTTTTTCAGCAAGATCAAACAACCATCACTAAAACTAGTCATAATGGTTTTACTTGGCACAAACACAAAAAGAAACACACAAAAAACACAATCATAACAGAATTATGATGGTGTGGACACAACAAAATAGAAATAAAAAAGCAAAGATAAATTCATTGGTTTGCCTCCCAACAAGCGCTATTGTTTAACGCCCTTAGCTAGGCATAAGGCGATAGAATCACGTATCATCGTCTTTGGTGCTCAAACCATAAGTAGCCCTCATCATGGATTCATAAGGCAATCTTATTTTCTTTCTAGGAAAATGTTCCATGCCCTTCTTTAATGGAAACTGAAATCTAATATTCCCTTCCGTCATATCGATAATAGCACCAATAGTCCTCAGGGAAGGTCTACCAAGAATGATAGGACATGTCGGATTGCAATCAATATCAAGCACAATGAAATCCACGGGTACATAGTTCCTATTTGCAATAATAAGAACATCATTGATCCTTCCCATGGGTTTCTTAACAGTAGAATCCGCAAGATGCAAATTAAGAGAGCACTCCTCAATCTCATTGAAGCCTAGAACATCACATAAAGACTTTGGAATAACGGAAAGACTAGCACCCAAATAACACAAAGCATTGCATTCATAGTTTTTGATCTTGATTTTGATAGTAGGTTCCCACTCATCATGAAGGTTTCTAGGAATAGTAACTTCCAACTCAAGTTTCTCTTCAAGAGATTTCATCATAGCATCGATGATATGATCGGTAAAGGCCTTGTTTTGGCTATAAGCGTGTGGAGAGTTTAGCATGGATTGCATCAAGGAAATACATTCAATCAAAGAGAAACTATCATAATTGAATTCCTTGAAATCCAAAGTAGTAATTTCATTACTACTCAAAGTTTTGATATCCTCTACTCCACTTTCAATGCTTTTAGCATCAAGATAGATAGACTCCGAATCATTGGGGCGTTTCTCAACCAAGGTGGATTCATATCCAGCCCCATCATCATTAGGTTTGACACTAGAAAACAAGGATTCAATGGGAGTCACATCAAGCACTTTAATATCTTCGTGATTCTCATCACAAATTTCAGGTTTAGCAGCCATTTTATTGACTATGGTAGCCTATTTATTAGAAATCTGGCCTACCAATTTTTCAAGACGAGCAAACTGAGAATTTAGCGCAAGGAATTCTTTGGCCATATCATCAACTTCTTTATTCTTAAAAGCCATAAAAGAGTTTTCTCCCTTAGTTCTCTACGAAAGTAACTATCATAGTCAAACTGTGTAGACATGAAGCCTTTAACACTAGTTTCAATCTCTTCCAACTTTGTATAGTAAGCATCATAATCCTTTGGTCGGGCCATAAGCGCACAAGCGAACAGAAAGCAAGCGAAAGAAAAGGGCGAACGAAAAAGGCAATTTTTTTTGTAATTTTTGTTTTTCATAAGTGGGGGAGAGGAAAACGAGAGGCAAAAAAGTAAATGCAAGAGATGAGTTTGCAAGAGTTACTTGGATAAGCTTCACTTAGAATAGTCCTCGGTGCCAGAATTTGAAACGTTTGAGGAAGACTATTCTTGACTTGATACTCCCCGACAACGGCGCCAGAAATTGGCACGTTGACGGGACACTATTCTTGACTTGATCCTCCCCCGCAACATCGCCAGAAATTATTCTTGCTACCTCTTGAGCTTGCGTTGGTTTTTCCCTTGAAAAGTAAAGGGTGATGCATGATACGTCTCCGTCGTATCTACTTTTCCAAACTCTTTTGCCCTTGTTTTGGACTCTAATTTGCATGATTTGAATATAACTAACCCGGACTAACGCTATTTTCAGCAGAATTGCCATGGTGTTGTTTTTGCAAAGAAATAAAAGTTCTCAGAATGACCTGGAAATTTACGAGGATTTTTTGTGGAATATATAAAAAATATTTGCGCAAGAATCAACTGGAGGCGTGGAGCGAGGAGCCCACAAGCCGAAAGGCACAGCCCCCCGTGGCCACGCCTAGCAGGCTTGTGGGGCCCTCGGGATCCACCACCTCCAACTCCAGCTCTATTTAGTCCCTTTCGTCCGAAAAAACATTACGGAGGAGAGTTCATCGTGTTTTACAATACGGAGGCACCGCCACCACCTGTTCTTCCTCTGGAGAGCAGATCTGGAGTCCGTTCTGGGCTCCGGAGAGGGGCGATCGTCGCCATCGTCATCACCAACCATCCTTCATCACCAATTCCATGATGCTCATCATCGTTCGTGAGTAATCTCATCGTAGGCTTGCTGGACGGTGATGGGTTGGATGAGATCTATCATGTAATCGAGTTAGTTTTGATGGGGACTGATCCCTAGTATCCACTATGTTCTAAGATTGATGTTGCTACTACTTTGCCATGCTTAATGCTTGTCACTAGGGCCCGAGTGCCAAGATTTCAAATCTGAACCTATTATGTTGTCATCAATATATGTGTGTTCTTGATCCTATCTTGCAAGTTGTAGTCACCTACTATGTGTTATGACCCGGCAACCCCGAACTGACAATAGCCGGAACCACTCCCGGCGATGACCATAGTATGAGGAGTTCATGTATTCACTAAGTGCTAATGCTTTGTTCCGGTTCTCTATTAAAAGGGGAACCTTAATATCCCGTAGTTTCCATTAGGACCCCGCTGCCACGGGAGGGATGGACAATAGATGTCATGCAAGTTCTTTTCCCTAAGCACGTATGAGTACATACAGAATGCATGCCTACATTACATTGACGAACTGGAGCTAGTTACATATATCCCCATGTTATAACTGTTGCATGACGAATGTCATCCGGCATAATTATGCATCACCCATCCAATGCCTATGAGTTTTTCCTACTGGTCCTTGCTACGTTACTTTGCTGCTACTGCTGTCACTACTGCTACTGTTACCGCTACTACTGTCACCGCTGCTACTGTTACTGCTACTGCTAGCACTATTGCTACTATTACTGTTGCTACTGTTGCTATCACACTACTTTGCTACTGAAACTTTGCTGCAGATACTAAGTCTTTCAGGTGTGGTTGAATTGACAACTCAACTGCTAATACTCGTGAATATTCTTTGGCTTCCCCTTGTGTCGAATCAACAAATTTGGGTTGAATACTCTACCCTCGAAAACTGTTGCGATCCCCTTTACTTGTGGGTTATCAGGACTATTTTGTGGTGCCGTTGCGGGGAAGGCATAGCTCTATTCTCTGAGTCACTTGGGATTTACGTCTGTTGATCACTATGAGGAATTCGAGAGATCCAAAGACTAAAATCTTGCCCTCAACTGCGAGGACAGGTAAGGAACTGCCATCTAGCTCTACACTTGATTCACCTTCAGTTATGAGTAAGTTTGCGACACCACCTCCTGCTAGAAATTTTGATGTGTCTCCTATGCTTGATGATGCTACTTCTGTTATCCATGATGCTTGTGATGATGCTTTTCTTGATACTACTTTGACACTAGGTGCATTCCTAGATGCACAAATTGCTAGACTTCTGAAACTGCTGAGATTATTGAAGTAGAACCTTATGTTTCACCTATTAGAACTAGCTCTCCTAGATATGAATTGCCTGATATACCTGAGGGTTATGTTATTGAGGGAGAGATAGCTAAGGACTTTCTTGCTTGTAAGGATAGCTATGATGTTGAGAACTTACTACGCAAGTGCAAAGAAAAATCTCCGAACGCTAGGATGAAATACTACCCGAAGTTTGCTACTTCGCCTATCTTTGTGACCGATAAGGATTATGAATTCTCTGTCGACCCTGAGTTAATCACTCTGGTCGAATCTGATCCTTTTCACGGTTACGAGTCTGTAATGGTTGTAGCACATCTTACTAAGTTGCATGATATAGCCACTCTATTCACGAGTGAGGAAAAGATCCTCCACTAATATATCCTTAAGCTGTTTCCTTTCTTGCTAAAGGGTGATGCTAAGACTTGGTTCACTTCTCTTGCTCCTGGTTGTGTGCGTAGCCCCCAGGATATGATCTACTACTTCTCTGAGAAATATTTTCCTGCCCATAAGAAACAAGCTACCTTGCAGGAAATATATAACTTCGTGCAAGTTTAAGAGGAGAGTCTCCCACAAGCTTGGGGGAGGCTTGTCCAACTGCTGAATGCTTTGCATGATTACCCTCTTGAGAAGAATGCAATACTTGATATCTTC